>NC_139535.1:115931433-116368658 GCF_965153285.1 Podarcis tiliguerta | reverse complement strand
GTAGTTAAATGAAGGTGCTTCTACAACAGCTGAAATTTGGTGCGCACATAATCTGACAACTGAATACGAGGAAAAGTTGGCCAGTGGGGCTTTTTTGTGGAAGAGTCTTGCCTGAACCTGGGATGTGAGGATGACTTCAGAACAGCATTTGTCAGCTAGTGAAGTCCACACTTTATACAACCTTATTCAGATTGACAAGGAACCAAAGGTGCCCTTGACTTGCTGCTTAACCACAAAGCTGTTATGTAAAAGGCTGCTTATCACTGAAGGATTCTCATTTCCATGGAGAAACTTGGAAGGCTTTGAATAGCATGAGGGAATATTTGCAAGGGAAGAGGACGAGGACCAAAACACCAAATTTCTTTTTCATATAGACTTGGGGACAAATAGATACAAATTTTGTACTTATGTATTAATTTACCACATTCACACCTCACTTTTTCCTGCAAGGAGCTCAGGTCAGTATACAGTGTCTCCCCTCTGTATTTTGCCCCCACAACAGCCCTGTGAGGTAGGTTAGATGACTGGCCCAGTGTCGCTTGGTGAAGTTCATGGCTGCATGAGGATTTGGACTGCGCTCCCAGTCCCAACGCTCACTAAACCAACCTGGCTCTCTAAATCACTACCACCCCTAAATCTTGGCTGTGTCAAGCAAGTCCTCACAGGCCTTTTCTGCTAACCCACAGGTTCATCGGCTGGTTGTGGTGGATGAAAGCAATGTGGTGAAGGGGATCGTGTCCCTCTCGGATATTCTGCAGGCCCTGGTCCTGCCTGGCGGTCAGAAGCCCTGACTGCAGGAGGGCTGAGCCCCCCACCGTGAACCTGAAGCGTGGAGCAGCTATCCCTTCTGCATCGCCCTTTTGGCCAACCAGCTGAAGCCCAGAGCAGGCTATGCGGCCAGCCCAGTCATCAACCAACCCTCTGTGGGGTTACTTCCCATGGTATTTCCCACCTCACCGAGCTGTTTGTCTCCTCCTTCCCCGTTTTGGCTGCAAAGGAGCCTCGAGGCTTGCTTGTCCCCTTGAGCCAGGTGTATCGAGGGAGCCCCTCCGGCTGCACGCTCAGGTGGGCTGTACTTGCCACACTTGGAGGGGAAGAAAAGGGAAACAGGCTTCCTGGGATGACTGCAAAGGAGATACATGGGGAAGGGGCCACCTCAAAAGCCCAAACACACACAGACACTCAGGAGGTGGACCCCTGCAGGTGCCTGGTGGGCAGCATAAGCCATGGCAACTCTTGAGTGGGCAAACTGTGTGTTTGCATAACCCCTGTATCTCTGCATGCCATACGGGCGCAGAAGGGAATTGTAGCTGAGAAGTCTCCATCCTAGTGCCACTTTGTCGCTTCCACCAAGCAATACTCTTCCCCTCCTAGTCTCTGCACAGGCTGAGGGGGTGTTTCTGTTTCAGAGTTGCCATCCCCTGCTCTATCCTTCCCAGCAACAGAACCAAGCCCCAGCAGAACCAAGCAAACGAGATCTTCGCAGGAGCTGAAAACCACTTCCCAGGTCCTTGTGATGAGCCTGTGGTGGCCGTTGGCTGTCCAGAGTGCCTGAATTCCTGCTGATCTGTTTTGGGACAGCCTCAGTAGCTCCTGCTCACCTTGGTCTTGAATATATTGCTTATCAGTCCTGCCTGTCAACTTAGCAATGACAGGACTCTGTATCTGTGCTCTGGCAGAGAGAAGTGTGGTTGTCCATAGGCATACTCAAGCTCTCCTTTTGAGGCAGAAACAGGAGTGCTTTTGAGAATCGGCACCTACCGTATTTTTCGCTCTATAAGACGCACCTAGTTTTTGGAGGAGGAAAACAAGAAAAAAAATGTTCTGAATCCTAGAAGCCAGAACAGCAAGAGGGATCGCTGCGCAGCGAAAGCAGCGATCCCTCTTGCTGTTCTGGCTTCTGGGATAGCTGTGCAGCCTGCATTAGCTCCATAAGACACACACACATTTCCCCTTACTTTTTAGGAGGGAAAAAGTGAGTCTTATAGAGCAAAAAATACAGTAATTCCTTACCAACCAGAGGCAGTTGCCTAGTCCCTCCGCTGCACAAGAGTATTTTTCTTGCCATAAAACTCACCTCTTTGTACATTCCTACGACTGCTCCCCATGTAAATTGTACAACATGTATTTTTGTAAAGCCACGGTTCTGACGCTCCGTCCACACTCTTCCTGTTTTCTTTGGCTGGGAGGGGGCCAGCGCTCGTTCTCCGGGCTCTGCCTCAACTTGGAACTTTTAAAAATGATTTCAGGTCCATGCAGGGGATACTTCTGGGGCCCTTCCCTTTGTGTGACGTCAACTACTATTTGTTTTATTGAGATTCTGTACTTATTAAAAAATTGGGGTAACCTATTTCAGTTTGTGTTGTCTTAAGAGCAAATGAACCATCGCAAACAACAAACATTTTCCCACCAGGGATGAAAACTCTTTCCTGATTCAGGTGACTCCAGTTCTAGGGTTGAGTTAAGCGGGAAACATCCAGGGCTAGACCAAGGCAGGAGGTCGCCTGAGGTGACCCTCTTCCCAAATACCCAAGGTCAGTTAGGTTACTTTGGCACCGGAGACAGAAAATCCCACAAGCGCCTCTCTGTATACAGTTAAGAATAAATAGCCATTTGTGGCCCTTTCAGCTGCCTCACTCTAAAAATATCAACCTACCTTCCTTCTCCCACACAAAGCAGCAGAGCCAAGGGGGGTTTGTGGATAGTTTTGAGATCCAGCAGCCTGACCTATATTCTCTCTTCCCCCACCCCAGCCTCTTTTTGCCATGCCCAGGACATTTTATTAATTTGCTTCTCTAAAATGTACATTGCTATGCAAAGTGCCTTGTAGTTGATGGGGTCGTCGTAGCTTTCCAGAGCCGGTAACCCGTGTCATAGATGCACGACACCTTGACCCCTGGGACGGGTAGCCCCTTCAGGAGGTCCTTTTTGGTGTCCCACCTGCACCAGCCATCCTCAAAGTCAACGTTGGTGAAGAAGCACTAGTGGTCCCGGTGGGTGTCATTGTGGGAGGGGGTGGAGATGAAGACATGCGCCTCGGGCCACAACAGCGTGTCTGGGAACACCCAGGGGCTGGAAGTGGTCCCGCACTTCTCACACAATTTGATGGTGGACGTGATGGGGACCCCCTGAAATGCAGACCACCTTGATATCTACTACAGCACTGGCATAGATCTCCAGCTACACAAATCTCCCAGGAAGCTCACTTTGCCTGGGCTTGAGCAAACAGACTTGAAAGAGAGGCTGCAAGACTTGGAAACCCTTGAGAGGGACAGAAACTGCACCAGGACTGACTGGTTACTTAGGGCACAGTGTGCCTGGGGGTGGTGCAGTGGCATAGCGTGGGTTGTCAGCACCCGGGGCAAGGCAAGTAATTTGCGCCCCCCCCTGCTGCACTGTCCCTCCCCCAGATAGTCTCTCGCTCTCTCTCCGCACCGCACCGCACGCCTGGCACCCTCCCCTCCACAGTGGGCGGCGACCCGGCGGCTCGGATCGGATTTGCACAGCCAGCACTGCAGTGAGAGTGAGTGAGCCAGGTAGGGGCAGAGAGCTGCGAGTGCGAGTGACCCTCCCCCCCCCGAATGTCCCACTTTTCCTAAGGATGTCCCTATTTCCATTGGAGAAATGTTGGAGGGTATGCTCACTTGCTGGCAAGCAGCTCACCTGAGGCCAGGACCCTCATGGGCTTCACTGCTCCCCCCCCCCCAGGAGCCCCCAGAGAGATGAAGCCCCAGACATTTTGGCTTTTCCAAGCCTGGGGCTGCTGGCTGGAGAGGAAGTAGAGGATGCAGAGGTTCCCCAGGCTATGTCCAATGAGGAAGGTCTACAGTGCCCATCATTGACCATGCTGGCTGCTGGGATGGAAGAGCGTTGGAGCCCAACACCATCTCCTTCCTGAGAGACTTTGTATGTCTACAAACCTCTGGCTTCCACTGTAGATAAAGTCTCCCTCACCCTGTTTTGGCTCAGTTTCTGCCGACCCCCTTCACCTGAGGGCGTCTATAACAGGCTTTGAAGTGTTCTCAGCTGGTGACATACCTGGTATTGTCAGTCCAACCTTCAACCCCAAGAGGCAGGAACATGGTGAAGATGTCCTCTGTCTGGCAGTAGCACATATAGTTCACCACATTGGGCTTGTCCACATCAGCCTCCGGCTGGTTTCCCAGGCAACCAGGCGCTGCACGGGGTGGCAGCCTGCCTTAGTGGTGCACCCACACAGCAAGATAACAATGAATACAAAGAACAAATTGGACAAGTACACATGGTATAATTGGGGGGAGCAAAATGTCAGCAGCAGCATCCTGTGGCAGATCTGGGCTGGGGGCTCCTCCTTCCTCACAGACCTGATATTTGTATGAGAGTCTCCCCACCATCTCCTGCAAGCAAGCCGTTACTTTGGCTTTTACTAGACAGGAAGAACCACCTGCCGCCCCCCCCCTCAGGTGTTCAGCCGTAGTGCAAGGACTAAATGATGTCATCTTCAGAGGTGTTATTTGGCAATCCTTTTTCTCAAAAACCCACCAGCTAAGCTAAAAGGAAGCAGTAAGGGTTAAATTGCCTGCTTTTGTTTTGCAAAAGTGTTTTGATTATAACCCACCAAAATGTCACAAAATACTGAGCAAGCTTTTGAGTCCATCGGGTTGCATATTTGGGGGTGAAGGGCGGGAGGAAAATGACTTAGTATTCCCACCCCCCATAAAATTTTATTAAGGTTATTTCATAATAGAATTAAAAATGAACTAATCTAAATAAAAGCAGAAAAATAAAATGCAGAATCCTCTCTCAAAGGTAGCTCTCAATCCTTGTCTCACACAGAAAGAGATGGGCCGTCCCTTCCATTTATGCTTCTTCCACTCTTTTTCCAAGAAAAGCACCAGAGGCTTGGTAGCTTTTTGCTCCGAATTCACTCCAAATTGTACAGAGAGTCTTTGGGAAACTGGCTTAATATATTGAAGCGAGAATGTTTGCACTGGCCAAGTTCACTTTTGTTGTATGGTGGTGGTTTTTTTTTTGGGGGGGGTGGTTGTCATGAAGAATTTCCCACCACATCACTGGTGTTCAGCTTACTTGCGAAGCTTCTGGGCCCTCCCGCAATACAAGGATGTGTCACACACCTCTCTTACATGCCTTGTGTTTGAAAGCATGGCATTGAAGAGGAAGTATTCAGCGGCCAAGGAAGGCTGCTCATGCATAGGACTTGGGGCTGGAGTGACAACCTCCCCCTTGCAACTCTTGAGGAGTAACAGTTGGAAGCCTTGGTGGGGTCCAAGGATCTTCCAATCTGAAGTGGCTCCACTCTCTCTTGCAAAGGTGGCCACTCTTGTTCCCACCCTGCCCTGCATCTAGTTCCAAGGCCAGCATAGCTGCCTGTCTGCCACCAGTCATTCCTCCTCTCTCCCTCCCTCCTCCACTTCCCCCGGGGCCCTTAGGACCAGGAATGTGCTGAGCCAGCATCACCGCCCAGACACCAAATCCCTGTTTGTTCTGCCCGTGGCTTTTAAAAGGGCGGAAATCCTCCCAGGCACCCAGCCGGAGCCGTGGGTGGCGATGGCACAGCCTAGCAAAGGCAACAACAGTTGGGGGCAAGGTAGGTGCCCCCCAGGCCAAGCGGAAGGGCAGCGAGGAAAGGTGGAATTGGACAGTGTGAGGAAGCTTGTGGTGAATGTGGCTGAAGCTCCCAGATGGCTCCCCCAAGTATTGAAAGAGGCTGGGGGGGTCACACAGTGGGTGACGATGTTTACCTTCTGGCTGTGGGGAATGGGCTGCAAAGGTTGCTGTGGGGATGTGCTGTGAGGCCAATTGTCACAGGGAGCCTGGATTCTCAGCTCTGCACACACTGAGCACTGGAGACAGGAATCTCTTTTCCTCCCCTGAGGGGCTTCTCTTCCCCCCCTCCCCCCCTCCAACTAGTTTGTGTGCCCAGGGAACCCTCCACTCAAGGCCTATGGGAAGATCTTAAGGCCTGAACACCCCAGCAGAGCTCGGAGCAGTTGGTCTTGGCCTTCCAGATGTTTTGGGACTACAACTCTCATCTCTAGCTAACAGGACCAGTGGTCGGGGATGATGGGAATTGTAGTCCCAAAACATCTGGAGGGCCAAGTATGGCCATGCCTAGTCTGCAAGGCACCATTTACACTTGTTTCACATTGGGCAAGGAGGTGCCGCGCCTAAGCGACCTGTGGGGACCAATAATGGACTGTGTACACGAAATGGGGTGAGAAACAGTTGAGCAGTCCATCGGGTAGAGTCGATGGCCATGGCCCTGGCTTCTCATGGCTTTAGAAGGTTCTGCAGAGTTAGTGTTGTGGGCTGCTGTTGACCCACAATCCTACTTTGATGGGCCAGGTATAAATAGCGCAGAGTGAAAGGGACTCACCTAAAATCATTTTTGCTACCACAGAGCAAATGATACGAGAGCAGCCCTGCACCATAGCTTGGCGTTGGTATTCCTTCAATTCTATCCTGAGCTTACCCAGCTACTTTTGAGTCCCGGCGCCCCTCCACTGACTCCCCCCTCCATTGTTGACACAGCACATTCCCCGTAGGGTGGGAGTCGGACAAGCAGAGAGGGTGGTGAAGGCTGCACCCACTTGTTGGAGCGCCTGTGGCTTTAAGCGTGCTGCGCCTGAAGCCGACAGAGCACAGAGCTGGGATGGAGCAGGTTGGGTCCTGAAATCTTGGGCTTGCTGGTATTGCTCTGTCTCGGATAACACAAGGGAGCTGGGAATTCGGTGACCATGGATGAAAGGAGTGGATCTAGAAGCAGATTCAGGGCAGGCTGAAGAGAATGTAAAAGATCAGGATATTGTGCCCCCTGCCTCACAGACGCAAACTCATGTTGCTGTTCAATAGGTACAGTACATGATTGCTTTGATCCTGCAAGAGTGACCTGACTGTAGAAACTGGTTGTCACACCAGTTCACCTTCCTGGATGCATGGAAAAGTGTGCCGCTGGGAGGAGGGTCTCTGTGCTTCCGGGATTTGGATTTCTAGCAATTATCCCCTCCACCCATGGTTTGCTCTTGGCACAGACCATTGGACCTGGGCTCGGGGGAGGTGGGGTGGTGGTGGATAGAGTAGGGCTGCCATACGTCTGGATTTTTTCTGGACATTACCAGGATTTTAAGGGCAGAACTGATGTCTGGGGGGAATTTCTGAAAGGCAGTGCTTTGTCCTGGATCTTAGGCAAGCCAACTGAAATATTGAGGGGGTTATTTTTGTGTTTTTGTAAAAAAAAAAAAAAAAAGGTGAACAATTTTTGGGGTGCCCTGGTATTTACTTTTTGAAATACGGCAACCCTAGGATAGAGTAATCCAGATCTAGACACTCTCTCTTTTCCCCACCATAACAGATTATCCATGCAGTCAGGTTGCTGGTGAGTACAAAATTTGTACCAAATGGCTGGCACTACCTTGTGTCTGTTTCAGAACTAGCTCTCATGTGTGAAGATTAGGGGGTTTTTTTGGGGGGGGGCTATTATATGACAATGTAAGCACGTGCATTTGTGTGAAAATACGGTTGTGAAAAAGTAGGGAAATGAGATCGTTTGGAGTTTAACTATTCCTGGATGCAGGACCTCATGCAACCAGCTGTAGCAGCTCATTCACTTGGTTTCCTTGTATCCATATTAGCAAACTGTTGTGCTCTTCTCCCCCCCCCCGCCCCCATCCATGCAAAAACTAGGGTAACTAGTTTCCTCTGTTAACTTTTGGAAGTGGCTTGTATACCAGGCAGAGGGCCTTCTCGGTAGTGGCGCCCTCCCTGTGGAACGCCCTCCCACCAGATGTCAAAGAGAACAACAACTACCAGACTTTTAAAAGACATCTGAAGGCAGCCCTGTTTAGGGAAGCTTTTAATGTTTGATGTATCACAGTATTTTAATATTCTTTTGGAATCCGCCCAGAGTGGCTGGGGAAACCCAGCCAGATGGGCGGGGTATAAATAATAAATTATTATTATTATTATTATTATTATTATTATTATTATTATTATTATTATTAGTGCAGAAGCACACTCTAGATATGGGAATAAGATGGGCACCTATCATATATTTGAACTGAGGGGACCATTTGCATGGGCACAAAGGCTTGGCAGAGGTGCAAGCCGGCGACATACACCCTCCGTTTGCACACTGAAGTCTTCTTTTGGTATCAGATGGAGCTGTGTTCAATATGAACTCAGGACACAGTATATTTAAACCTCGGGTAGGCTAAGCTTTCCCTGTGTGGCCTTGGGGCTCAGGGTTTGGTTAACTGATTCACAGAATCATAGAGTTGGAAGGGACCGCAAGGGGTCAGCAACCTTTTTCAGCAGGGGGCCAGTCCACTGCCCCTCAGGCCATGTGGTGGCTGGGCGATATTTTGAAAAATATATATGAACGAATTCCTATGCCCCACAAATAACCCAGAGATGCATTTTAAATAAAAGCACCATTCTACTCATGTAAAAACATCAGGCAGGCCCCACAAATAACCCAGAGATGAATTTTAAATAAAAGGACACATTCTACTCATGTAAAAACATGATGATTCCTGGACCATCCACGGGCCGGACTGAGAAGGCGATTGGGCAGCATCCGGCCCCCGGGCCTTAGGCTGTCTACCCCTCTTCTAGTCCAATGCTCTGCAATGCAAGAAACTTTTGCCAAACATGGGTCTTGAACCCACAATCCTGAGATTAAGAGCCTCGTGCTCTACAAGCTCAGCTATCCCTGTCCTTTGACACACTCCTTTTTCATACTGGCCTCATTGCTGTGCCTTCAACAACAGCCCAACCCACAGAAACATAACAGATGAACTCTCTCCAAGCCAGGGAAAGCTTCTGGCTAAATTTTATTGTGTGAGAATTTTTTGAATTTAATATTTGTAGTCCACTTCTCAAACAACAATGTTGAGCTCCAAGTGGCTCATAATAATAATAGCATTAAAAATAAACATTGCAGTCTTTATAATCACTTCAAAAAGACATCTCTTAAGGCCTAGGAGCAGGGCCAATTAAAAAGAAAAGAAAGGAAAATTAATGTGTACATACTACAACAGTACATTCAAAGCACATTTTCATCCTCAAAGACTTCTGGGAACTGTAGTTTACCCCTCAGAGAGTTACAGTTCCCAGCAATCCTTAACAAACCACAATGCCCATAATTCTTTGAGACAGGAAATATGCATTGAATGTGCTGTCCTTGTCGAGACAGCTCCCCATCAGTCAGATGGGAATAATAGTCACTTATCTCGCAGCATTATTTTGGGCCTGAATTCAATTAGATTTATTAAGTGCTCTGCATAAGGAAATGATATAGATCAGGGATGAGGAGCCATGGGCCCAATGTGGCCCCCCAGGTTTCTTTATCTGGCTCTCAAGAGTCTCCCCAGACCATAAAGGTAAAGGGACCCCTGACCATTAGGTCCAGTCATGACCAACTCTGGGGTTGCAGCGCTCATCTCGCTTTATTGGCCGAGGGAGCTGGCGTACAGCTTCCGGGCCATGTGGCCAGCAGGACTAAGCTGCTTCTGGCAAACGGAAACGCCATTTACCTTCCCGCCAGAGCGGTACATATTTATCTACTTGCACTTGATGTGCTTTCGAACTGCTAGGTTGGCAGGAGCAGGGACCGAGCAACGGGAGCTCACCCCGTTGCAGGGATTCGAACCACCGACCTTCTGATTGGCAAGCCCTAGGCTCTGTGGTTTAACCCACAGTACCACCCGCGTCTCCAGACCATGCACCCTCCCAAACCTGCTTTGCTTTGCCCCCACCCCTGAGTGCTTTTTGCCTGGCGGGAATACCTCATTGGATTCCAACGGTGCTTCTGTCTTGCCTGCATGGAGGACAGAGAGAGGTGTGGGAGCATGTGTAGAAAGAAAGCAGCCTACCGTAAAAAGGTAAAACTTCGCCTTTATTATTCTGCTCACTTTAGCCTCTGGCTCCTCCCCTCCACTGGCAGTGGCACCTGGAAGGCTGCTTAGATTGGAATGTGGCCGTTGAACTAAAAAAAAAAGCTTCCAAGCCGTCCCTACTATTAGATTGGTTATCAATAACCCCGATCCCTTTTCCCTTGAGTCCGTCCCTGGCCCTTCGGAACCCAGATTATGGCTGCTTCCAGGGCAGGGGGGGACAAAAGGATGCACGGTCTCCTCTCCCCCCCCCCCCGTTCCCCCACCCCCAATAATAAATGGGGTTGTGTCACTGGCAGCTCTGCTAACCACCCCCATTCTTGCCATCCGTTGCCAATGCAGTTGCCATGCTGGCGCTCAGTTGCTAGGTTTCACTTGGAGCTGGCGTGGGAGTTTGTACTGAACTCTCTCATTTACTGGGAAATTTGGCGGGGGGAGGAGAGGCTGCATTTAGTTGGGGTGAGGGGTGAATACATTTTCCAGAGAGTAAGCTATAACGCACTGAAGGTGGTGGGGGGGGTGAAGAAGAGAGAAAGGTGCCTCCCTCTGCAGCGTGGGGAGCGGACCAAGCACCACTTAAGTGAATAGCATCTCTGAGCTATGGGTGCAGCCAAGGAGGGCACCTTGTAGTTCAGGGTCAACTCCCAGCCCCTCTCTAGCCCATGAAGCTCCGTTGGTACCACCACCACCAAACCTGATGCTGCCAGCTTCTACAGCAGGGATGGGCAGCCCGGCGGCTGTCTTAAGTGCTGACGGACTGCAGTTGCCCTGCCACCACGCCTGACCACTGGGCATGCTGGCTGATGGGAGTCCCAAGCACAGCTGGAGTTACCACAGCAGAAGGCGGGGGGTGTCCTCTTTCTCAGGGGCTGAGCCAGCGAGGAACGTGGTGTGTGTTAAGTCATGTGTCCCGCCACTGATGTGCGCTGTGCCCCCTAGTCTCCCTCAGGAATGGGGAGCCTGTTCCCCCTCCAATGCTGCTGGACTCCAGCTCCCATCATGCCTGATCACTGGCCATGTGGGTTGGGGCTGCTCGGAACTGGAGTCCAACATCACCTGGTGGGCCAGTTTCCCCATTCCTATTCCACCAGCTTTTGCAGTTCCTTACACTTCTCCTGCTGCCCCATTACTAATCGTGCAGGAAGCCAGTTCTAAATTTTGAGGACTCTTGGACAAGGTCCCCAGTGGGTCTCCTTCATCTTCCCTGCTGCCCCTGCCCATTTATTTGCTTCTCCCTTGAAGCCCACCCATTTCCCAGAGAAAGGATAGCTTAGATATGCAGAGGTTACTGCTCTCCAAGACAGGGCAGATCAGGGCCGGCCCAACTCTTTGGCCCCTGAGGCGGATTCCAAAATGGCGCCCCTTTTGTGAGGGAACAAGGTAGGAAGACTACTGTTGGAATCTGCTACCCTAGTGGATCCTGCCACCTGAGGCAGTTGCTTCACCTTGCCTCGTGGGGGGTGGGGTGGGGGTGGACCTGGGGCAGGAAGAAATAGCAAGGAGGCGGCACAGCAGAACTAGGAACAACCTGAGATTGGTGGCCGGCCCCCTCTTGGCGTATGGGACTCTGCAGGTGACTGCGTTGAATCTGACAGCCTTCCCCTTCCTAGACATTGCGAGGCCTGATTCCCAAGGCATGTGTGATAGTGCAAAGCGCTTGCAGTTTGGGACCCACAAATCGGAGACGGCCCAAAATGTTTTGGTACCTCAAGGCAGAAGATCCAGATGCTGAGACTTAATAGTTAAAACATTCACCATCTGCTGCCTTTTAATGGTAACCCCAAGATTCCACCTCTGGTGTCGGGGGGGCCCAAGACATTTCGCTGCTGGAGGTGGAGCAGCAAATGGTGCCACCCTCCCAAGTCTAGGTGACCAAGTTATTTTGGCACCCGAGGCAGAAAAATCTTACAAGCACCTCCCTCCCTGGCAGTAAAGATGCAAAATAACAAGGAAAACTTAAAAGAGACAGCAACTTGCTGCCCAGTTATGACTCTCAGAATTATGTGCCTGAGCAAGCTGCTTCACACTGTTTTGTGGTCAGGTCAGCTCTGCTTCACCCTGCCTAACAATTGGGCCGGCCCTACTACTGACCTGAGCAGCTACCTCCTACAGAGTCAAAGCCACTGGCCCACCCACCTCAGCACTTTCTATACAGACTGACAGTGATGCTCTAGGGTTTCAGACAGGACTCTTGCCCAGCCTTGCTTGGAAACCTCCTGCACACAAAACGGATATTCCCTGTCAGCGAGCGGCAGCCTTTCCAAATGACATGCACAAGGTTAGTGATGTGAGGTTATTTCAAGTGGGTGTTCTATAGAATGTCAACGGGAACAGAGTCTAGTGACACAGACAAGGCAGTCAATTCCTGTCAGAAAGCAGAGTGTGGCAAATTACACCCTTTCACATCCCTGGCCATCACCATGGCCTTTGGCCATGCAGCCAGGCAGTCACAGGGGAGTGGGGACAAAATGTAGTTAAGCTGCGGCAAGAAAGCTTGCAATGGATGAAAGCTGCGTCCCACATGATTCTAACACAATTTCAGTTCTTTATTTAAGGCACTTATACACGCTCCTTTATAAGGAACGTGGGAAGCGCTGTAGTCTAAACCACTGAGCCTCTTGGGTTTGCCAATCGAAGCTCAGCGGTTTGAATCTGTGCGATGGAGTGAGCTCCTGTTGCTCTGTCCCAGTTCCTGCCGACCTAGCAGTTCGAAAGCATACCAGCATGAGTAGATAAATAGGTACCACTGCGGCGGGAAGGTAAACAGCGTTTCTGTGTGCTCTGGCCTTCATCACAGTGTTCCGTGCACCAGAAGCGGTTTAGTTCTGCTGGCCACATGACCCAGGAAGCTGTCTGTGGACAAACTCCAGCTCCCTCAGCCTGAAAAGTGAGATGAGCGCCGCAACCCCATCGTCGCCTTTGATTGGACTTAGCCATCTAGGGGTCCTTTACCTTGACCTCACCTTATACCCTCCTTCATAAGGTTTACAATGCAAATTAAACTAAAAAGCAACAATAAAAGATACAGCTGAACAATTTAGATCAGTAAAGCAAATGGCACTATCAAGTCATGAATAACACAGCAAAGCAAAAAAAAATTCAGACAAGAAAATATATTGCTAGCCTTCGGCTTAAGAGATAACCGAATGGGAGCAGGAAGCATTTAAGAGCTCAACACTTGGCGTTTTCTTTAACTCATTTTCACGTGAACAGTGGGAAGGAGGGCAGGGCAGGGGATGTGGCTTGGGCGTGAGGCGATGCACGGATACCATGCACATCCTGTGTGTGGAACATTGTGAGAGACAGCACAGCATTTGTCTGTATGCAATCTGGGTGTCCTTGTGTGCTGTCGTGTCTTGTGTTTCTGTTGCCGTGTAACTATTCTCGCAGCAGCTTGTTAGTTGCAGAGGTCCTGTGTGTGTGTGTGTGTGTGTGCTTTTTCCCTCATGCACAGAAACAGTGTGTAGCAATGCGAGAGATCCTTGGTACATAGCTGCTTGCCTGATATGCCTTTGCAATATGCACATTTGTGTACGTCCACATACCTCTGTCTTTCCACTGGCTTCACCTGCGAGCACCTGTCCCTGAGAACCCTACCTCCTGAGTGACCCTCGCCCTGTGCTGCTGACAGCTGCCCTTCTTCTCTGCCTCTGCCAGGGAACTTGCCTGCCATGTGCTGTGGGGGTGTATTGCACTCCCAGCCTCCCTTTGCCGGTGCTGCTGTGGACTCCGGCGGCTGCTAGATGTCCCAGCAAGGAGGACGATGTTTGAATGCCCGGGTCTGAGTCCCGGAGATGCCAGACGGCTCCATGTCTGCGAGAGAACAAACCTGCTTCTTGTTGAATTTAACACAGTTTCTTGTTCCAGCCGGGATGCCATGGAAGCCGAGCTGTGGACAGGACAAGGCTACAGTGCCCCCTGGATGTACCACAGTGTGGCTGGGCAGTACACGTGAGTCCAGGACTCTTTGTTTTTGGTTTTTTAAGGGGTTCAAAAATAGGGGGTATTTGTGGAGAAAGCTCCTGTCCTAGCTCCAATGAGCCAGCAGAGGGGGCTTAGGGGTTGGGGTTAAGGTGCTTCAGTGCTGCATCTAGTGGTTAGCATGGGGAGGGGGCATAATTTGTTTGTGCTGTAAATAATGGACGACAGCATGATCCAAAACAATGAACATGCTAGGGGTTGCAGCCACTGTTACTCGGAGCAGACCCACTGAAATGAATGGACTTTGCTAACTTGGATCAAAACATTTTCGTGGGTGTACTCTGAATAAAACATAGTTGGCAGCAGGCCTAGGAGTTTACCAACATTTATTTGGACCCTATACAGTGCTTTTTCTAATTGCTTAAAAGGCTTAGCATTTGTTCCTCATACAACATTCACTGAAGGTAAATTAGTGTAGTATTATACCCATAGCATAGACCGGAAGGCTAAGGCTGATAGCTGAGCTGGGGTTTGAACTAAGGGCTCAATAGCTTTTGCTGCTCTGTAGCAGAAATGCTCCTAGTACGTTGCCTTGGACCAGGATTTAATTTCTAAAATTGTGAGGTGGGGAGAAGAGGCTAAAAGATGCTTGGAAGTTCTGTGTGTCAGGCTGGATTCCCTCCCCCCCTTAAAAGCTTGAGAGGGTGGGAGTGGGGCCACAGACTTAAACAATGAAGACAGGCACTCTCTCTGCACATGCCCAGATACACACTTATTATCACCTGAGGTGGAGTCCTGGGAAATGGGTTCAAGGGGTATGCAAAGTTCATTTCACTGCTTGGCTAGGCACCTTGGGCAAGTTATTATCTGTCAGCTGAACCTACATGCTGAGGTTCAACTTGGCAATATAAGAATTATAAACCAGTTTGTATGACCAAGGAAGGGGTAATTATTAATGAGAACCAAAGGCTGGGTTAGGAAGAGGATATTGCTGGTCAGGATACCTTCTGGTGCTGAGGAATGTCTGCATGCCTCAAAGTGTGAGCCTGGTGGCAGCATCATAGCTACAGGTGGGCAGGGGGGTGGGACTAGCCAGGATATTCCCCCCCCCGGGTGAAGCCCCCAAGGGCCCCCAGTCTGTATGTGTGTGTACGCAAATGTGCATGGGATGGGTGCCAAACTGGGTCTTTAACCCAGGTGAAATAAATCCTAGTTTCGCACCTGCCTAGAGGCCACTGGTACAAATTACGCTCATCCAATAGCGCAAGACATTATATCCTTCAACCAGTGAATAATATTAACCTGCTCTACCATGAGTGTTATACGCATTACAGAGATAATGTATATGAAGTGCTTTGAAGACTAAAAACTGCTATATAAATGCTTCATGTTTTATTGTGTTTTAAATATTTTGTTGGGAGCCACCCAGTCAGATGAGTGTCATACAAACCTTTTACCTTTCATATAAACAATAAAATTATAATTATTATTCATTCTCATTATGTTGCTGTCTCAGTAGGGTGTCACCAAAGCATCGCTTAGGAGGGTCAATTCACCCTTGGTGCAGCAAATATGTGCTCATAGTGATCAATGTTGTAAAATGTGACACCAGAGAACACATTTGCGGGCACTTATGCTCCTGATCTGAAGTACAAAACTCATCTCTATAGACCATGCCAAATGCTACCCCAGCACATGTGTGGTGCCAGCCCCACAATTGTTACGGCAATAAGCCATAAACTCGCAAGTGTAATAAACTTGCAAGGGAGGAATAATGGGTTGCTTAACTCCTTCCACATTCACCAGTTCTCTCCTGCAGAAAAAATGGGAGCCAGGAGCTCGTTTTTTCTTCCTTGCATCTAGGATGGTTCTTGCCCTGTTCTCAGACCTTAAATTCCCAATACTGCTAGTCAGTCGGAATGGAAATGTTAGAAAAGCCTAAATGATATTACCTACCATTTTGTGCTCCAGCCTTTAACAGGAGCTTACCTGAAATGACAGCAATAGCAATACTGGTTAGCTGCTAGAGAAGCAACTTCAACCCACTTCATGTCACTTGAGTGCTGTTCAGATAATTCCAGTGCACTTTCAACAAAGGCAAGGTGGAGTGTCAATGACTCTGGATGTCTTCAAGAATGCCTGGATCATTTAGCTATTAAGGTTTCGTGCCTGCCAGGCAGGATCTCCAATGTACAAGAAACGCTGAAGGAACCCAAATAAAGTTTTGACTGGAATGAGGTGTTGCAAAGAGGTTTGTGTGAGAGGGGAAGGGACAGGAGAGAGAACATGTTCAGTGGTGGCGCTCATGCTCTGCAGGCAGGTTCAATTCCTGCCAGGGCCAGATGGAGCCACTGCCTCTCAGTTGATGGCAATACGTAAGATGGACCCAATGGTCTGACTCGGTAGAAAGCTGCTTCCTGCATCCTCAGAGTCCGAGCTAAAATTAAATGCACCAGTGGGTCATAGCTCAGTGGTAGAGCAGTGCCAGAAACTCTGGAGAACCACTGCTGGTCATTGCAGGCAATGCTGAAGTCGGTGGGTTTTCCTATAAAGCAGCAATAAAGCATTCGGCAGGCCTTTCAAAGGGGGGCTGAAGCTGACGGTGTCCAGCAATGGTGTTTTCCTTCTGCGTCCTTTGGGCTTCCTGGTGGACTCCCTTCCGACCCCTCTCTCTCTCTCTGTGTCCTTGCAGGCTCTTGGAGAAGCAGCTCGTCTCTGATTCCTCTCCCGCTCGCCGTGGCCTGGGCGCCCGCGTCCTGCAGGATTCAACCAACTGGCACGATGCTCACCTCTTCCCGCCTCGCTGGGGCCCGAAGAGGCCGGAGGGCCGCTGGTTCTCGGGGAAGGATCCCAGCAAGGCGGCATCTCCAAGGCAGCCCAACCCGCCTTACGACGGGCTGCCCCCGATGTGCAGGAGAGACGTGAGCAGCCAGGCGGCAAAGGGCCCCGCCGACGGCTGCAGATGGAGCCGAGGAGCCCCCAAGGGCAAAGGCGAGCTCCCTGCCCGGGCCCCTCCGAGCTACGAGGCCCACATGCTGCTGCGTCTCCGGGCCGGGCCGGGCCCCCGGAAGGAGAACTGGCCTCGCCCGCCGCCCTATATTGCTCCGCCATCCTACGAGGCGCCCCACCGCACCGTGCAGCCCAAGCAGCGCGCCAGCAAGGAAGCCTCGACGGCGAAGCCCAGCCAGGCGGAAGCCCCCAAGAAAGGCCGCGAGGGAACCAGGAGAGCCTGCGAGTCCGGGCCGGCGGGGCGGAAGGCAGGGCGAAGCCCGTCGAAGCTGCCTGGTAGCTGGAGCTACCTCTCCGGAGCCACGACGTGGGGAGGAGGCTTCGGGGCGCAGCCGGAGCCAGCAGGGTCCCGCTACCCTTTGGGGTCCTGCTGGGACGGGAGCCCTCAGCACCGGGGCCACACGGTGCCCCGGGCAACGAAGAGGGGCCAGCCTGGCCGACCCCACCCTGGCCGTCCCCTCCAGCACACGCTCCCTGCCGGCTGGGGCTTCAGCCACGCAGCTGGCTGGCCTGAAGCCGCCGCCGCCGTCGGAGGTGAGAGCAAAGCAGCGGGCGAGCGGCGAAGGGGCAGCTTCCCCAAGTGGAAGGAGCCGGGAGGGAGCCACGCGCACAGATCGACGCCCCGAAGGCGCGGGGGTCTGTTTGTCATCGACGCCACGTGCGTGGTGATCCAAGCCCACTACATCCCGCCCCCTCGGACGGAGCGGGTCCGCTATCTGGGCCGCGAAGAGACCGCCGCCGCCCCGCCGCCCGGCTCCCCGGCCCCGGCGTCGATGGAGGAGCGAGCTGCTCGCATCCTGGGTCTCTCCGTCAGCGAGCTGGGCTTCGCCGGGGCGGGAGGAGGAGGAGAGGCCCCGGGGCCAGGGAGCCCTGCGCGCGGGGCGGCGGGGAGCGCTCCTTTCGGGGATGCGCCTGCAGTGGGGCAGCCTGCGGGGCCTCCTTCGGCCCCGGCCAGCCCCGCGAAGCCCTTAGCAGCCCCCGACGGGTCCCAGGCTGGGCCTACGGAGCTAGCCGGGCTGGCGTCCCCCAGCCAGAGAGGGGCAGCCGCTCCTGGCCAGGAAGGCGGCCGCCCGCCCCGAGGCGGAAAAGAAGCCGAGGCAAAGCCAGCGCTGCCCTCGCCAAGCAGATCCTACGTCCGGGATCTGAAGGAAGCCATGTCGAGGATCCGCCGGCACACCGCGCCGGATTCGGACACGGACGAGGAGCCTGATCAGGAGTGGCAGCCGGCCTCCGGGCGAGCAGCCTGGAAGCGGCGGCTGGGCGAAGGGGCCCTCTGCTACAGCAGCAGCAGCAGCCTCGACAGCAGCAGCTCCAATGCCACCGTGGTGCCCGGGAGCGCCCCCCTTGGCCTGCGGAAGGGGCCCGAGTCCGGCTGGGAGCTGCCGGCTGCGGGGGGAAGGGGCTTGAGCCGGGCCGAAGCAGGACCACAGCCATGAAATGCCGGAGAAGAGAGACTGTGACACCCGCGTCAGAGCCCCCTACCCGCCAGCACCCCCACCCCACCCCGTCTCCCAAGTGCCTGGTATCCCTATGCCTCTGCCCAGCTCCTTCTCCTTGCCACAGGCTCAGGGACACGCGTGTGTTCAGGGCCGTGGGGTGCGGATGCGGAAGGATATAAACGTAGTTGCAACACTTCCCATATCAGGTTCTGTACTCAAGTGTGTGTTTGGTGTAAGAATGGAGCCTACATGTTCAGAGGCAGTATATCTGATTACTAGATGCTAGGGAGAACCTAGAGGATAGCCATCGCTGTAACGCCCTATAATGCTGAACCTCCCAGGAACCTCCTTGCCCGGCCTTAGTTCAGGGATGGGGAAGCTTAGGCCTCAGGGTCAGGGCCAATTGTGGCCTTCCAGGCCTTTCTGCCTGACGCTCGGGACTCTCTCCTGGCCACACATCCTGCAGGCTCCTCTGCGCACTCTTCTCGGGTGCTTTTGCCAGCCTGGAGTGTGTTGCTGAATACTAGCAATGCTTCTTGCTTGCCTGGACAGAGGGTAGAGAGGGCTGCCCAAGTGCACATAGAAACTAGGTAAACATTTGTTGCTCCACCTACTTTTGCTTCTGACCCCACCTCCATGCGGCCCCTGGATAGAAGGGAATGTGGCCCTTGAGCTGATAAAGGTTCCCTGCCTTAGCTGGAGACGGACAAGAGGGGGGAGAATAGGTCCCTTTGGTTTGATCAGGCAAGGCTGTCCTTACATAGCAGGGATATTTCCAACAAAGCTACCAAGACGTTTCCCCCCTGCTTTTCTATGTCCATATGATTATTGCTGTCCGTGTGTGCCAGGTATTCAGGAACTAATAATAATAAAATAATAATAATAACAATAATAATAATGTCTTTCAAACACAGAAGCTGGATGATGCGTTCTCAGTTTGATTATGCCAAGAGATACATCAGTGCCTCCTAACACCCCAGAGAAATACAAGTCAAGATCCATACATCAACATTTCAGGAAAGAATTAATATAAGAGTGTATTCACGTTAGCATGAAAGTGGTTTAGCATTGTTCAGTGAGCTGCTGAGACGGTGCTTAAACAACTGTGCCCTCCTTTGCATGTCTACTTGGAAGTAAGCCGCACTGAGTTCCATGGGAATTCATCCCAGGAAAGGAGGTGTAGAACTGCAGCCTAAGAACATCAGTTTCTTTTTGAAATGGTCCATTTAATTAAAACAACAACAACAGCCCAATAGTTGAAGATGAACAATACTTTATTAGAAACAAAATTAAAAAATACCTTCCAGTAGCACCTTAAAGGTGTCTGAAGAAGTGTGTGTGCACACGAAAGCTCATACCAATAACAAACTTAGTTGGTCTTTAAGGTGCTACTGGAAGGAATTTTTTTTTTTATTTTGTTTTGTCTACGGCAGACCAACACAGCTACCTACCTGTAACTAATACTTTATTAGGACTAATTCCAATGTCTCAAAAAGAATGAGCAAGCGTTTGAGTTGCAAAGTTCAGGGCAGATACTAAGAAAAAACACGAGGGGGAGGAGAGGGAAATTGGCCCCTTGAAAGGGATTTGTGCTTCTGGTTATGGTGCATTACATGGTCAGCTTTAAAACGGGGGCCTGGAGGGCTAGCCTGTGTCCCTCCAGATGTTGCTGGACTGCGCCCCCCACTGGTCCCAGCTACTATGGCCAATAGGAATGATGGGAGTTGTAGTCTAGCAACACCTGGAGGGACACACATGAGCCACCTGTTTCAAAAGGCATTGTAAAAGTAAAGGGAGCTGCTCTGAACCATAAGGAAAACACACATCCTTTTTAGGGCAATTCCATTATTAGGTCTACCTATTGCAAAATAGTGTGCAAAGTTCAAGTTCTACCATCAGGCTAGATAGTGAACAGAGCAATGGGGTGGTGGGTTAGAAGAAATTTGTTTCTGGCTGATAATGAAGCTACGGAGTCTTCATCGGCTCACAATCTTTGTATGGGTAGAGAAGGAGGTAGACATTCAAATGAAGCTGTTTAAGTGCTATCCAGGTATCAGGTTCACCAAAGCCTGCTGGGAACAAGAAGCATGTAAGTGGCTGGTTTCTCCGTGTCTGAAAAGACAAGAACGGACTGTTCCCAAGTCTCCATCCTTGGGCAGAACACACCTGTGGTGATAGACCTGCATATCAGTTCTTGCGTTTTAAGACACGGGGAATCAGCCAATTGTGAGCAGGGTTTGCTACAGAGCTGGTGGCAAGCAAACAAGTTTGCAAATCCCCAGCTGCCGTTTCACCACTGACTGACAGGTGAAATTTGAAGGGCAGAAGCAGTGAGCAGGGGCATGAACTGAACCTTTTCACAGCCACTTCTTCTCGCCCCAACCCACAGACTCCAGTTTGCCATGTCAGTGAGGAAGACTGGTGATGGTGGTGGGACTGTGGTTGCAGAGGCAAAGTAGGAAGCAGGTGAAAGGCTCGGAGGAAGCGACGGGAGTCTATCCAGACACAGATTCCTACAATCTTAAGTAACGAAAGGGCCGGGTTGTGTGTAACGGGACAAACAAATTAAAAACGACAATTTAGACAGACAGTAATTGTACCAGAACATAATTCTGTCCATCTCCTCTTCCACAATCACCCTCCTGGATTTTTTAAAAAAGTTTTCTTTTTCCTTTTAGAACACCCTTGCCTCCTCCTTTAGCTCATAAACAGAAGCCTGCAAGTCCACCTGACCTTCTTCCCCAAGCTGCAGTACACAGTGTTAAAGAATGCAAATGCCCACCCACACACCCTGCATAAGTAGCTGTCGGGTAATATAGGCATACTTCCTACAAGAACGCTTGTGTGCTGAAGAGAGGCTGCACATGGGATGAGAGGTTAGACCCAGGTGTGGTGGTGATGCAGATGGCATTGTGGAGTTTTGTGCTTCTGCACCTAGGTCATTTTAGACCCTTGAGTCAAATGGTATTACAGTGTGTGTTTTTACTACAGATGTCCTCAGGAGTAGGTACCACATGAGTTATTCAGCGTTGATGCACACAATTAACATTTTTTTTCTTTCCCCATCCACTCCAACATTCCATTCTTTACAACTTCTTCTACATTCCGTATATATTAGAGGGGGGCCAGTTTGCCAACCCTCATAAGTAGAAAATTCTGAATGCATGCAGTTTCTTATTTTAAACTCTGTGAAATCATAGCACCATCATGACTATGTGAATAAAACGTGGTTTGCTTCTGCTGCCTTGATGCTATGCACATTGATTTGGGAATAAACACTGCTTTATTGCAGATATATATACACATAAAATGAGGATCTGTCACCATGCACATAATGGAGCAAAAATGGAAATCCAAAGAGCAAACTAGAAGAAGAGCAAAAGCAATGGGGTAGACAGAAAATCAGTGGTATCAGTCCAACACATTTAAGGCCATGCTGATTCTTTTTCAGGGAAATTAAGAGAAAAGGGTCAGCATTTTGATGCGCTGTCTCAGACCCCAGGCCCAGCTCTGGCTGAACCGCTGCCTGCAGCTGTGGGATGTATTGCTAGAGCAGTCAAGTACAACATTTTCCTGTTGCCTAGAATGTACACACAGGGGAATGTGGCTCCAGACAGGGAGGCTCCTCCACTTGTGTGTGACCAGGTAGATGGGCGTGACCCTGGCTGACCATGTAAAAGGGCTAGCCATGCAGCCATCTTCCCTTTCCCCCACAGCAGTCCTGTCCCAGCCCCCTTTGCTGTGAAGTGGTGGTAGCCGAAGTTTCCAGACCTGCGTTTGCTGCTGAAAGCAAAGATTGTGTCCCCTACCCCACACACAAAACCCCCAAACTTTCAGTGGTGGTTTGAGTGTTGCATGCATAGGAGCACATTCAGAAGACATGATTTGTATTCCCCTCAGTGTAAGAGTTCCAACTGCTCAGAAAAAGGATAATTGGTACAGAGGTAGTTACTGAAAGGGTTCCATCCATTCATGACTTCTAATGTGACGGTGGTATCCTGACACTGGCTCTTCCCACAATGAACATTTGCTGCAACTGGCCTACAGTGATGCTTTTTACAGCCTTATAATAATTATTATATTTCAGATATCTCTCTTCATAAAATAATCTGGAAAGTACTTTTTTCCGTAACCAGAACTCAGAGAAGGGTGTGTGTGTGTATTTGTTTTGTTTGTCATTTTACCACTGGATGGCGCTCTGTGTCCACTATTTGTTTCACCTGCAGGGCAATTCTAGATCCATACCACCACAAAACACAGTTCCAGGTTCTTTTTCCCAAACTCCAACGTCTCTGTTCAAACATATCAGACTCTTTCCAATGCCTGGGAGCTGTGGTTCTCAGTTTCCACTGGAACCCTCCACCTGAGCTGTTAGATCCTGATCTTCAGCTGGGAAGATATGGAATCCCTAAACCAGCCTTTTAGCAATCTTCCCCTTTAGGTTCAGAGGATTAGGAATGGCTGGCTGGATGAATCATGTTACTGATTAACATAAGTAACTAGAATGTAATTATTTCACATGGATTCAAGGAGAGAATCCCAAATCTACAGTGAATCTGAAGAAATAAAAGAACACAAACATAGCAATCTGTAATAAAGGGCCAGTAGAGCTGCCAACTGGGACGCGGGTGGCGCTGTGGGTTGAACCACAGAGCCTAGGACTTGCCGATCAGAAGGTCAGTGGTTCGAATCCCTGCGACGGGGTGAGCTCCCGTTGCTCGGTCCCTGCTCCTGCCAACCTAGCAGTTCGAAAGCACGTCAAAGTGCAAGTAGATAAATAGGTACCGCTCTGGCGGGAAGGTAAACAGAGTTTCCGTGCACTGCTCTGGTTCTCCAGAAGCGGTTTAGTCATGCTGGCCACATGACCCGGAAGCTGTACACCGGCTCCCTCAGCCAATAAAGTGAGATGAGCGCCACAACCCCATGAGTGTTGGTCATGACTGGACCTAATGGTCAGGGGTCCCTTTACCTTTAGAGATGCCAACTGACCAGAAAGTGCACCTGGACCTGCTCCCATGCAGCTTGATCTGCATTATCCACTGCTAACGTCAGTCTGTCAAGCGGCTGTTAAAGGCAGAGGGGCTGAGGGAACAGGTAGAAACTGCAAGAGACAGGAATGTTGTTACAGGTATATCCATAAACACTTTAAAAAGAGAAAGTGTATAAAAATAGAAATCAATATGTTTTTCCTCCAATAGAGAAATACCACATTCTTTCACTTCAGCAGACCAGGCTGGGCAAAGATGAAGGCCCAAAACAAAATAATACCATTTTTACCTAAAAGCAACTGATGGTAGTTGCACATTAGCATCACATTTCCACTGAGGGGTCAATAGCAGCTGTGTGTGTCCAATTTAGATCAGGGAAATGGACCAGGGGGAGAATTAACCACTCCTCTGATCTAATTTGAAGGCCTCTGCTTTTAAATGGAAAACGGTATCTGTGAGGAAATCTGATAATAATAATAATTAATAATAATAATAATAATAATAATAATAATAATAATAATAATAATATATTTATACCCCACCCATCTGGCTGAGTTTCCCCAGCCACTCTGGGCGACTGATAATGGATCTCCTGCCCCTCAGCTATTTTAGCCCTAGGATTCTTATCCTGTTTGTACCACCTGGGCCACCAGCGTTTCTCGAACTTGGGTCTCCAACTGTTTTTAGACTACAATTCCTATCACCCCTGACAATTGTCTCTATTAACTGGGGCTGATGGGAGCCGAAGACCAGCAGTATCTGGAGGGCCAGAGCTTTCCCCAGGAGGCTCAACACGTACAGGAGAGCCCCCGCTCTAGAAGAAGCCAACAGACCCTCTCCATCCTTGGTAGCAAGGCACTGACTGACAAACCATGCATAGCTACCTGGGATCCTTCCTAGGAAGCAATAAATAACTGGTACCTTTTGAGAAAACTGCAAGACATCTTTGGAGAATAAAGTTCATCACATTTGGCTGAGATCTGACCACATCCACAAGTGAATGAAAAGCTGTTTGTCTTGAAAAGCAGATACTATTTTACAACGATAGCGGACCTTGCTTTTTTGTGTGTGTCAATAAATTTTTATTATTTTCTCAACACAGTTTCATACAATACATCAAATCACATCTATACTTTTAGCTCTGCTGAGCTTATGACTTCCCTCCTTCTCTTCATTAAAGGTAAAGGTAAAGGGACCCCTGACCATTAGGTCCAGTCATGGCCGACTCTGGGGTTGCGGCGCTCATCTCGCTTTATTGGCCGAAGGAGCCGGCGTACAGCTTCCAGGTCATGTGGCCAGCATGACAAAGCCGCTTCTGGCAAAGCCAGAGCAGCGCATGGAAACGCCGTTTACCTTCCCGCCGGAGTGGTACCTATTTATCTACTTGCACTTTGACGTGCTTTCGAACTGCTAGGTGGGCAGGAGCTGGGACCGAACAACGGGAGCGCACCCCGCCGCGGGGATTCAAACCGCCGACCTTCTGATCAGCAAGTCCTAAACTCTGTGGTTTAACCCACAGCGCCACCCGTGTTCCGTCATCAGGTATCACTTATTTCTTTAAATCGCATATTTTAAATACTGAGTCTCTTATTTATTACATTGTAGGAGTTATAGCAATCCTGTCAGGGGTTTTAAAATTTTACAATTATGCTTTAAATACACCATAAATTTACTCCAACTTTCTATGAATCTCTGGTTGTCCTGGTCCTGAATCTTGCTAGTCAGCTTGGCTAACTCTGCATAGTTCATCATTTTTGTCTGCTACTCCGCAGTGGTTGGAATTTCTTTTAGTTTCCAATTTTGGGCCAACATGGTTCTTGCCGCTGCTGTGGCGTACATGAACAGTCTTTGATCCGATTTCTTGATCCCTTTCCCCATCAAACCCAGCAAGAAGGCTTCTGGGTTTTTGGGGAAAGTATATTTAAATATTTTCTTTAGTTCAGATAGACTTAATAGGAGGCAGAGATAAAACATTATCTAAGATGTATGATTTGTTATTAGAATGGTATACCAAAGATGAAGAAGTGAAAGAAGCCATGATGAAATGGGCAATAGATTTTGGACATAATATTGAATTGGATGCCTGGTTTGAATTATGGAATGTAAATAAGAAATTCACTCCATGTACAGCTTTAAAAGAAAATTTGATGAAGATGACTTATAGGTGGCATCTGACACCTGTAAAGTTGGCGAAAATGTATAGGATGAGGGATAAAAAATGTTGGAAATGCAAGGAGGCTGATGGAGACTTTTACCACATGTGGTGGATTTGTGATAAAGTTAAGAACTTTTGGGAGATGATCTATAACAAACTAAAGATAGCGGACCTTGCTTCAGTCAGTGTGCTGCCACTGACCCGTCCCAAATTCGAAGTACTTTGTGCTGTACAGCCATCCATTTTGTACAAGTTACAACTCCCAGTGTGGGTTAACAACCTGTCTTTCTTCCCAGGGAACTCTGGGAATTGTAGCTCTGTGATGGGAATAGGGGTCTCCTCACAATTCCCAGCAGCCTTAACAAATGGTACTTCCTTGCCTGTTAAAGCGGTATAATAGTGCTTTTAATGGTATGGATGTGACCAATGTCCTGTTAAATGGGACCTTGGTGGCGCAGTCCATCTCGGCCCCCTCATGGTAATGGGTGCTGTGGCCCAGGCCTGTTCATAGACTTTCATGGGGTTTTTTCTTCTAGTTTTCCTGAAACCTACTTGACCGGACAGTGGGGCAAAAGAAATGTTGTTCTAATCATTCTGATGGATGCACCCAGGGCTTTTGTTCCAGCTGGGACTCACTGGAACTCAGTTTGGCACCTCTCAGGTGGGCGCCATTGCCATTATAAGAAAACAAGGGAGATGTTTATGGTGAGTTCCAGCACTTCTTCTTCTAGAAAAATAACACTGGATGCACCACAAGAAACCATGCCTCCAAAATTGATGCTCCAGTCACACAGAGATCCCTGTGAAGTCATTGCTTATACAGTGGTACCTCGGGTTAAGTACTTAATTTGTTCCGGAGGTCCTTTCTTAACCTGAAACTGTTCTTAACATGAAGCACCACTTTAGCTAATGGGGCCTCCCGCTGCCGCCGCGTCACCGGAGCATGATTTCTGTTCTAACCCTATTTCTGGGTTAGCGGAGTCTGTAACCTGAAGCATCTGTAACCTAAAGCATCTGTAACCTGAAGCGCATGTAACCCGAGGTACCACAGTAATGGCTTTATTATTGCTTTGTGGAGCACATTCCAGGAGAGGGAGCCAGTCTCCTGCCTCCCACCCTCCAGGTCATTAATGTGCTTGCAGTCTAGAGCAGGGGTGCCTCCCCCCCCCCATCTTTTTTGCTCCAGGTGTGAAAATGTCTAAAGGCCAGGCCTGGGGGTGGCAGTGGCGGTTATGGGACTCTGCTGGCTGACTCATCCAGCGCGGGGACGTGAGCAACTTCCCATCTGGGACAGCCCCCACGGCTGAATCATCTTGCTTGTCTGGGGGTCCCAGCAGGAAGGATCCCCCCATGGAAAGACAACAAACCGCACGGAGAGCATGGCCAATTTGCACATTATTTAAAACCAGCTCAGCCTCCCCCTCCCAGCGACCCTGTCATTATCCCAGTGACACGAGGTCTGGAGAGTTCACGGAAAGCCAGAAGCCCAGGCTCCTTCGTCATAAACCCCGGGCACCCTTTGGCCACCGGAGAGGAGAGGAGAGAGCTGAGGAATGCCTTGGCAGACATTCTTCTCCCTCTCCAAACATTCAAAAGAAAACCCAGGATCGTTTGGCTCTCCGCCCCATCCTGACCCACTTTTAGTCATGCCCAAACGGCCTGCTGGGTAGGGGTGGATTGATCTGTCAATTTTGGCTTCTCTTGAGTTTCTCATTTGTCCTATCTTCACCACATTGCTGTATTAGTTTGCCGTTTGTTGTTGGAAGAAAAAAGTCCTTACAAAAATTCATCAGCATTTTAGTCCTAATATACTATTTGTGTGTGATTTTCCATACTATATTGCATTTTTGTGAAGACAGGAGTGCCTGGCGTGCTCTGGTCCATGGGGTCACGAAGAGTCGGACACGACTGAACGACTAAACAACAACATATTGCATTTTTGTATGCCGCTTCCACCAATGCATGCGCTTTTATGCACACCTTTTCGCAATTAATGCTTCTTTGTCTGGTACACACTGTTTTGTTTTGTTTTAGTTGGTTTGGTTTGCAAAACTCAGAGAAGTATGAATTTTGAAGGACGGTTTTGCTTCACTTTGCATATTTATTTATTTAATCCAGAGATCACTTACTATCAAAATATTTCAATGTGGTTTACAATTGAATATGCGGGTGTGTAATGCTTTGGGAAATGCAGATTACATAGGTTCGCACTGAAATGTGAACCAAATAGAATTTATCTTCCATCCCTAAAGCTGGGCAACACAAGTTGTGTGTGTGCCATAAAAGAAACTGTTAAGTCTGTCATGGGGTGTATTAAGTAAAGAAACTATTGTTTGTTGTGCAGTAGGGGTGGCAACTTGAATAAAAAAGTGGGGGGGGGCAGGTAAGTCCCACCCCACATAATCAATCACATGATAAAGGACATACACACCATTTGAATGCAAATGCCCATTAACTTTGTGGGGCCCCAGCCCTGTAAAATATTTTATTGGGGGGGACCAAAGGGACCTTGGCCCCTAGGAGTTGACTCAGAATGTTGTCCAGAATGCATGTTATTGAATATTTTTGATGATACCAGTGTAAATATATTGTCAAAAGAATTGGTCTTATATATTATTTTGGCAGCACAAATAGTAATTGCCACTCAGTGGGAAACAACCCAACATCTTACACTGGACGGTTGGTACCAAATACTCTGGAATAGAGCTATAATGGAGAAAATCACACATAATTTGAGATTGCAAGAAAACTAGAATCTCCAGTCACATTTCGTATGGTTTGGCATTCCTTTACTACATGAACACTGGAACCATTAATTCCAAGACAACCCTCCCTCGTCACAAGCCTAGCAAATCTGGAACTAGACTTGATGCTCTGAGAAAGTTGATGGTCTTTACATGGGCTTTGTTATTTTAATTCATGTGCAACTACTCATTCTACTTCCCTGTTTTGTAGTTTTGTTTTTCATCTTTTAATTGTTGTCTGTTGTGACAATTGTTCTCTCTGTTTTATATGCATTATAAAATGAAATGAAATAAAAAGAATATGGAAAAAAACTTTACCAAAAAAAGTCAGTCATGGGTTTGTTGGGGGAATTAAATAAGTTCTCCCATGAGACCAAACTACCATGTTGGTGGTGTCTCTGCATGATCTACTGTTCTTTTGACCTTTGCCTCTTTCTATCAGTCAGCTTCTGCCAGGAGCAGGTACTTTGGGTATATCTTTGCATCGAATCATCCAAACACTTCCAATGCAGAGGGGCAGCAGAATTATCTAGCATCAGATGAGTTGCCTATTCCTTCCTCAGTTCCTTCCTGGCCCCCAACTTGGACCTGTACTGTATATGCCCATCTTGACAGTATGTTCTAGATTACACAGCACAACTAGAACATCCACATTCCCTGATTACACATCAAAACTATTCATCCTACAGATGAATCCTACAGAAGCTACGAATACAAAGTCAGACCACTGGTCTACCCAGTCTATTCTATCTGTTCTGACTCCCTAGGCCTCTTGTAGAGATCTTTCCTAATCAGATAGATAGATAGATAGATAGATAGATAGATAGATAGATATAGATAGATAGATAGATAGATAGATAGATAGATAGATAGGGGGTATGCTTATCCAGGGCTTGTGTTTATGTCATAATGAGGTGGGGCCCGAACCAATGGATCCAAGTTACAAGAATGGTGATGAACTTTCTGATGGTTTGGCAGTGGAATGGTCTCCCTCGGGAGGTGGAGGAGTTTTTAAAGCAGAGGTTGGATGGTCATTTGTATGGATGCTTTAGCTGAATTCCTGTATTGTAGGGAGTGGACTCGATGACCCTTGGGATCCCTTCCAACTCTACAATTCTATTATTCTATGATTCTGGCAAAGGTTGGGCAAAGGGTAACAAATGGGGAGTAGCCCTTTGCCGACTGTTTTCTGTACGGCAGATCCTCTTCCTAAACAGCTTAGAAATAAATCCACCTTCCTAACTGCGAGAAAAACCTGTTTTCCCTTCAATATATTTCACTCTTCCATTTCTGACTCTAAACATTTTAAAGCTATGTTTTATTATGACTTTTTGTACTGGATTAGATTATTATCAGGGGTGTGTTCTTTGTTGTATATTTTGTGGCTGTAAGCCACCTTGTGTGCAGTAATAGAAGAAGGCAGTATACAAATAGAAATTGAAATGAAAAATGAAATGTGTCAATTGGAATCAACTGTACTGCTCTGACCAGGTAGAAACCATACAAGGATACACACAATCACACAAACTGATGTAGTATTAACCACGCTACTATTACAGTTAGGATCAGTAGCACTGCCATTGAATTATCATCAGCATTACTCAAGGCTTGTTTAGGTGATGGAGTATTTTGCCTCTTCCTCTTGATCTCTCCTGGTCTTTCTTCTTCTTCCTCCTCCAATGAAGGAAAAGCTTCCAGCCTTCCCCTTGACATTCCGGTTGCCTTCTCCTTGCCCTAAACAATATCCACTCCCCGGCTGGATGTCCTGTTCCCCCAACCCATGCAGTGTCACAAATTCCGGGCAAGGGTGAGTTCTGAGTCATATTAGTAAATATAGCCTGTGATGCTGCTCACACTTTCTTTCTTCTTCTTTTAAAAGGAGGGTCTGCCCTTGAGCAACAAAAGCTGGCCATTGGATGATGCACCTTACACACAAACACAACCAACCCAGTCCAGAGGAATGACAAAGCCTGAGCACCCTGCCCTGAAATTACAGTCATTATAGTCTGGACTCACCAGCTGGCTATTTCAGGACCACAGATCAGACTCTCCTTGTTACTTCTTAAAGAGACCACATCCAATTAACCAAACACATGGATCCTTCAACTTAAAAAAGGAAAATCAAGGAGCTGTTGCAATTCTCCCCCCCCCCCTGGCCTTGTCTTCTGTCCTAGTCCTGAATCTCTGATGGTCACTAACTCCAAGATCTCTTCTAGCTTATGCTGACATATTTTCCCCCTGGCACCATTCTGTTCTTTTAATAGCTTGAGTCACGAGCCAGCGATCATCGTTTACCTTCATGCAATTACCTGCTGATTTCTGCAGGCTGAGCTGCTCTTAAAAGATACACAGGCGCAAGCCAGAGTGATTTCACTGTCAGTTGCCCACTCTGCTTTGCACACAAAGTTGCTGCCAAAAGGCTGGGAGGGACTGTTTCATGGTGAAATGAAAAGGTACCATAGCGAGAGGCAGAATGTGCAATGCCTAATGGACTTTTCATATGATTGGCATCAATTTTGCAGGACACGTGTATCCAGATGTGTCCATGTGAGAGGTAGCAAGAGAAAGTACAGGTACAAACTAGTTTTATCATAGTTTTCCAATAGGCATTTGATTTGTGACAGTGATGTATCTGTCACTTGACTGTACCGCTTCACACCGCAAATGAGGGATTGGTTCTCCATACACTTCCCCATGTGCAGAGGCGCTGTCTTGTGCCCAAGATTGAAGGGACCTGGCACTCGGTGCTCACAGGTGACACCTGGCGTGTGTCATGTGTGCAATGTCATGTGCACGATGTCACATCACCGGGAAGAGACCAAGAGCGGAGCCCGGCGCGGCTTCAGTGGTTGGCGGCTCCTCCTTTCTCATGCTCAGGAGGAGTCCACGCCATGCTCAGCTCCATGCTCAGCCTCCTCTGCCCCCTCCACATTGAGAGGGCCTGGCCCCCTGACAACAGATATTGAGCAGCCTGAAGACACCTCAGCCTTACAGGCACAACTATTCCATGCTAATTTGCAGAAGACAAAATCATTGCAATCACAAAATCCATGGATGTTTTTGTGGGATGTAAACACAGGAGCAGTCAATGACAACATTCTTAAGAGTGTACATGTTAGAACATGGGGAGGGATGTCAGTCCAGCAAGCAGGTAAACTTCCTGGGGACGGACTTCCTTCGCATGTGACCAGAGGTGGGTATGGCCCCACCTGTGCAGGTAAATGATAAAAGCACAGGGCAGCCAGCCATTCTCTCTCTCTGCCGTCTTCCTTCGATGAGGAAACATCTAAGGATGCCCTCTTGGCTCTCATCCAAGAGAAGAGATAAGGACTATCTTGCCACAAGATAGATTCTAAGTGTATGTAACCTTTTAAAGCTGTCTGCCTTCTGGGATCACATTGTGAACAGAACGTGAGTAAACTCTTTTATACTTTTATAAAGACTGTGTCGTGTCTTGTATTTTAAGAGGGAACAAAAGGGGAAATTACCAGAGTAATTATTATAGAGGTTCTAGCGAACCTGTGCAGATGTTACCGTTGCGAACTTAAAGGGGAATGTCATAAACTCTGCTGATATTTTGGGAACTTGTTAGCACAAGTTGGATTAGGATATAATCTCACAATATATCCTCTCCTGCACCCCAGAACATTCCCACAGTTTTCAGGTTTCTCTCAGAAGTCTTCTTTTGTTAGTAACTTCTTCACTGGGGCTCTGGCTAATGTGTTGGCCATGGCTAGTGATTTCCCATGTTGAAGGAAAATGACATCAGCCATAGACTTTGGATTTTGGGACGGGGGGAACGCTGTCATGGATCTTTGGTCCCAAGAGTGCCAATAAAGACTTGCAATCCATTTCAATAGTACAATTTAGACAGTTGGGTCTAAGCTGTTCACATGACCTGGCTATAACCGCACAAGCTCTTCTGATTGAATGGAGCTTTTTGCTGCTCTGTTTCTGTTAGACTTATTGATATAAATGCAGCTGATCCATGGATATATCCTGACTGCTTTTTGCATGGGTATTGCCCCAGCCCCATGGCTGATGCATCAGCTGCCACTGTGGTTGGGAAATCTAGTGTGCTAGAATAAGCTACCATAAATCTTCTCCATCATATTAAGGGGATTTTGGTGCGGGCTCTTCCATAGAAGCATATTAAGCAGATCACATCACATATTCCGCAGATCACATCGGATGAGCGAAATTTGGTATGGATTTATCAACGTTAAGTTGTGGGACTGAAGAACTTACTTGAAGTAGGAATATCCCTGGGTTCTGCAAGTCAGCAATGCTATCAGTTTGTCTGGAATAGAGCAGACTGAATTCCTTGTTTGCAGATTATGTATCCTATAAATGTTACATGTTCTTTTCCAAATTTACATTTTAAAAAATCATTTTTATTTTTAGATAACAAATACTACATGAAAATGAACATCAAAAATACAGAGCAAGAGGTACAGAGGCCCAGAGATTTTCACAGCATTGCCTAGCAATCATGTTTGTTTTTCTTCTAGATCTCAAGTTTGCCCAGAATCACTTATGTTCAGTTCACGACTGCGGAGCACTGAGAATTCACACTTCTCGTTCGAGTTTAGGCCAGGCTGCTGGAGACATTTCAAACCTGCATGCAGCCAATCAGGGTGTTTGTCATTACTGGCAGCTCCCCAGACACAATCTCAGTGATAATCTTGTGAAAATGTTTAGATGCTGATGAAATACCAAATGGAAGTCAAGTGGACTGGGACCTTCCAAATGGAGAGACGAGTCCCCAGATTCTTTGGCAAGAGGGCCTTGCCAGAATCCTGCTGTAGCATCTAACTTTGAAAATATTTTGGCTTGTGGTAGCTTTGTGCTAATATCTGTTCAGCTGCAGGAAGAATCTCCCTCCCTCCCCCCACACTTTTATTTGAGTTTTGCATGATCCACACCAATCCAAAACTTGCCATTGGGCCGTGGCACACCATCAGTACCTGCACAACCAGCCCATAGGCTCCTTCACTGGAGGTATTGTGCTGCAATCACTTACAGCTCTTCACTCAGAGGAAGTTCTTGGACCTAGTAGAGTGTCAGAGATGAGCTGTGAGTGCTAGAGGAGATAAGAATCCGGGAATCCAGTCATATTTACAAAGATTTATTGCTATTTACAGTCAGCGTTGAAAGTCCGTTCCAATCATGGCAGGTCAGTTGCCTCGACTAAATTTGCTTTCGGTTTTCCCCAGCGTAGCCACTTCCGAACCCCAACTCCCCTCTTTCCTCTCTTATGAGATTGGCTTGGCCCCGGAGGTGCCTCCTGACAGGTTTTCGTCACCCTCCTCGTCTGAGGAAGAACAACTACTAATTAAGGGAGGTTTGTCTCGATACGTTCCCATTCTCTCCCCCTTCTCTGCCACCCATTCCCTGACATAGAGTGAGAAGAAAGTGGGTGAGGAGAGAGGCGGGTGTTTTGTTTTGTTTTGGTTGCTTCCTACCTCCCCACTGTAGCCCCCTAGTCAAACCCCCCATTCCCATGGTATGGCCCAGAGGGCTAGGAAACCCTTTGGAACAGTGTGGGAGGTGGCACAGGAAGCTGCTGGAGAAAGGAAGACCATGCAGAAATCTCCCTCCCACCTCCTCCTTCCATGTCTGGAAGCCTCCACTGGAGCAAAAAGCCTTCTGTGAATGAAGGCAGCAGCTGGATACATATCAATATCCTCATATATTTTCTATTTCTCAGCTGCTCCTTTTGTTAGGTCTTCTGTGCAACAGAGTAGGAACCGTGAAGGACCAGAACTGTATGATCCTAGCAAGGGATGGCTGTTGCCAATTGGGACTGGTGGAAGGGAAGGCAAGGAGTCCAACAGTAGGTGGAGCCAGAGAGCCAATGACAGGCAGAACCTACTACATCAAGCCCGCAACTTAAGCGCATTTAACTTGTGCGTATTTGGCTTCATGCGTGTGGCAAAAAGTAAAATAACAACGAAAAGGGAACCCAATGCGTTTGGACTATACACGACTGGCTGTGGCACAATCCCCAGTGTGAGTTGCATGCCTTCTGTAGTTGCAGTTTTGTCTCCATTCTCCTCCCCGATGAGTTCAACAAGTGAGGAGGAAGCTGACAGGCCGTTCCACCCCCTGGATTGGTTATAAGTGAGGCAGGCAGGTGGGGGCAGACTTGACAGTGGACTGAGGGCAGGGTCATTTGCCCTAATGGACTTGACTCCACTGTCCTTATCCTCCAAGCACAGCTTCAACCTGAAAAACCAAAGGAACTGACGGTGCACATCTCCCTTGGGAAGAAGGCTGGCAGGAGACCAGCAGCGCCTCCTGTTCACCAAGAGGCTGCTGCAGATGTGGAATTGGGGAGGGGGCTGCCAAGGAGGCAGCAGATTGGGCCCCCAAGGAGTGCCCTGCATCCATGGCTGCCACTGCGGCAGCAACAGTGGGCGACACCTTACTTGGAGACTGGATCTGCTGCTTCTGTGGATCCTGCCGCCTGAGGCAGTCGCCTCACCTTGCCTTCATGGGTGGGCCGGTCCTGCGATGCTGGCACACAGACATTTCCCTCATGGCTGCAATTCTGCTTTGCATTTCAGGCATCCCAATATATGTGCAAAGAAGAAGACTCTGCTTTGGTGAGGGAGCCCAATCCACTCATGCTAAAATGGCCATATTTGTGAAATATGGTTGCATAAAGTATTACAGGCTCCCAGTTTTCCAAACCTTTCTTTTCACATCATGCTGTCCTTCTTTGACAGAACTTTAGACTGGAACTGTTTATCTGCGTTTCTGGCACTATTACCCCAATCTATTTTTTCAGGCAATCTCCCTCACCATGACAACTGCATACTTTTTGTTGTGTTCTGTTTTGTAGTATTGTTATTCTTACTACTATTTTTTTGTTTGGCTTTGTGTTCCTCGGCTCCTGTGCTAGAGTGTGCACCTAGCTTTCAAACAAACAAACAAACAAACAAACAAACAAACAAAGCAATATTCAAATATTTGTTCGCCTAACATCAAGGCTGTGCACCTTCCTGCCCCCCTTTTTTACATGCTGACAGGATTGATTGATTGATTGATTGATTGATTGAATCTTTATTTGCATCAGCCATTGGCCATAGAAATAAAACAACAATACAATATACAAAGAATAGAAATAAAAAGTCAATTATGGTGGTACCTCGGGTTACAGACACTTCAGGTTACATATGCTTCAGGTTACAGATTCCGCTAACCCAGAAATAGTACCTCGGGTTAAGAACTTTGCTTCAGGATGAGAACAGAAATCGTGCTCCCGCGGTGTGGCGTCAGCGGGAGGCCCCATTAGCTAAAGTGGTGCTTCAGGTTAAGAACAGTTTCAGGTTAAGAACGGACCTCTGGAATGAATTAACATCTTAACCCGAGGTACCACTGTATATAAAAAACATTTTAGGGTTTTGAATCAACAGTCAAATAGTGGAGACTGACAGGATTGAAGAGGGGCTTACAAGGGCATCACGCAACGTCTGCAGCATGGCTGATCCTGCGTCAAGTGCTCCCACAAAAAGTGGCTGTGTATTTATAGTTGCGCACCGACAATAGGAAAGGCTGTTGCTAGGCTTCCGACCGCTCTAGATTAATTTAAATGTAGCCACCCCGGCCTTTGTGTTGCATGCTGAGCGGCATCAGAGAAGGGCGACCAAAGTGATCAAGGAGCCTGAAGAAACTCCTGCATAAGGAAGGGTTGCGACATTTGGAGTTGTTTATCTTGGAAAAAAGGCAAATCGGGGAATAGTGATAAAGTAAGGTGCCCATTTATGCATTGCCCCCCAAAGAGGATTTTCATCACACCCAAAATGGAAATATAATACATTTCGCCATAGCAGGGAAGGCAACAACCAGGAGATTTCTGTAGGGTTGCCATATGACCAGGAATTCCCAGACATGTCCTCTTTTGGGGGTCCTACATGCCCATCTGGGGGGGGGGGGGGTTACATTTAAGCAAATGTCCTGGATTTGCGGTTTTTAATTTTGTGCTCTGTCATGGGTGACCTGGGCTCGGGGCTCGGGATTGGCAGCTGCGGAGGCGCTATCAGGAGGCGATTGCTCTAAAAAAGCTAAGCAACTTTTTGTGTCCAGATTTTTACCTCTACAGCAACCCTAGCCTTGTGTGCCTGCTAAGTCTGTTGACCGGGTGCTGCTAAGCATAATAATAATAATAATAGTACAGTGGTACCTCGTGTTACAGATGCTGCAGGTTACAAATGCTTCAGGTTACAGACTCCGCTAACCCGGAAGTAGTACCTCAGGTTAAGAACTTTACCTCAGGATGAGAACAGAAATCGCGTGGCAGGAGCAGCAGGAGGCCCTATTAGCTAAAGTGGTACCTCAGGTTAAGAACAGTTTCAGGTTAAGAACGGACCTCCAGAACGAATTAAGTTCTTAACCAGAGGTACCATTGTAGAACCCCGTTTGTCCAACGCTATTGGGATCCTGGAAGTTGTGAGTCGAGGCCCCGCTCCCCATTTGGTGATGAAATAAGACACATGGACACAAGTATTTAGGTTAATGGGCTAAAAAAGGCCACAACTTTATTGGTTACAGAATGTGAGTGGTATTGGTTTAGGCATTGGATTTGAACACACTATACTTGACCCCCCACCGCTCTGCAGGGAGTCACACGAGGGTTAACAACCTGTAGGGGGAGCTTGTTGATGCAAATCAACTGGAAGCTTTCCCCCAGAGCAGCGGTTCTCAACCTGTGGGTCCCCAGATGTTGCTGGACTACAACTCCTATCATCCCTGAGCTCTGGCCTTGCTAGCTGGGGGTGATGGGAGTTGTAGTTCAACAACCTCTGGGGACCCACAGGTTGAGAAAGGCTGCCCTAGAGTTACCGGGGGGTCGTGCCATGGCCCTAGCCACCACCTGGGCATTGGACAGGAACCACGATCCAGTCCATGGAAGCTATAAAAGCAAGGGAGAGCTTGTGGGCCCATGGCCGTTTAAATCCGGCTAAACCACACCTCCAGCTATCTGGATTGGCTGGCTGAGGGGCATAACATGGGCTCAGGGCTCCCGTGGCGCAGGGGGCCTAGCCACTGTGGCATGTAAACACAGGAGCAGTCAATGACAACATTCCTAGAGTGTACATGTTAGAACATGGGGAGGGATGTCAGTCCAGCAAGCAGGTAAACTACCTGGGACGGACTTCCTCCGCATTTGACCAGAGGTGGGTGTGGCCTCAGCTGTGCAGGTAAATGATAAAAGCACAGGGCAGGCAGCCAAACTCTTTCTGCCATCTTCCTTTGATGAGGAAACATCTAAGGATGCTCTCTTGGCTCCCAGCCAAGAGAGGAGATAAGGACTATCTTGCTACAAGATAGATTCTAAGTGTATGTAACCTTTTTAAGCTGTCTGCCTTCTGGGATCATATTGTGAACAGAACGTGAGTAAACTCTTTTATACTTTTATGAAGACTGTGTCGTGTCTTGTATTTTAAGAGGGAACAAAAGGGGAAATTACCAGAGTAATTATTATAGAGGTTCTAGCGAACCTGTGCAGACGTTACCGTTGCAAACTTAAAGGGGAATGTCATAAACTCTGCTGATATTTTGGGAACTTGTTAGCACAAGTTGGATAAGGATATAATTAGTCAATATATCCTCTCCTGCATCCCAGAACATTCCCACAGCCACGCCCCCCTGTGAGTGCAGGAAGCGATTCCCGCTCACAACCCCAGGAAGAGGAGAGGTTATATAGGACAGATAAAAGGAAGTCCTTCTTCACACAAGCACATTGTTAGAACTGTGGCGTTCCCAATGGAAAGATGCAGTGCAGGCTATAAGCCTGGATAGTTTTTAAAAGAAGAGCAGACCAATTCACAGAGGAGAGGGCTGTGAGTGGCTGTTTGTCATGATGGCTCATGCCTCTGAATTGGGGATCCAGATTGGCGAAATACAGTCATAACTCATGTTACGTCCGCTTCATGTTACATTCTTTCAGGTTATGTCCCGCGGCGACCCGGCAGAACCGGAAAGGGTTAATTCCGGGTTTCGCTGCTCGTGCATGCGCATACGCACAAAATGATATCACACGCATGCGCAGAAGTGGCGAATCGCAACCTGCGCATGCGCAGATGCGCCACTGTGGGTTGCGCTCCTTTCATGTTGTGAACGGGCCTCCAGAACGGATCCCGTTTGCAACCAGAGGTACCACTGTACTCCTGTTTTCAAGTCTTGTTTGTGGCCCGTCTTTCATAATTTCCCGATTTTAATGCATTTTGGTATGTTTTTCTTTTCACTAACATACACCATTTTATGTGCACTCTGCCGCAGCATGTGCATCTCTGTACAAATTTCGTGGCTGGAGAACTGCATTGCAAAATTCTGAAATATGAAAATTTTGAGGGATGACTGTTTCAGTTCTTGTGTTTTTTTTCAAAAAGTATAAATTTGGGAGATTCACATTTAAATGACGGCTAATTTTCTCCCCTATCCATCCGCCCTGTTCAGTGTGATAAGACTGTGCTTTAAATTATTAAATTTGACGGGGGTACGATTTTCATTAATTGAAAACACATAATTTTCTGGTGCACATTAATCAAGACTGGATTTCTAGATATCATCACTAGATGTGAATCCCCATTTCACATACTGATAAGTATTCCATGGGGTGGAAAGACATTGAAAATAGGGGTTGTAATCAGGAACATTTCAGCCTAAAATGATTTTAGAACAACTGTGTGCTTTATTTAATACTGGATCCTGCCCCTGCTCCATTTAAGAAACTTTGCTGAAGTTCTTTGGTTGGATTTACTGTAAAATCCAATTTAAATAAAATAAATAAAAAGGAAATAGCAGCCTGGCCCCATAATTAAATAAACAAGAATACAACGGAGGGGTATGTGTGTGTATACATAAATACCTGGAATGCAGGTGATCAATATACTAAAGGCACCCCCAGAGTTACAGTATATTATGGGATGGCAGATGTTGAGAAACCTAGGCTTCTGCACTTAAAAGTGGATTGAAGTGCCCTGTCATCTTAGCAGAACAAATCCACTTCATAAAAGAACTGGGCTTCTAGGGCTCCAGACAATCTATTTATTGAGTATTCATCCTGATTTGTTTGCACAAAGCTTACATGGAGGTTAGATTATATCTGGTCTTTATTGTGCATTCGTTCCAATTTGTGGGGGTGGAGGAGGTTATACAGCAACAAGTATTCATCCTGATTTGTTTGGAGGGTGTTTATATGTCTTCTCATTAATCATTGATTCCATGCTTTTCAGTTTATTTCCAGTGCCTCATTTCACCTTTGAGGGTTGCCTTTATACTGTGCTCCCAAGTTTCCCAGTATGTGGCATTCACTGGACTAGACGGACTTCTGATCTGCTCCAGCAAGACTCTTGTTATGCTGCTAGTTAGCATATTGCTGACTTTCCAGGGTACACAGCACTTTTAGCCCCAGGCACCAGAAATAGCTGGGCGAGCTCAAGACATTTTGCCACCTGAGGCAGAACAGCAAATTGTATCCTCAACCCGTTGTCAAGATGCATAGCACCCAAGTCAAGTTATTTTGGCACTCACAGTAGAAAACACCACAATCCCCTCCTCGGCTGTAAAATAAATCAAATAATCAACAATTTGCTGCGTTTCTGTGACACACAAAAATTAGCCGCCTGAGGTGGATGCCTCACTCTGCCTAATGGAAGTGTTGGCTTCAGTGGCGAAGCGTGGGGGGTGCAGGGGGGCCCGGCCGCACCAGGCGCAACATCTGGGGGTTAGGGTTAGGGGGCGCAAATTACTTGCCTTGCCCCGGGTGCTGACAACCCACGCTACGCCACTGCTCTGCACAACCTGACGCGCGCTTTGTTGGGAGAGAGGGAGATCTAAGCACACGCACTTCTGAGGCTACAGTAGCCCATGGGATTGGTGTATTGGGGCGTGTGTGTGTGTCTTTGTGTGTGGTGGGGTCACCGCTAATAGTGCGGCCTGTTTATAGGTCGAAGCAGTAAAACTAATCTGTCCACACGCACCTCTGGAGAAACCGTGTTCAGTGCCGGCCCATAGACCGGGCTGAAGAAGGAACAACCCACGCTACGCCACTGGTTGGCTTTGCTTCTAGGTAAGTAGTAAGGCAGGAAGCGGGGGAAAGACTATAGTTGTGAATGTAACAGCATGAACAATACTTCCTGCTCTTGCAGAGAATTGTGCCATTAGTGAGGATGCAGAGAGGCTGAGAAGATTTCAGATCATAGAAAAGTTGGGCTCCATAGAGTTGAGAGGCAGCTAACATGGTGCCCAACTCCCAACACCCAAGCTGGCTGGGAGCTGGAGTTCAATGGCACCTGGAGGGCATCACATGGTCTTGCGGCTCCCTGAGTGTCAAAAGGTGTTCCAAATAGGAACCAGTTGGGTGCTTTTCCATGAGTTTCAGCCCAAACCTCCCCGTCTCGTTCCCTGCTGAGAAAATGACCTTCTACTAAATTCATCTCTGGCTGGGCGCCAGGACATATTCCACTCTATTCCCATCCCAGGAACACACTGAGAGCCGGAAGGCACTGAGGAACAAGAGGCATGAGGAAGACAAATAAAAGTCTCGAGGCAGCCTGCAGCAGGTGCCACATTTGCTTTCTGCAACAGGAGAGCAATGAGCGACATGGCTATGGAGACCCAGCCAGCCTTCATGTCTTCTCTGCAGGATGAAGATGGCCTGCGTAGCCAACCAGATGTGGCTGAATGTGAGCCCTGGTCAGTATTAATAATAGTCAGGAATGGTGGGAGCTGTCATTCAGTGACATAAAGAGGGCTGCAGGTTCTTCATCCCTGTTCTAGGAGTTCAGATAGACCTAGGGTGGGTGGAGTCTGAGCAAGTCAATAGAAAACCTTCTGCCCAGGCTCATAAATAGTCACTTACCAGGTTGCTGCAGGCAGAGAGGGGATGGGTGCATAAACAGGTAAAGAAAATGGGAGGGTGAATGTAGCTGTTTTGATAGAGGGCCCAGCAGGGGGAGAGGTTGGATCTGAAATGAGAGGTCCACTTCTCTTGCCCATCTACAATCAGGATGCTCAAATATGTAGGGCTGGCCCCATTTTCAAGGCCTGTATTTTAACTGAAGAACTTTGCATCCCACAAAACATATTTGTTCACAACCTCCCTGCTTTGTTGGAGTCCATTAAGCAGAGAAAGGAAAGCTGAGGTTCTCCAGGGGTTGCTGAACTCCACAGGCCAGGCTGGCTGGAGCTGGGAGTCCAATAATGTTTGAAGTGCCACACATTCCTCCTTCTTGCCATTGAAGTTGATTCATTATATTTCACCTTTGAGTCTGAATTTTACACCCACAAAATGGCTGCAGTTTGTGTTTATTCATGCTTGGTGTGCAACACCTCTGTCTGAAGTACCACCACATATTTATGTAACTTGCTTGTTTGTATGCTAGTACAGTGGTACCTTGGTTTTCGAACTTAATCCATTCCGGGAGTTTGTTCGACTCCCAGAACTGTTCAAAACCAAGGCACAGCTTCTGATTGGCTGCAGGAGTTTCCTGCACTCAGTCGGAAGCCATGGAAGCCCCATTGGACGTTCAGTTTCCAAAAATGTTCGCAAACCAGAACACTTCCTTCCAGGTTTGGGGCGTTCGGAAGTCAATTTGTTCGGGGCCAAGCCGTTCAACAGTCAAGGTGTGTGTGTGTGTGGGTACAGAAGCCTATTCCATTTCCTGCATTAGTGACATAATGTTAAATATGTGCTTCTCTCAAGGCTTCACAATCACATAGTTAATTGCCTTTGATGACTGGTGACGACTGTCTATTGAACAGAGACCACCCTATGGTAATACAAATCATAGCCAGTGAAAGAGAGAGAAGTCTGAGATTTATAGCTGGGTGGCAAAGAAGAGCAACAGGGGCTTTGAGGGCATTCTTCTGCTTTTAGGGGTTCGGTGCCTAATTTATAGACTAGCCCTGTCGTCTCAGGGTATACGTGCTCCTCAACACTGAATTTGTAGACAAGCATGCTTCTTTAAAACAGCAGCAATTCATGGACCCCAAAACCTTCTCCCCACAAGGACTCTGACCCTGCAAAAGATTACCATTCAGAATAGTGGGGGCATGATTGACATGACTCTTCATTCATTCGAGAATGGACAGAGGTACTTCCTCACACCCATGGAGCTTTCTCAAATTGTCATAGTCATGTTGGGTGGTGTGAAGAGCCTTTAATGACCATGTGTAAAGAATTATACATTAGTGGTCTGGGCATAATTCAAGGACTTATCTGATGTATGGTGCAAAGTAGACCCTGGCTGCATTTTTTCCTTTTGATTTTCCCTCAGGCTCCTCGTGGCATGTTCTGCATGCAGCACATGTGCTCTGCCACTGAGCTATGGTCTCTCACACACGGGAGAACAGGACCGCAGAATGGCGGGGCATTCTTGGGGGTGAGGAAAGAGAGAGTTGATGCTTTGCCTAGTTATGTAAATGTGAGGCATACTGGAAAGGTGATGTGTAGTTCTGTCACACCTGTGGTCTAATGCCTGGAGTTTAGAGGAGGACGTGGATGACAATGACTGTAATATAGTTTTTATAGCACTTCCAATACATTATTATTATTTTTACAATTCTTATCTTATTTAGTTTACTATGGATTCAAATTATGATTCATGTATGCATGCTGTAGGGGAGTCAGATTTTTAAACCCAATTCTACATAATAATAATAATAGTAGTAGTAATAATAATAATAATAATAATAATAATAACAACAACAAATTTTGTTTTGGTATAATTGTTTTTGGTTTGTTTTGTTTTTCTATTTTGTAAATGGAGGCTAGTATGAGGCTTGGGATTGCTACCGTGGAGGGGCGAGGGAGGTATGGCGGTGGGGGCAGATGTTATAGGCGAAGGGGATCGAGATACGGATATGCTCATACCCCTTCCAATCTGCGCCAATATTCTGTAAATATTGACCTGAAATGGATTATTTCCCCTTATCTTGAGCCATGGAGGGGTGTGTGTGTGTGTGTGTGTGTGTGTGTGTGTGAGAGAGAGAGAGAGAGAGAGAGAGAGAGAGAGAGATGTGCACTTGTTATTATCTATTTCATTTATGAATCACTTCCCATTAGGCATCCCAAAGCGATTTATACTTCTCATTGCAGTCCCTTTGCAAAGGGTGACCTTCCCCTTTGTGCGTCTTCAGCGCTGCCCCCACTTTATGCCTCTTTCCTTTCCCTCCTGCTAGTGCAGTAATGCTGCTCAGTGATATTTTCTGGGGGTGGGAAGCATGACCACAGGTAGGCCTGGCCCACTGCCCAGGCCTCGGACGCTTGGTGACACCAGAGCCTCCTGCTAGCTGTTCCAACCCTGCAATTAGGACAGATCCTAGCTCAACCACAGCCCAAAATTACCACGGGGGCCTCTCGTCTGGGGAGCCCACAGCAGATACGTCACCCAGGGGCCTCAGCAGCTTCCTACAGCTGTGGGGAACAGCATTATCGCTGCAGAAGCCCTGTACCCCACTCCTCCTCACAGCCAGTCCCCCACCACCACCGTTGCTTCCTGGAAGCAGCCCTGCCAGGTTAAATTGAAATAACAACCATCACCAAGAGCGTCCCTCCTGCTGTGCCCCAAACCGTGCCCCATTGGGCAACTGGAGTAGGTGCAGGGTGGTGTTTATGTTCCAGATTGTCCCTGGCTTCCACAGACTGTCATGTTTTAAGCTTGGCTGCTGCTACAGAAAACAAACAGCGCAGATCTGGGCCCCACCGGGGGAGCGTTAGGATGAGGTGTCACTTCTGTGGCGAGACGGTTGGGGGCATCCAGATGTGAAACCGCCGTTGGTCTGCATTTTGGGGACAAGTGTCCATGCGAGCAGCTGAGTCAGGGCAAAGGACTCGCCAACCCCCCCTCGCCCCCCGACACGAAACTTGAAAAAATCTGCTTCCCATTTGTGATGGTGGCCAGCTGGCTTCTGAGCTCCCATCCACCATCCTCTTTCTCCCTGAATGGCTGAGGGTTCAAGTTATATGGTGGAGGGAGCCCAAGGCTGGGGGTGGGATGGGAGAAGAAAACAAAACAGGCAAGGGGCAATGTCCCTTATAACCAGCAAAATACTACCTCAGCTTTTTACCTCGCGTGTGCCAAGGACTCAGATAGGAAAGAATGAATCATACCTATGGCCAACGTAACCAGGGGGGAAGAGGATGTGGAAGCAGCCTTGCCCAGCTGTGCTCTTTTTTTTAATAAATATTTTATTAAGTTTTACAAAAAGTATAAAGCGACAAAAAGTAAAAAGTAAACCACAGCACAACAAAAATAGAAGAATACAATAATACACAAACACAAAACAGCGAGAAATGTAAAAAAAATAAAAATAAAAACTAAAAACAATTTTATCCTCATTATATTCTTTGCATTAACTTATTTCTCGCCCAGCTGTGCTCTTGCTGCCCCAGCAGCTGTGACAGGCCCTGCCTGCTACCCTCTGCTCTTAGCTGCAACAAACTGCACCATCAATATCATCATTTATTAAATTTCTATCCTGCCTCTCATCTTAAGATCACAGAAAAGTTTACAATATAAAAACACAAAAACACATGCCATAACAACAAACAAAATCCACCCACCCACCACAGTTTAAAAGACCTGGTTCCTAAAGATATGCAATGAAGGTGCCAGGCAAGCATTCCAGAAGCGGGCAGCCACTACAGAAAAGGCCCGTTCTTGTGTTACCACCTCTGAACCTCTTGTAGAGAAAGCACACAAAGAAGGGCCCCAGAGGATGATCACAGCGTCTGGGTTGGTTCATATGGGGAAAGCTGGTCCTTGAGGTACTGTAGTTATTATAGGTTTTATAGGTCAAAACCAGCACTTTGAATTGGGCCCAGAATCCAACTGGCAGCCAGTGCAGTCTGGCCATGATTGGTGTAATATGCTCCAACTGTCTTGTCTCGATGACCATCCTGGACACTGACCTTCTGCATTAGCTGAAGTTACTGAACTGTCTTCAGAGGCAGCAATAAGTCAACCTAGCGGTTACCAGAGCATAGATGACAGAAGTTAGGCTATCCCTGTCCAGATAGGTGTGCAGCCACCAAGGGCACCTGAGCCCCAAGCAACAGCAAAGGATCCAGGCGTTCCCCCAAAGCTACATGCTTGCTACTTCAGAGGAAGTGTAACCCCCTCAAGAGCAGGCAACCTCCCATCCACCCAGTCTAGGGAACCATCCTGTAACAGTGCCTCAGGCTTATCTGGACTGAGCTTCAGTTTGTTGGCTCTCATCCCGTCCATTACTGAGGCAAGAAGCAGGTCCAGCGCATCCATTGCCTCACCTGCAGATGTAAAGGAGAAGTAGAGTTGTGTGTTGCCAGCATATTAATGGTAATATGCTCCAAAACTCCAGATAACACCACTCAGTGGTTTCATGTAGATGTTAAACAGCATAGGGGATAAAACTGAGCCCTGAGGAACTCCACATGGAAGACTCTACGGGGCCAAAGATTATTCCTCAAGCCTCACACTCTGGAACCAACCATCCAAGTGGGACCAAAACCCACACCTCACTCTCATTCCGAAAATAGTGCTTTTTGTGCATATTCTATTATGCACAAAAGCAATATTGAAATTCCCTCCAAATTGCAGTGCGTTGTCTTCTGTTTATTATCATGAGTCAGCAGAACATTCAGTTCAATCTGCATTAAGGACTTTGCTCCACCCCACAAGCAGGTACAACCTCTCTTGGTTTCCTGCTGTCACACTACAAAAAAGTTCTGCTGGACCCAGCAGGGAGTGACCCTGAAGAGTCACCACCACTCAGGTGTCAGCATAGATACAGGGTCTTGGAAATTGCTTCCAGCTCTTTTTCCTGGTAAATAGAAGAGACAGCCTTGTACTACAAGCAAGGAATGGAAAAGAGCAGCCATGTCCTGAAAGAAGACTGCATTGCTAAAAGAAGTGTATGGATGTTCTATGCATGACCTCTGCATCTTTATATGGTTGTGGCAGCAGTGTGTGTATACACATATGCTTGCACACCTGTGAATATATAGACAAAGCCTGAATGCAAATTCAGGAGTGGTCATGAAATGATGGGCATGGCCAACCGATTAAAGGATTTTTGCAGCCCAGTCCTATTGATTGCTTTCTCTCGCCAAGTTAAATACGACTGTCTCAAGTAATTGCGCATAATACTGAGCATGATCCCTGTTTTTGAATGGGGATAAGGCAGATGTAAAACACAAATGCAATGGGACATCTGCCTTGAGGACTGAGATACTGTACTGTAATCAAAGGTGGCATGTGTGCTCAGAAAACAATGACATGTTTTACAGTTGAACCCAAGTTCTAAGTTTCCAACAGGACTAGGAGCTTGGAAGGCTCTCCACTGCGTTTGTCTTCTTAATCAACTACTTAAACCTATTAAAGCAGACTATAAAGGGTTGTGAAGAAGGCGCAGCAGAGACTGTACTTTTTGAGAATACTAAGGAAAAACCATCTTCCGCAGAAACTGCTGCTTGCCTTCTATCACTGTGCCATTGAGAGCGTGCTCACTTATGGCTTATGTGTGTGGTACGGAAGCTGTACTACCCAGGACAGGATGGGGTTGTGCAGGGTTGTTAAGGCAGCAGAGAGCATTGTTGGCTGCCCACTCTCCACCTTAGAGCAGATTTATGCCACAAGGTGCCATAGGAAGGCACTGGACATAGTAAAAGATCCATCGCATCCTGGTCACTGTCTCTTCGAGCTCTTGCCGTTGGGACGGAGATACAGGACGATGAAGACAAGAACGAGCCGTCTTAAGAACAGCTTCTTCTCCAGAGCGATCTCGGCCCTGAATGGGAAGCCCAGACTTTGAAAGTCATCTGATCTCCCTTGTTGTATATTACTATATTGTTTAATTAGTGTTTTTATGGAGCAGTCAAGTAATTTCGTTGTCCCCGAAGGGGGGCAATGACAATAAAGATATTATTATTATTATTATTATTATTATTATTATTATTATTATGTACGTGTGCATATATGTGGGTCAGCAGGAGGTGGGAAATGAGAAAAACGGCTCTGTGTGTGATGCCAGGCCCTGCAGGGTGAAGATGCATGCTTGTGGATGTGTGTTCCAAGCATGCATGCTGCTAACACATAACTTCATGTCATTCCCCTTAGACTGAACATTGTGGCCTTCCCTCACACTCCTTGCCCACAGGCCGCAAACGCCACAGGTCCTGGCACAGCACAGACCACCCAGTAATTGGAAGAGAGGTGGGTGGGCAGGTTGCCCGAAGCCTCCCCCACCTCGGAAGCTTTGCCGTCATCCTCGTGGCTTTGGCACTGGGCTGAGCAGCCTCGACCTCCCTGCTCACTTGTAGGGCTGCTTGGGGAGGGAATCTAATGGGAAGGGGTGTGTGTAGCCAGTTGGGATGGCTGAGTCTAGCCAAGGCCTCCACCTCAGTACTTCTTGGGTTGGCAGCCCTGCTGTCTGTGGCTGGGTCACGGGGGGAACAGGAAGTCTCTCCACCCGGCCTTCTAGGTCACCATAGCAACTCAAGACATGTGCTACCTGACAATGCTGGTTCCCTCCTCTGCGCTGCGGCCGGTGAAGTCTGGCTGAAAGGGTCTCGGGGGGAATAGTTGCACTTTCAGCCAAGCAGCAGGCCCCTTACACCCATTCGAGAATCTCCCTTGGATAGCTTTCCTGACCTCCTTCTTTCCTGGAGGGGAAGGGGGCACCATTTTGGGGTTCATCTCTGGTGATGAAATGTCTGGGGCTGGCAATGGTTTTAACTGATTTTTATTTGGGGGGCCCTCCAGACGTGCTTTTCATTGTGCATTCGTGATGCCTTGTGCTTAGGATGCTATCAGGCCAGTCACACACAATCCCACTTTCAATACTGTTTGTGCCTGCAAATCCCACTTTCAATCCCACTTTCAATACTGTTTGTGCCTGCAAATGTTTTGGCCACTGTGCTTCATTTCCATTCAGTGCATATCCTCCCATTTCCTGTGGGAATCATGTCACTTTTTATGCTGCCATGTTCTAGTGTGGTTTTGTCCTGTTTCTGTTGTTCTGTAACCCCTGCGGACAGGCAACAATGCGGTAGCAAGCATCGCAGAACCAGCAGAAGCAGAAAAATGCCATCACTAATGCACATTATTGTGTCAAGATCATATGCCCCCAATAAAATATTACTCAGGTGGGGCCCTTTATTGCATTGCATTCCTTGCACACTCACTGCTTAGGAACAATTGGTATATAAACTGTCAAAACAAACAAACAAGCATCACCACACTTCAAGGAGCCAAGCGGACCACAGATGGACTTGCAAATGGTGGGAACGAAAGCTACAATTACAGCTCAAATAGGATTCCATTGCTGGGTTAGCACCTCCTTGGTTGTTGGCATAAGGCTGGATTAACCATCATGGGGCATATTCTACAGAACAGGGCCCTGCTGTGTAGAATTTATTTTATTATTTATTTACTTATTTTATTAGTGATAATTGTGTACTCTGCTTCATTCAGAAGTACATTCAATGTAGTTTACAGAGGCCTTGAACATTAGCCTCTAAATTAAAACAGCATCAGCTACAACTAAGTCAAAGTGGCAGCATGAAATCAGCATAAAACCACTAAATTGTTTTCCAGCAATTAAGTAGCCAACTGTCTGACAATGCCAAATAAACTATGGACTACTTTCGTGAATGAATGCATATATAGGAGCCAGTTTGTTCTCTTTTTGTAGACGATTCTCCTAAACAGTATGTGCTTGCACATGTGCACATGGCCCAAGGGAAACTGTTTTCTCAGCTACATTTGGTCCAGACCATTTTAGGGCTTTATAAGTTATATAAAGTTACTCATGGCTGGTAATACACCGTCAACCAATGCAGACAGGCAAAAAGGTGTTGTGCATTCACTGCATCAAATCCCTGAAAATAAACATGCAAGTCCATTCTGCGCCACCTGAAGCTTCGCTGCAACCTTCCAAAAGAGCCTAATGCACGTTTTTGTGTTTGGTGAAATACTTCCTTAATCATGTGATGAGGGAAGTCTTACCTGTGAGGGAATGTAAAATACAGGTAGCCTGCCCATTAGCAAATGAAGGATTACTGTTTCCCTGTCTGCATCCGTGAATTGAAATTTTGTGTTGGCTGATGTTTGACGAAGCAGTTTAATCTGTGGAGCTTCTTGATTTGATGGGGGTGGTGAGGATCCCCTACCGTTTCTGTTGCATCACCCCTCCCCTCCCCTCCCCCCAAACCCAGTCTCAATTATTTGTTTTTAAAATGAATAAATTTTGTCATAATTTGTTCTGATAACATAATTTCCACTTCTTCTAGGATTTGGAGCTCTTTTCTTCTTCTTTGCTGTAGGGAACATGACACCCCACAACACATGATTGCTTATGGGGGGCAGTACTACCTAATTATGAGTAGTAGCCTGGCATCAGCCCTCCATAACACATGTGGAACTTTGAAGGGACAGGGTGTCCTTTGAGCTTATATGGAGCACAGGTTACATGCTGAAAAGGTTCCAGTGTGGATGTTCCTTCCATGGATGTGCCTACATCACTTGACTGTTATGGTGCCTTCTAGTCAGACTCAAGAATTTGTGAACAGAACACATCCAACAGCAGCAGGCAAATACCAGCATACTTTGAAGGAATGGTCATCTTAATGCCAGCACTTACTCAGACATCAGTCCATTCCACCATCACAGTTGAAAATGTCTACATCTAGGGCAGTTAAAAAAGAGAATTGGCATCCTATCTATCTATCATCTATCTATATCTATCTATCATCTATCTATCTATATCTATCTATCTATCTATCATCTATCTATCTATCTATATCTATATCTATATCTATATCTATATCTATATCTATATCTATATCTATATCTATATCTATATCTATATCTATATCTATCTATCTATCTATCTATCTAATCTATCTATCTATCTATCATCTATCTATCTATCTATCTATCTATCTATCTATCTATCTATCATCTATCATCTATCTATCTATCTATCTATCATCTATCTATCTATCTATCTATCTATCTATCTATCTATCTATCTATCATCTATCTATCATCTATCATCTATCTATCTATCTATCTATCTATCTATCATCATCTATCTATCTATCTATCTATCTATCTATCTATCTATCTATCTATCATCTATCCATGCATGCATTCATCCAATTATGAACACCATTGCACATTGGTTTCCTTTTTGGACGGACACACAGGTTTGTGGGAAGGTGACCGCTCTCCCATGATGCCATGGGATCCGTCTCCTCTTGCGGGGTTGAGGAAGCTGAGCTCTCCCGGCATGGCAGCTTTGGTGGAGTGAATGCCGCATTGTCACGCCGGGCTGGAGTCACAGATAATTACCTCAATTAGTTACAATGGAAGAGTAATAAATACAGGCTTAGTGTCTTCTACCCCACTGGGTCTTCTCAGATTAATCCAGCCCGGCCGAGCAGCACTGAAAGACATGATGGACAATTCATTAAACTCCCCAAATGCCACACAACCTACCCATGAAGGTTTGTGTTAGACCCCTGGGGCTCAGTGCTTTGTCCCTAATTGTCTCTCCCAGGCATGGGCCACCTAACAGCCAGTAGGTGACGGGCTGAAGCGCCCGGGGATTAGGGGGGATGCCTGCCACGTTGCCTTGGTGAGCTGGCCAGTGGGGAGAGGAATGCCCCCGAGGAGGGTGGGGGGAAGCAGAGGGGCGTTCCGACAAGGTGGGGTACTTGCCAAACACAAAACCAGAGGCGCAAGGAGTTAATTAGAAGCCAGGCAAGGGGCCGCAGGCGGCGGCGGCGAAATCACTTCCGAGGATTAATACGGGACAGGCTCAGCTAAAGCTGACGGTGAATAATCTAGGAAGAGGAGCCCAACTCTTTCCCACACATGCCCCCCTCACCAGCTTGTCCTCGGGAGCATGATCCTAAACACTTTTCTCCCACTAGTCCAAAAAAGATAAACGATCACTTAAGCAATTGGTGCCAGTAAGGATGGCCCTGTTCCTTCGGCCTCCATACCAAATTGACACTTATTAAAGTGTGCATTCCACCTGAGGAACAGTTCTGTGAGGCTCGAAAGCTCGCATGCTCCTCAAGCAAACAAGTTGGCCCAGTTATACATATTACTTCATCTGCTTTGCATCTCATGCGCTCTGGGATGGCAGCCACCACCTTCCAAATTGCTGTGGAGCTGGGCATATGTAGCACAGACCCACCACATCCTTCCCAGGCCCAGGCATTGGGTTCATTCGCTCCCCGATCTCCACCACAGGTGAAGCCCAACTCAGTTTCATGGCACCAAAGTGTCTTCCGCCACAGAGTGCCTGGAAACACCTATAATTTGGCCAAACCACAGTAGAGGCACCTCGAAAGCTGGATTCCCATTACAGTACTATCATCTCCATATTTGATATGATTCCTTCATTTAAATCAGTAACAGTTTCTTTTCGCAGGTTCATCTTGAAAACGGCTTGAATACAGAAATCATATTGAATACAGAAATCTTGCCTGTATTCAAAAATACACGGTGGTGTGCGATTTGTGTCTGCGAAGCAGCTGTTTCTGAGGAGGCTCTGCTGCTTATCAGGCTCACGGCATGACAAAAAGTGAAATGCTCCCGAGGCCTAAGTTGGCCTAAGGTCTACTGGCTATTAAAAGCAGATCAAGTGCCAACGATACATTTCATCGGGAAGAATGGGCACAAGGCTTTGGTTGTGAACACCACAACAACAAGACTGGGATTAATCCTTTGGCCCTCTTCCACTCAATTGTACCTTCCCTCCCAGAGGAGTACAATGACTTTACCAGAGTCCGCTCAGACTCCCCAAGCCCAGGAGAGAAGTAACTATTCAACCTTTAGAAGACATCTGAAGGCAGCCCTGTATAGGGAAACTTTTAATGTTTAATGTTTTATTAAGTTTTTATATGTGTTGGAAGTTGCCCAAAGCGGCTGGGGCAACCCAGTCACATGGGTAGGGTATAAACAATAGAATTATGAAGATGGTGACAGAAAAGGACATCCCTGTTTTCACTGGGGAAATGTGGGAGGATATGCTTTATGTAATAAATATTTACTGTATTTACATGGGAGAGCAGACTAGCATCCATGCTATGTAAGTCTTTAGGGCAACACCAAAAAAACAGCATTGCATTAAGAGCCTCCTGTACTTGCCAGCTCTGCCCCACTTGAGGCTACTTTTGCAAAACTCAAGACTTCTCTGTGAGTTTTTCTAAATCTATTCAAATTGATGGTCTCTCTTTCTCCTGGCTTCATCCTTAGCATGAGGTGCTCTAATTACTAGCTGGCAGCTATCAAAACCAACGAGGCTCATCTATGCAACGGTCTAATGGAGGAGATGGGAGTGCAGTTGTGAGTATAGATCATTTGGAGCTGCCTTGAGAGGTGCCATCCTCAAATCAGCCTAAATAAGAGAAAATAAGCATTCACCTAATAGCTAAACAAGCCTTGAGAAAAGAACACGCCAGACACAAAACAACGGCATTCTCGTTATACTATACCATGTAACAAAGACTCCAAAGTGCAAAGCACAAGTTCATCATATGTGCCAGAACCCGAAAATAAATTTCTCCATATAAAAATACTTCATATAAGTCACACATTACATTTCATCATGTAAGATACATCAGTCCATAAAGATACATCAGTCCATATATGGGTGAAATCACCACCATCATCATCATCACCACCATCATCATCATCATCACCATCATCACCACCATCATCACCATCATCACCATCTATCTGTGTTGTGTCATCAAATTCATTATCTTATATCCAGTCATTCCCAATGAATTCTTTCAGACAGGGGCTTAATTTGCAGATATGGCAAGTGGGATGTTGGCACCAAGTTTTGGGAGATTTTTTACGTACAGAATTCTCCTTGGGTGGGTAAAACCAGGTTAAATGGGGGAGAAGCACAGGCTGGCATTTTGATGCCAATGACATTAGGAACATGGGAACCTGCCTTATACTGACCCTTGGTCCACCTAGCCCCTAATGTCTGTCCTCACTGGCAGTGGCACCCGGGGTTTCAGGAATCCAGGGTTTCTCCCAGCTCAGAGGCTGCAAAAACCTGGCATGCTAGAGGAGTGTCCGTTCCACAATATGCCCTCGTCTGGAAGAGCTCCTATTCCAGTGGTGCTCATGCTGGGTTCAGGCTTGGCCAACCCCATGTGTCCTATCATTCTCCATTCCCACATTAAGAAAATTCTGCCAGCTTCTCTGACACTAAGTCCTTGGTTTAAATCCTTGGTTTTTATTTTATTTTGAAAATATTTATAGGCCAACTTTCTGAGTTACACTTTCTCAAGGCAGCAGCATACATAATAAAAGCTAATACTACAGCTTCATCTCTCTCTCAATGCAATTTCTACAAAACATGCACATTATTTTACATGACCTTCCCTTCTAAGGTTTAAGGGCAGATTAGGTTTCTTCAAAGTTGGCTTGTTTTACTTCTAAAGGAAATTATGAAATTCTAGTCTAATTGTTATAAAGATTGAAAATTTGTGAGATCTGCTGAAGAGCACTGAGACTTGAGCAGGACTATTAGTAGGTCAGAGTTTCTCGGCCGTGACCTGATGTCAGGAACCTGGGAAATATTACAGAAAATTAGTTAAAGTGTGTGCATGCTGTTTAATGTTTCCTAAGGATATTATCTGGGTTCCAAAATGTTAAGTGGTGTGAAGTACACTAAGCCTGGTCTTTCGCTTCCAGTTGCTGCTTCACTGAAATAGCAATGAAGAGTTAAATTCATGAACACAGACTGAATAAACTGAAAATGGGGAACTTTCTTCTTCTTCTTCTTCTTCTTCTTCTTCTTCTTCTTCTTCTTCTTCTTCTTCTTCTTCTTCTTCTTCTTCTTCTTCTTCTTCCGGAATCATCTTTCTTTCTCCACCTCCACCCCCCCAGCCCCTCCTCCCCTTAACCAATCTCCTCAACCAGAAAAGTGCAGTTTGTGGCTAAAGAATCCAGATGTTGCTCAGCTTCCCAGATGTGATGGGTCTTTCCATTCCAGGCGGGGCCAACTGTGCCTCTTATAATGAAGCAAAGGGGGGGTGGGGAACGAGCAGGGCTATTTTTAAAAGCCCTCTCGGCTTATTTATAATTTGCACCCGCCGTGTCTGAGTCTCCCAGCAGGGCGACTGTGAAGAAGGAGGAAGAAGGGCCCATTTGCCAAAGATCTGAGATGATTTCAACCACCCCGCTGGAAAAGCTGCGTAGCAGAGTGACTGAGGAGAAAGTCATTATCTATATTCTTAACTCCCCACCACCACAGGGGGAAAAAAGGCTATTTATTTTCCCGTCCGGGATTTCGTGATAGCTCCTGGCAGACAAAGGTGATACACTGGTTATTTTCGAGCATTTGTGATGCTTCTCTATTTCCAGGTTCTATTTTTCTTTGGCTTCTCTGGTTCTTATTTTACCTCACGGTGACTCGTTTGCACCTTGGCCTGGAGGGGCCAAGGAGGCTCAGTTTTTCCACGGTGATATTTCTGGAAGCACGGAGCAAGTGTTTGATACTCAAATACCACAAGCACCCTAGATAAGGTCCATTGGCTTTTTCAACCTCTGAGTCACCAGAAAAGCAGAAACCTTTTGCATTTCCCACTTTCCATATCGCAGGATCACTATTATTATCTGGATTCCAGTTACCTGGTGGTTCTCTCCCAACTCACCATCTTTACTATATTTATCCCCCACAACGGAGTGTCTGGGCAGGTTTATTGTGCCTCCTGGACACAGACAGATACACTTCATAGGTGAGAAGTTAGCCTCCCAGTTGTCTAGAAAGGAAAGTGAGATGGCGAAAGAACTGCATGAGCTGTGCCTGTGGCTTTAACTGATGTTCAGAAATCAGCAGGTGAAGCTTTTCCTGGTGTGGAGAGAAGCATCACTATCACCTGCTGATGGAAGGGTGGGGGACCTGTGGCCCTCCAGAGGTTGTAGGACTCCAATCCCCAGCCAGCATGGTCCAAGGATCAGGGATGATAGGAGCCATAGTCCAACAACATCTAGAAGGCCAAAGGTTCCTACCTCTGGGCACATGTCTGGAAAATGAGCAGTTGTTAAAAGCATGGAAACATCATTTGGCAAAAAGAAAGAAAAAGGCTAGCATGGGAAATATAACATGAAATGGAGTCCAGACAGTAGCTTAAAACAGATGCATGTTATTAATATAATTTGCTTTGTGATTATTGCAAATATGGCAGGAGAAGAGCATAACTGATAGTCATGTTTTTCCTGTCATTTTCTTATTCAGAAACAGCATGCTCCCAAGCAGTTCATAAATGAAATTAGGGGCATTCTTGTGCATCTGTAACAGTCCTATTCCCACACCAAAGGCAATTGCCTTCCACCCCCCCCCCCCCATTATTACACTTTGCCGAAACGTCTCCTTTGCCTGCTACAGTCTGTATTATGCAACTGCCCTCCTTCGTTGATTCACTTTTTACAGAGAATCCAGAGAAATATCATTGCTGATCTGTTGCACTCTAGTGTTTTCAATTTTCCTATCTTTTTCCACACAGGATGGTTACTTCCACAGTGTGATGGTTTGACTTTTAATTAGTCACTTCCTGTTTCAGGGGGAAAGGAGTGTTAGTTACTAGTTCCATCTCATTTCTCTCATTTCTCCTTGTTGTTGTGAAATAGTGCTATTTCACTTTTTTTTTAATGCAGAAAAGAAAAAGGTGAGTAGATTGCAGCAAGTAGGCTCTCTCCATCTCATATTATTATTATTATTATTATTATTATTATTATTATTCCCCGCCACTCATGGGGAAGAAGAGCTGACTAATTAAGGAACAATTTGGTTCTAATGCAACACTACAGTGCTACCTCTAGTTATGAACTTAATTCGTTCCAGAGGTCCGTTTTTAATCTGAAACTGTTCTTAACTAGAGGCGTGCTTTTGCTAATGGGGCCTCTTGCTGCCGCTGCGCCGCCAGCACATGATTTCCGTTCTCATCCTGAGGCAAAGTTCTCAACCCGAGGTAACTCTTCCAGGTTAGCGGAGTTTGTAACCTGAAACGTTTGTAACCTGAGGCGTTTGTAACTCGAGATACCACTGTATATGGCATAGGAAGCAATTAGATGATACAAAGAGGAACCTTCTAGTGAAAGAGACAGTAGCCCTGAAAAGCATCAGCTAGTGCTTTGCCTAAGTATTGCCAATACTTTGGCCACCTCATGAGAAGAGAAGACTTCCTGGAAAAGACCCTGATGTTGGGAAAGATGGAGGGCACAAGGAGAAGGGGACGACAGAGGATGAGATGGTTGGATAGTGTTCTCGAAGCTACCAGCATGAGTCTGACCAGACTGCGGGAGGCAGTGGAAGACAGGAGTGCTTGGCGTGCTCTGGTCCATGGGGTCACGAAGAATCGGACATGACTAAACGACTAAACAACAACAACAGTGCTTTGCCTGCCCACTCTGGACAATTGCACTGCATTATAAGTGAAGACAATGGTCACAGTTTTTTGGGGGGAAATATGTGCAAACACCACAGAAAACACTGAATGCAACAGAGTGGCAATGACATTGTCTGGGCTCTCTGCTAAAAATGAACCCACCACCCCAGATTGCTATTTCAGACTAAATAACCAATATAGATGAAATTGAGTTGAGATGCTATTTTTTCCACGTAAAATTCAGTTTTTAGGAAAGGGAGATTTTCCATTGCACCGTGATATCATGGTTGAAGGAAGTTCCCCCTTAGCCCTGAAGACTTAATCAAAAGCACTATTTGTGAATTTAGATACTATTATTGAGGACACAGAATCAGGGCTCAAAAGTTGGCAACTCTGACTGGAAAATATAGCATGAGCTAAAGCTGGAGGCACAGCTAATTTGCATGTCTTGATGCTTATCATGAACATCATCTGGTAACTCCCACTTTCAAATCTTTCCCTCTCTTCACATGGCAGTGGGACATCACACTATTGGTGCTGAATCAGGGTTAGCTTAATACTAGCAGCAAAGCTTGTAGGTCTCCCCTAGGGATAGGGGATGATGTAGATTCAGTTCACACTCAAAGGTGAACCTACCTAATTTGCACTTTCTGAAATAATACACAAATAAAATTTTGCAATGCAGCTCTCCAGCCAAGTCATGTAAACAAAAGTGTTCAGAGAAATGCATATATTAGTAAAAATAACAAAAAATGAACTACAGTGGTATCTCTGGTTATGTACTTAATTCATCCTGGAGGTCCGTTCTTAACCTGAAACTGTTCTTAACCTGAAGCACCACTTTAGCTAATGGGGCCTCCTGCTGCTGCTGCGCTGCCAGAGCATGATTTCTGTTCTCATCCTGAAGCAAAGTTCTTAACCTGAAGCACTATTTCTGGGTTAGCGGAGTCTGTAACCTGAAGCGAATGTAATCTGAAGTGTATGTAACCCGAGGTACCACTGTATATGACTGAAGTTGTTTTGCAAAAATGTGTATGTTAAGCAAATCAGGTAAAATTATGTGTATATTTTGAAAAATTAGCATTAAAATGCTGATGAATTTTCATGAGGGATTTTTAAAGGGGGGAAAACACAAACGGATATAGAAATCTGTAGAACTGAACTTGAACATGGAAGAATGAGAAGCTGGGGGGAAACAAAAGTGACAGACTTGCCCATCCCTGGCCCCTCCCCCAACTCCACATTGTCTAGAAAGGTCCCCAGATTGAATAGGACTCCTCATGTTTGAATGTTTGATCTGGCAACTTTATCTCTCATTGAGCTTGAATGTGGACAAAAGCTGGAAATCTGTGACCAGTTCTCTTGTCTATTTCAATTTGTTTTAAAGCTGGGATTGCTAACCGAAGGCTCACGGGTCATATTCAGCTGAGCTGGTGACCAGGGGGAGGGGGTGCTGTTCCTCTCCATCATGGTGCTGGGCTGCGCAGAGAGATTTCAACCTCTCCATCTGATGACACCTGCTTCCCACTACCCAGTCTGATCTGTTTGCAGGGCAGCGGCTGAAGAAGGAGCCAGTTTGAACCATCTTTTAGATTTAGGGGAGCTAGTCTCAAGCCCAACGACACATTCTCAAGATGGAGGGGGAGGGAACAGCGGCAGTCGCCTGCGGTTCCTGCACAATGTTTGCCATCTTGCCAAAGGTTGCAGGCAGCTTTACGTGCAGCAATTGCATGTTGATTGCCCTCCTAAAAGACAAAGTCCAGCAACTGGAGGAACGTGTAGCTACGCTCCAAAGAATTAGAGAGCTGGAGCTCTTCTTGGAAGCAACAGAGCACACCGTCTCCACCAAGGAGGAGACAGGGGACTCCCCTGAGAAGGAGGCTAGTTCACCAACACAGGAGCCCGATATGTGGAGAAACGTGACTCAAAGAAGTAGGAGGCCCAGGGTTCGCTCTGATTGTCTAGAAATACACAATCGCTTTGAGGTCCTCTCCCCTAGCATGGAAGACGAAGAGCAGACTCCATTTGAGGATCTCTCCCTCATTACAGTCGATCACGTATATGAAGATGAGCAGCAAAGTCAGTCCTCAGGGAATGTGCAGGCGACCTTGGAACGGACCGCTCATGGAAGAACCCTGACCAAACCTAAGAGAAGGCGTGTAGTGGTGATAGGGGATTCCTTACTGAGGGGAACAGAAGCAGTGATCTGTGGGCCTGACAAGATGTCTCGGGAAGTGTGCTGTCTCCCCGGGGCTAAGATCCAAGATGTAACTGAACGACTGCAAGGAATCATAAAACCCACTGACAAATACCCCTTCCTCTTGGTTCATGTGGGAACCAATGACACTGCAAGCAATAGCCTCCAGAAGATCAAAAGAGACTACGAGGCTCTGGGCAGGAAATTGAAGCAATTAAATGCACAAATCGTCATCTCATCTGTCCTCCCAGTTGAACGACGTGGCCCAGGGAGAGAGAGGAAAATAGTGGAAGTAAACAGCTGGCTTCGCAAATGGTGTAAACAGGAACGGTTTGGATTCTTAGATCACGGACTGCAGTTTCTTGAGGATGGACTTCTGGCAAGCGATGGGCTGCACCTCACAACGGTTGGGAGGAATGTTTTTGCCAAAAAACTAAGAAACCTCATCAGGAGGGCTTTAAACTGACTAATGCGGGGGAGGGAGACAGTGCTCCTGAAGGTAGGAGTCTATTAATTGATGAAGATGATCATCCAAATGTCATAGACCAAATGGAGCAAACAGCAAGCAGACCTAGTGGTGGGAGGAAAAAATCCTTAAATAAGAGACACAGGGGAATGACTAATGGACTTCAATGTCTGTACACTAATGCACAAAGCATGGGAAATAAACAAGATGAGCTTGAGCTCTTGGTACAGCAAACTAAATATGACATAATAGGCATCACTGAAACCTGGTGGGATAAGTCCCACGATTGGAATGTAAAAATGGAGGGATACAATCTATTTCAGAGAAACAGACCAGACAAGAAAGGAGGAGGAGTGGCGTTATATGTCAGGGATGTGTATACCTGTGAAGAGATCCAAGATTTAGAACCTCAAAGCCAAAGTGAGAGCATTTGGGTCAAAATTAAGGGAGAGAAGAATAATAGTGACCTCATTGTGGGAGTTTACTATAGATCCCCAAGCCAAACGGAGGACATAGATGATGCCTTCCTGGAACAGATGGCCAAGCATGCAAAAGGAAGGGAGATAGTAGTAATGGGGGACTTCAATTACCCAGATATTTGTTGGATGTCAAACTCAGCCAAGAGCATAAGGTCAAACAGATTCCTCACTGGCCTTGCAGACAACTTCATTGTCCAGAAAGTGGGAGAAGCAACAAGAGGAACAGCCATTTTAGATCTGGTCCTAACCAATGTCGATGACCTGGTTAATGGGGTAGAAGTGGAAGGATCATTAGGCGCAAGTGATCATGCTCTTCTGAAGTTTACTATACAACGGAAAGGAGCAGCCAAGCATACTAGGACTCAATTTCTTGACTTTAAGAAAGCCGACTTCATAAAACTTAGGGAAGTGCTGGGTGAGATCCCATGGACAGTAATACTAAAAGGAAAGGGAGTTCATGATGGCTGGGAGTTTGTTAAGAGGGAGATAGTAAAAGCACAACTTCAGGCAATACCAATGAGACGGAAACATGGAAGGTGCCTAAAGAAGCCAGGGTGGCTATCTAAAGAACTTTTAACTGAGTTAAGATTAAAAAAGGATGTGTACAAAAAATGGAAAAGGGGGGAAACCACCAAAGAGGAATTCAAACAAATAGCCAGCACGTGTAGACACAAAGTCAGAAAAGCTAAAGCACAGAATGAACTCAGGCTTGCTAGAGAGGTTAAAAGCAACAAAAAAGGCTTCTATGGGTATGTTCGTAGCAAAAGGAAGAACAAAGAAACAGTGGGGTCACTCAGAGGAGAAGATGGTGAAATGCAAACAGGGGACACAGAAAGGGCTGAACTCCTCAATGCCTTCTTTGCCTCAGTCTTCTCCGATAAAGAAAACAATGCCCGACCTGAAGAATTTGGAGGAAATGATTCAGCAGAGGAAACACAGCCCAGAATAACTAAGGAGATAGTACAAGAATACTTGGCTAGTTTAGATGTATTCAAGTCTCCAGGGCCAGATGAACTGCATCCAAGAGTATTAAAAGAACTGGCAGATGTGATCTCAGAACCACTGGCAGTCATCTTTGAGAATTCCTGGAGAACAGGCGAAGTCCCGGCAGACTGGAGGAGGGCAAATGTTGTCCCTATTTTCAAAAAGGGGAAAAGAGAGGACCCAAATAATTACCGCCCAGTCAGTCTAACATCAATACCAGGGAAGATTCTGGAGCAGATCATTAAGCAAACAATCTGTGAGCACCTAGAAAGGAATGCTGTGATCACCAATAGTCAGCATGGATTTCTGAAAAATAAGTCATGTCAGACTAACCTGATCTCATTTTTTGACAGAATTACAAGCCTGGTAGATGAAGGGAACGCAGTGGATGTAGTCTACCTTGATTTCAGCAAGGCATTTGACAAGGTGCCCCATGATATTCTTGTAAAGAAGCTGGTAAAATGCGGTCTTGACTATGCTACCACTCAGTGGATTTGTAACTGGCTGACTGACCGGACCCAAAGGGTGCTCATCAATGGTTCCTCTTCATCCTGGAGAAGAGTGACTAGTGGGGTGCCACAGGGTTCTGTCTTGGGCCCGGTCTTATTCAACATCTTTATCAACGACTTGGATGATGGACTCAAGGGCATCCTGATCAAATTTGCAGATGACACCAAACTGGGAGGGGTGGCTAACACCCCAGAAGACAGGATCACACTTCAAAACGACCTTGACAGATTAGAGAACTGGGCCAAAACAAACAAGATGAATTTTAACAGGGAGAAATGTAAAGTATTGCACTTGGGCAAAAAAAATGAGAGGCACAAATACAAGATGGGTGACACCTGGCTTGAGAGCAGTACATGTGAAAAGGATCTAGGAGTCTTGGTTGACCACAAACTTAACATGAGCCAACAGTGTGACGCGGCAGCTAAAAAAGCCAATGCAATTCTGGGCTGCATCAATAAGAGTATAGCATCTAGATCAAGGGAAGTTATAGTGCCACTGTATTCTGCTCTGGTCAGACCTCACCTGGAGTACTGTGTCCAGTTCTGGGCACCACAGTTCAAGAAGGACACTGACAAACTAGAACGTGTACAGAGGAGGGCAACCAAAATGGTCAAAGGCCTGGAAACAATGCCTTATGAGGATCGGCTAAGGGAGCTGGGCATGTTTAGCCTGGAGAAGAGGAGGTTAAGGGGTGATATGATAGCCATGTTCAAATATATAAAAGGATGTCACATAGAGGAGGGAGAAAGGTTGTTTTATGCTGCTCCAGAGAAGCGGACACGGAGCAATGGATACAAACTACAAGAAAGAAGATTCCACCTAAACATTAGGAAGAACTTCCTGACAGTAAGAGCTGTTCGACAGTGGAATTTGCTGCCAAGGAGTGTGGTGGAGTCTCCTTCTTTGGAGGTCTTTAAGCAGAGGCTTGACAACCATATGTCAGGAGTGCTCTGATGGTGTTTCCTGCTTGGCAGGGGGTTGGACTCGATGACCCTTGTGGTCTCTTCCAACTCTATGATTCTATGATTCTATGATTCTATGATCACCCAGTGTCTGGATGGAGGGAGAATCTTCATCCTCTGCACATTTATGTATATTGGGGAGGGGTGGCTGTGTCCCTTCAGGTGTTGCTGGACTACAACTCCCATCATTCCTGATCATTCACCACGCTGGCTAGAGTTGAGGGTAGTCCAACAACATCTGGAGGGCCATAGGTTCCTCACCCCAATGTATATCACTTGCTTTTGCAGCACATGGTGATGTGGGGTAACTGACTGAATGAACCGATTCCATGGAAAAGGCACCTTTTCTCCAAGGTCATGTGAAGTGACGTGAAAGTTCTGCCTGTGGTGTTAGGTCTTTGAAGGCCCATTCACATATGCGAACCTCTGCTTAATGTTGCAGTTACTGAATGAAGATGAGGCGTGTGTGAACCAGTCAGTATGAAATGCCAGATGCGACTGGGGAATCTCTCCAGTCCTCCTCTGAGTAACCGTGCCTTGACACTTCCAAAAAATACCAGCTTTCTGAGGAAAGCAGAGAGGTCAAGTTGCCTGGGTTGAGGGCCAGCTCAAAACAGGAGTGAACCACCTGCATGAGTCCACCCGCCTGAATTCAAAGCCGCCTCTCCCATCCCATAATGAAACACTTGGAGATTTTTTAGCTCCCCGCTATTTTGGGGTTTGAGCTCTTGATGCACCTCAAAAACCACAGCTCATTTGGCTCAAGAAGGAACCAGCCCTGCAGGCATCCCTCCGTGCTTTGCTTAGGCTGTGTGGGGATTAGCAAGGTAAATAGCCTGATTGAAAGCAGGCAGGAAACAGCCGAACCAGAGAGCTTTGATTTTTGGGCGCAGCACCCTGGCTTTTGAGCGCCTGCTGCTGAGGTTTATATAACAAGGCTGTGGCGCATGCAAAGCTCTTGAGCTCCTGCCCACAAAGGCAGTGGCAGTTGACAGCTGTGATGACCCATCTGCAGCAGAGACCACAAGGCCATGGGGCACGGTGGAAAGCTACAAGGGAGCAACTTCCCCCAGAGAAGGCTGGAGGTGGACTGAGGCCTGGTGAGTCCTCCCATCCAGTCTACCCATGTTACGCTCCACCACGTACCAACTCTACCATTAGGTAGCATGAGCAGCTGGTTTTTGAGTGTCATAGAAGGGCAGCAAACTGCCTCATGCCAGTCCTGGGTCCATGCTTCAACCTGCCTGAAGAATGTGAATCTTTAAAGAGCCAACCCCCTGGCCTAAAGGCAAGCCGCTTCTCTTTCTGTAGTCTTCTAGCTCCCTGCAACGGTGGTGCAGGTATGGTGGTGCAGGCAGGTGAACTGAGCTCAAGGGGATGCTGCCTGCAAGTGTTCAGGCTTGGGTTTTGCAGGCTCCTGACCCAACCACCATTCCCAATCCCAGCGTCCCAATCCCACCTGGTCTAGCCCCTCAGCTGGAGGTACAGCAGAGCCAGACTCAGGTTGACTACAGGCGACTTTTTAACATTCATCCTGGTTCATCTGCACAAAGTTAGCATGGAACTTATATGAAACCCGCTCTTTATGGAGCATCCATTCCAATTTGTTTGCAGGGAGGTTATGCAACACTGTGTCAAGCAACAGTCACCCCACACATTCCAGGACTTTGCTTTCTACAAAAAGTTCATTTGTGTGTGCGGAAATGGGTCTGCTGTACAACAGTGCCAAATCCACTTTAATTATGCAATCTGGATTTGCCAGCTTGTGACGGAATCCCGCCCACAGAGTAGCAAGTCTGGAAGCGGCTTGAGCTCCATGCCTGGACCATGGCAACAGTCTCCTTCAATTACAGGGGGTGCTTTGAAGTTGGAGAACAATTCAGGTTCCATCTGAAAACAATGGATACCTACCTCCTTGTTTCTACAAACGATTTGGCTATTCCAGAAGCTATAGGAGCAGATGAAAGTGTCCCAGTAAGCCCCCTTAGCTATCCTGTGCCCAAAGCATTTTGCTTTCAGCACCATTGACAAGTGGACAGGTCCCTGCCGCAAGACTCCACCTGCTAAGGTGCATAAGTCCACCAGCCTTAAAGGTGCATTTCTGCCCCATATGTTTTTCTCTGAAGTATATTCCAGAATACATCTGAATCAGCAGTTGCAGGCTAAACCTAGCCCCAGATGTTGCTTCAGATTAGAACTTCTGTTTTGGGTTTCGTCCCAAGGAAGCCAGTAACTTTATCAAAAGGCTCCTGACTTCCTTGGACTGTTCTTGGAACATGTGTATATCAAAGACACAAAGATCAGCTCATGAAGCCAGAAAAACAAGCAGGCAAAGGAGAAAGACACAACAGCAGCAACAAAAACCCATCAAATAATAAAATGAAACAGAAAGTGGCAAGAGGGCAAGGGAAATATCTTTCCTCTAGGTGGGAAACTATCACAAAAATAATGAACAGCACCTGAAGAAGAATTGTAAGAGGGGAGAGCATATGAGGTCCTTGTTTGCTTGGGGGGGGGGGAATACTATTGAAACTTTTAATTAATTATTTGTATGGACATGGAAGTGCTGACGTTTTGCAGCTCATTACTCAATGACAGCTGATGTGGTGCCAATCATATGAGGCTGAACTCCAGTTCCCATCAGCCCAGCCAAAATGCACAATGGTCAGTTGCAGTCCAGTAGGGAGGGCACTACAAACTCCTGCACCATGAGGTCAAGTGGGCAACTTCATATTGGATAGATTTGCATGCCTAATTTTGGATCAGAGAAGCTCACTATGTAGCCAACAGTGTAGTAGTGTAAACGGATGCAAATGTGGTCTATTATAAACAGCACAACACATTATTCAGTGCTGATGATTCTCTACATATATCTGCTGGATACTTTGATCAACACAGATTAAAATCTTGCTCCTGCTGCTTAGCTTAATGGTGTTGTTAAGCATGGGAACAAGGCCATAGGTCATTGGCTCAGCACATGCTTTTGATGCAAAGGGTCCCAAGTCGCATATTCAGTGGAAAGGATCTCAGAAAGCAGGGATGGGAATCTGTGGCCCTCTAGATGTTACTGGACTCCCACTCCCACCATTACTGACCATTAGTCATGCTGGTTAGGACTGGGGAACTTGTGGCTCTCTGGATGTTGCTGGACTCCAATTTCCCTCAGATCCAGCCAGTCCTAATTCCAGAGGGTGATGCTTAGGCTCCTTGGAGCCTTCCATGTGAGGTTCCTCAAGGTTCAATCTTATCCCCTACATCAGGGGTGTCAAACTCAAATTCATCGGGGGCCGCATCAGCAGTTTGGTCACCCTCAAAGGGCCGGTTGTATCGGCCTAAAATATTTGAGCAGGCTGAGACCCCCAAAGTTGATGGGCTTTGACATTTAAATGGGATGTGTGTGGCATGTGATAAATTATGTGAGGTTCGAGCTGGTCTTTGACCCGTAATAAATGATGATGATGATGATGATGATGATGATGATGATGTGAGGTGGGGCCTACCTGCCCCCCTCAATATTTTATTCAGCCTGACACCCCTGTTATGAAAGATTACTAAAGTCTGCCCCTGTGGTGATGTATCATAACATTGTGCAGGCCCAGTCTGAGGGCACCTTTACTGGACTGCGTCTTGTGGCTGGGGCTTATCTACGCCTTCTCTTCCTTCTCCGCCTGGTGCTGCCTCCTCCCTGTGCCAGGTGCTGGCGGGGGGGGGGGGGGAGATGTGCCGGTTGCAACCCAGTTTCTGACGGGGGCCAATGCTGCTTGTTCTTCCCTCTACTTTTCAACACTGCAATATATCGCTACCGTATCACAACATCACTATCACAATGTTGAAAAGTTGGTATCGTCTGCTTTTAGGGGCTGATGGGCTTACTCAGTACGGACAGGGGCACTCCTAGGAATTTATTGGATTTCAAATCCCTGGATTTCAAATCCCATTGAGGGGGGGCAGGGGCGGACTTTGGTAATATGGCACCCACCCTGAGTGAGGACAAACTTTGGTGCCCCCCCCCCCATAGAATAAATAGGCATCGTTATCATTATTTTGTCCTCCCTTGGCTCGGGGCGGGTAAGGCGCCCGCACGGCCCCAAATCTGGTGCTGGTGGAGGAAGCACATTTCCACAACGGGCCGAGCTGCCCCTGTGGATCCTGCTGCCTGAGGCAGCCGCCTCCCTTGCCCTCCGTGGCAAGCCGAGGCTGAGGGGGACGTTCGCTTGCCCAGGCGCCGGGCTTCCGTCCACTTGCTCCGGTGCGCTCGCTGCAGCCCTGCTGCCAGCTGCCAGCAGCCGTCGGGGAAGGCGGCCGGGCTCCGGGGCTCGGTGGGGCCCGCCGGCAGAGGGCGGCGCTGCGCCTCGCCTGGGCGTGGAAGCCCTGCTGGCACGTTGTCTCCCACGCCGCGCGTTCGCGTCGCGCTCCCGCCTCCATCTCGGCTCGCTCCCTCCCGTTCTCCGCCTCCGCGCCTCGCCTGCCAGACTCGCATCCCTGCCCGGCGGCGGCACAGCGGAGGCCGAGCATGGCACCAGCAGCGGCTTCCGGGGCGCGCGGAGGAGCAGCCTCTCTGCTCACCTCCACCTTCGTGCTGAAAGGCGACGCGGCGCACAACCAGGCGATGGTGCACTGGATGGGCGAGAACAGCAGTGAGAATGGCGGCTACACGGGCCACATGACAACGTCTGGCGGGCCGGATTCGGCCCGCGGGCCTTGTGTTTGACACCTGTGCCCTACATGAAACTGCTGAGTGGGGTTATCTGGAGTTTTGGAGTACACTGTCAGCAATATGCCTATGACACACAGCTCTGCTTCACCTTTACATCTGCAGGTGAGGCAGTGGATGTGCCAGACCATAGTCTTGGCCCAGTAATGGACTGGATGAGAGCCAGCAAACTGAAACTCAATCCAGATAAGACTGAGGCACTGTTATTGGGTGGTTCCCTAGACCAGATGGATGGGAGGTTGCCTGCTCTTGATGGGATTATATCTCTGAAAGAGCAGACCCACAGCTTGGGGCTTCTTCTGGACCCAGTGCTGTCGCTTAAGGCTCAGGTGCCCTTGGTGGCACAGAGTGCCTTCCATCAGTTTCTGCTGGTGGCCCAGCTGCACCTCTGTCTGAACAGGGATAGCCAAACTTCTGTCTTCTGTGCTCTGGTAACCTCTAGATTAGATTACTGCAACATGTTATACATAGGGCTACTTCTGAAGATGATTTGGAAACTTCAGCTTGTGCAGAATTCAGTATCCAGGTCACCAGGCAAGAGGGTGTGATCATATAACGCCAATCCTGGCTTGACTGCACTGGCTGCCAATTAGTTTCTGAGCCAAATTCAAAGTGCTGGTTTTGACCTATAAAGCTTTAAATGGCTCAGGACTGCAATACCTCAATACCAACCCAGACACTACAGTCAACAGCCGAAGACCTTCTTCGTGTGCCTTCCCTGTGAGAGGTCTGGAGGTCTTTTCTGCTGTGGCCCCCCACTTGTGCAACACTCGCCCCAAAGAGGTTCGCCTGGCACCTTCGTTGCATATCTGTTGGCACCAGGCAAAAATATTCCTCTTCTCCCAGGCCTTTGTCTAATTAAACAATTTATGTCTTTTAAAACTATTGGTTTTGTTTGCTACTGTGGTATGTATTTTGTGTTTTTATATTGTAAACTGCCCTGTTATCTTTGGATGAAGGGCGGCTTATTTAATAAATAAATTTAATGAATAATCAAAAATAATTATATGCAGTCAATAAATAAAAAGGCAAACACTTTGAACTCTGGATAAATGAATGGCATACAGGAAGATCCATTAGCCTAGTCATCTATCCATCTCTCCGTCCATAAATTGCAGATTTTCTTACCCCTTTAATTCAATATAAGATGTGTGGAAGCTATATCATAGATTATGCTCCCTCTAGTAACATGTCTTCGTTTTCTGCTTTCATATAACCCTGCAGTGAGATGGCTTTTTAACCTAGCAGACCAAAGCCTAACAAATTCCAGCGTCTGGAAGCTTGCAGTTAGATGAATTCAAGCTGGAAGTGAGATGCGGCTTCTTAATAGGGCGGGTAACATTGGAACAGATTAGCAAAGGATGTGGTAAATTATCCAACACTTGGAGACATTAAGTGACGATTGGCTGAGTTCCCAAAAGATACGTTGTCACTCAGCTGCAAATAATTCGGTTTAGTGTGAGGATTGCTAGGCAAGACGCCATGACCTGTGTGGAGAGGAGGTCAAGTTAGAAGTGAAGGTGATCTGCAACCATCTCAACAACGGAGCGCCGATGCAGAGGGCAGATCAGGCACTTCCATTCTTGGCCTTTCAGCAGAATGTAGCAAACCCATTAAACTCAGTTGAATTGATAAAAATATATACTTTATTCTTTTCTAGAGTGCCAGAAACAGGATTCAGGACACATAAATCTAGGAGCAGGAACCTTGGTCCAGGCCTACAAGAATATGAAACAGGCAACAATAAATATTTTATTTACACACATATGTAAAATTCTCGGCAATCCCAACCACTTCTTCAGTGCATATTACTTACAGGTTTATCCGGTGAGTGGGTGAGAGCAGAGTGAAACGAAGAGAAGAAAAAACACAACTTTTTTTTTATAAAAAAGCTAGTACTTTCTCCAAACACATTTTCTTGGCAAAGTGATCAAAGGCCAGAAGGCACATGAGTGTGTGTGTGTGTGTGTGTGTGTGTGTGTGTGTGTGTTTGTGTGCGTGTGTGCACATGCGCGCACGCACACACACAGCATTTGGGAATAGTTGTAAACACATGTAACAACATGTAATTTGGGGAAACTGCCTGCCTGCCTGCCTTTGAACTTGACAAGCACTTGGCAAGTCAACACCAGGGCCTTTGACAGATCAAGCCACTGTATCGCCACTTTGTTGTGCACAGATGTGACACTCGGAGATGGAACCAAGGGATTGGCGTGCTAAGCCTGTGATGTTCTCTTTTGCATGTCCCGTCTAAAGAAATGAAAACTGCCCAGAGTAGGGCTCTTGCTCAGTTCCCATTCATTTTGATAGGGCTTATATAGGCACACCAAATCTATATGCCCCCATAGGTTATAAAATTGTAGCTCCACAGATTGCTTAGAACAGACTTCCCCCAGCGGTAGAGAATATGCCTGAGCTGTCAAGGGGCGTGGAGGGTGCCCTCCCAGAGGGCTGCTCTCTGCCACTGGGTCAGAAGAGCTGGTGCCACCAGGCGTGAGGTGTGCCGCCCACTTGCCTGCCATTTTGTCAGCCTCCTCAGTCATGACACAGGGGCGGCCCACACCTACTGCACACCCCTTCCTACGCCTCTGACTTCCCCAACCTGGTGCCTTCCAGATGATGGGGGGACTACAACTCCCAGCATGCCTTCCCACTGACCATGCTGGGAGAAACTGTAATCCAAAACATCTGGAAAGCACCCAGCTGGGGAAGGCTGGCCTGGGATTGGTGCTTCATGGAACTGGCACATTGGGTTGCATCCCTCATGGGACGGGGGATACGAAAATGCAAAGTATTAAATAAAAGACATTCACTCCAACGCCTAGTAATCTTATACAGTGTCTCATCAATGAGAAAGAAAGTCCACTGAGGCAATGCTTAATCTGTGAAATGAAAGATGCCAGGTTGCGTGTTGGTCAAACATGCCTGGAAGATGCTCCCTGTAGTCTGGACACTCCTAAACCTTTCTTCACAAACTCAGAGGTATTTTTTTTCCTATTTTGACCACTCTGCAAGAATAGGAACAACAGCAATGACAACAACAACAACAATGACAACAACAACAACAGTTCCAGCTAATGGGAATACAGCTAATACACTGGGAGATACAAGGCCAAGTGTTGAAGTCTTCCGGGATTCTGCCCTGATGAAGAGATCTGGTTCAAATTAAAGCCTGTGATGAGAATCTTGACAAGCAGGCGGGACCTGAGGGGCTGCCCAACAAGCAGAGAGACACAATCTGAACTCGTGGGGACTTGGGTCTGGCAAGCATATATACACACAAATGTCCCCTTTCCTCCCAGGCTTCTTTCAGCCATTCAGATTGTGCTGAGTCTCTCTCTCTCTGTGGACAGCAGAACCTTGTTTGGGGCAGGGGTCGCTGGGTGGGGGTAACTCGCTTGCTAGACCAACAAAGGGTGCGGAGACAGATGGAGAGGTGAGGTGGTGGCGGCGGCAGGCAGGGCTGTTTTTCTTGGTGGGGTGTGCATTTTTTGGATCCCCTCTATTAAGAAGTGTTTTGTTTCCTGGATGCAGAATGTTCTCCGCTTTCCTTTCTTTGCTCACAAGCACTCATGCAACACTTGCATGTTGGTGCAGTTCAAGCAGCTGACATGGCAGCACCAGTGGAACGTGCAGTTGCAGCGCTCCGTCACCCGCTGCGTCCGGGTCCGGTACCCCCTCCCACAGCACAGCAGCTCGCAGCCATCCAGGGCAGGGGAGGAGCTGTTGCAGGAGCGGCCTGCTGTCCCCGCTGTCCCTGTCTTGCCGCTGTAGGTGCAGAAGTTGGGCGACTTCTCAAAATAGACCAGGTCGTGGGGGGAAGGGGGCTTGTGGGCAGGATTCTCGGGCTCCAGGTGGTGCAGCTCCACCCGGGAGGCCCGGTTGCTGCCTTTGTTGCCGTAGATGACCCGTGACGCACCATCAAAGCGGTCCTTGAGGAAGTCCCCCACGGTCCGGAAAGTGGGCAGCCGCATCCAGCAGGTCTTGACCGTGCAGGAGCCAGACATCCCGTGGCACTTGCACTCCTGGCGCATCTCCGTGAAGACCGTCTGAATGGTAACAAAGGAAGGAATTGCCTGTTAGAAGACACCAGAGCAGCAGGGTTCTGAGCCAGCCGCAGTACGGACCACACCATAGAAAAGGCATAGGCAAACTCTGGCCCTCCAGATGTTTTGAGACTACAATTCCCATCATCCCTGACCACTGGTCCTGTTAGCTAGGAATGATGGGAATTGTAGTTCCAAAACATCTGGAAGGCCGGAGTTTGCCTATGCCTGCCATAGAATCATAGAATTGTGTGGTTGGAAGGAACCCCAAGGGCCATCGAGTCCAATGCCGTGCAATGCAGGAATCTCAACTAAAACATCCCTGACAGATGGGTTCCCCAACCTCTGCTTAACAGCCTCCAGTGAAGGAGAGTCCACCTCCTTCCAAGGGAGTCCATTCCACTGTTGAACAGCTCTTAATTGCCAGAGTTCTTTTCTGTTTAATCAGAATCTCCTTTCTTGTAACTTGAAGCCACTGGCTCAAGTCCTAGCCTGCAAAACAGGAGAAAACAAGCTTGTTCTCTCTTCCATGTGACAGCCCTTGAGATATTTGAAGATGGCTCTCATATCTCCTCTCCATCTCCTCTTTTCCAGGCTAAACATACCCAGCTCCCTCAACCGTTCCTCATAAGGCTTGGTTTGCAAGACCCTTGGTCATCTTGGTTGCCCTCCTCTGCACACGTCCCAGCTTGTCCAGATCTAAATTCATGCCTAAACGCTTGGCTCCTTGGGCTGCATACTTTTCATAGCATGGTGGAACAGATAAGTCATAGTGAAACAGTAGTCAGGAAGTTTATGGTTCAAATATTGCCCTGGCCACAAACTCACTTCGTGACATTAGGCAAGCCCATATCTCTTACCCTCAGTCTTCCCCCTGCCTCATCTGCAATAGGGGGATAACAGTTTTGAGTAGCAATGGCCACCACCTTAAGTGACTTTAAAAGAGGAAGAGACAAATTCATGGAGGATAAACTATCAACAGCTTCTAGCTACAAGGGCTATGTCCAACATCCACCACCAGAGTGTGCCTCTGGATGCCTCTGAAAGCCAGTGGCTGGGAATCACAAGGGACGGGGAGCACTGATGTTCTCAGGACCTGCTTTTGAGCTTCCCGTAAGGACCTGGTGAGATGCTGGACTAAGTGGGCCTTTGGCCTCATCAAGCAGGACTTGTCTTTTAACCTACTTTACAGGCAATTGTGGGGATTATGTGGACCATGTACTGTACATAAAGTGCTCTGAACTGCCATTATTATTATTATTATTATTATCATTATTATTATTATTATCATCATCATCATTGTTGTTATTAATTCCAACAGAGGAGCTTGCCCACGTTTTCTCAGTGCCCGCGAGGTGAGGGCTGCTTGGGTATGTGCTTCTCACTCGCTCTGCTCTGCTGGGAACCCCTCCTCCCACCAGACCCATCCCTCCCACCCCTTTGCTTCCAAGAGGGAGCTGTTCCCTTGGCGCACTGTGGGCCCCCCTCCCACCCACGGAATGTGGATGCGTCTTTCCAAGCCCAGAGCTTTCCCTTCCAAACGGGTTTTACTGCAATTAGAAGAATTGGAACCATTTCCTTCCAGATGTGTAGGAGCCCACATGGCAGCCGGGCTTGTGGTTCTGGGCTTGGCTAGCATGCAGGAGGTTTGCCTGCTTAAGGGCTGCCTTCTCCCCCTGCTCCCCCCCTCTTTTTTTTGGCCATCACACCACCACAGCCCACCCCTCCCATGCTGCCTACTGCCACCCTCGTCGCCCATCCTATAACCTACTTCTGAGAAGTCAGCAGGGACACACACGTCCCAATGCACATGTTCGCACACATACATGGATGCAGAGAGCACAGAGATACACAAATGGCTTTTGCACAATTCTGTTCATGAGTGTAGAGGCCTCGCCATGAGGTTAAGGAGCAGATTTTATGATACCATAAGTGGCAGACAGGCAGATTTGATACACTGGGCACATAATCCACCAGGAAGTTCTCCTGTGCAAGACCTACTGTGCAGAGTAGCTGCTGCAGAAGAGCAATCTGGTGGCTATGTACACACCTTACATTAGGAGCACATTGCTTCCCTAAATAAGACTGGGAACAGTCGCTTATGGCTTACAAAACTGCAGTTCTCAGCACCCTTAACAAGCTACACTTCCCAAGGTCCTTTCAGGGAAGCAATGTGCTTTAAATGTATGGTGTGCACATACAGCCTAAGACCTTGCACAGCTCGTGTTCAATTAGGGTCATGCAGGGGGAATTGTGCCCTGTGATAAATTGTGGAAGGCAAAGTGAGGTCCATTTCGGTCTCCTGCCAAGCAGAACTTTAAAAAGTTAACAGAGCAGCTTTTACTCTGATTTCTGGGACTTTTTAGGGTGATCAATTTCTTAGAGATGATGGTGTGAATATTTTAGGTCCTCAAACTGGGGATTGGGTAGAACTTGACAATGAGCACCCAGACGGCCGTTCGAAAGAGAAAAAAAATTATTATGGGAATAAAAACTGCAAACAAAACAGAGGCCCTTTGGAGAAGGAGCAATGCCTAGATGCGTACAGGCTGATAACTGAAGCCTCAAAGCCAAGATGGGAGAGCTGGAATGCCATATATAGTGGCCATATCAGAAACCTGGTGGAACAGTGAAAGCCAGTAGAATATGGTTATTTTTGGATATAAAACCTCTAGAAAGGGCGGGGAAGGCTGTGTTGGAGAACCAGAATAGTGGACTTGCACTGTCCAAGGCCCACTGCCCAGCTCAGGCCAGTGGACTGAGGGGCAGGAAACAGAGGAGCCTGGGAAGCTGCCATACACTGAGTCACACTCATTGGCCCATCTTTTCTACACTGACTCCTGGGATCCCTCCCAGCCCTACCTGGAGATGCTGGGAATTGCATGAAAAGCAGATGTTCTGCCCCTGAGCTATGGCCCTGCCAATTATCTTAGAGGTGAAAGGTGGAGGAGGGCTCATTTTCTTTAATAAATAAACAAAATTAAGAAGGGGCTCGTGTCCCTTGCAGCACTCTGTTCCCCTAGACTTCCTAGAAGGGCTTCAGAGTGTTGCAGCGCAATAGGATGCCATGTTGCTCTGGAGCCACTCCAAGTCCTGAGTGGCAAGAGGGAGGCAGCTGACCCATGCTTCCTGGAGTGGCTCCAAAGTGGCGAGACATCATATAGGCGGAGGGATCTGGCAAAGAGGGGACTGTGCTACTGGGAGTAGCAGGAGCCCCATCTCTTAAGAGTTTAAAAACCTCCTGCATCTAAAGCACAAGTGGAGAGGCCAGAGCTGGCGGTGGCAGAAGGTACCTGATCTCCCCCACCCCTCACCAACCTAGCAGTGCCTCTGGCAGCAGGGGGTGTTCCTCTATGTCCAAAAGGGTGCAAGGCAGGGCAGGGAAACTTGTGGCCTTGCAGATGTTGTTGGACTCCAAGTCCCATCAGCTCCAGACAGAGTGGCCAGGGATTATGGGAGCTGGGGCTCCAGCAATAGAGAGCCACAGAGCGAGAAGGCCATTAAACCAGGCAGCTAAAGAGAAAGAAACTTCTTCATAGAATTGCTGGGGGTGGAAATAATGATTGCATAGCCAACGATCTTTCCTTCATTTTTCTGGGACCGTTTGTCACACATCAAGCGGGGTGGGATTCTCTGCTTCCAGGGATGTAGGGGGAATGAATTTCTATGAAATGTTCGAGGTGGGAGTTAACCTTAGTTAACTATGAGGAGGCTAAACCCCACCCCCTTTTTCTGTTCGTTTGTTTTTAAAGAAAAAGGAAGAAAGAATACTTGAGACCAATAATGATAGCAGGCAGCCTCTCCTGGTGATCTTTCAGAATGCCCATGGGATTGGCACTAGATGGTGACATCCCGTCACTCCCAGAGGCGTGGGAAACATGGCTGGCAGGCTGCCGAAGGCTGTGCTGCTGCTCAGAGTGGCTGGGAGGCCTTTTCTCCTTCCAATTGCAGAAAAGGAGAAATGCAGCTGCCAGTATCATCTTGCCTTTATCAAAGTCCATGGGGAGGATGGATTAGGAATACTAGATATAGTTCTGGGTGGGATCTGGTCCCTTGGGACACGGGAAAGGGCCTTATTGGTGACTGCTCCCGGACTCCGGAACTCCCTCTTTGGAGAATCCAGACTGGCTCCCACCTCGTTGTCCTTTGGCTGGCAGGTAAAGACCTTCTTCTTTCAACAGGCTTTTGGGAACTGACTGCTTTTAATGAAAGGACAGGTGCCCTGCTGTTTACAGTACAATTATTTGTATGTTTTAAGCAGATCTTATGTATGCACAGTGGGCGCTCAGGTTGCGAACATGATCTGTGCAGGATGCACATTCGCAACCTTCAGCATTTGCAATCAGCACGTGTGGGTTGCGACTCTGCGCTTCTGCACATGCGCAAATTTCTGCGCATGCGTGACCCCCGAAACCCAGAAGTAATCTGTTCCGGTACTTCCGGGTTTCGGCAAGTCCGTAACCCAAAAAAACGCAACCTGAAGCATCTGTAAACCGAGGTATGACTGTAAATAGTTTTAATTCTATTATTTTTTATTATTGTTTTTTATATATTTTTAGCAATTTAGCTGCCTTGGGTTACATTGAGGAAAATAGGAAGAAGAAGAATGCAAGGAGGTGCATGCAAAGGTGCATTTAGTTCAGCATCCAGCCAACCAAATTCTGCCTCTGGGAAGCCCACAAGCAAGTCATGAGTGCAACAGTGCTCTGCCAACTTGTGATTCCCCATTCAGAGCACATACCCCACCCCGAAGAATCCTGGGAACTGTAGTTTTAAGTGTGCTGGGAAGTGCAGCTACGTGGTGGATAAACTACAGTTCCCAGGATTCTTTGGGGCAAAAATCTGCTTTAAATGTATGATGTGTACACAGCCAGAGTTAACTGTTTTGGTGGAGTTTAGTATAGTGAGCCAATCTTGTGAGTACTTGGACACTATTCAAATCATTACACATCCGCTCTTGATTGAAAGCCATTTTTCCACGTTTTTTTGGTGGGGTCAGGACAGAGTGAATTATGGTCTAGAGTCTAGACACATGTTGAAACACTCACAAGAACAGTTTGATAGCTCAGATAACAGCAAAAGTCAGCTGTTGCTGACTTCACCATGTGAAAAATGGTTGTGTGAATGGCATCCCCTAGTCTATACACAATAGGTTGTCATTCTCTCTAACTGCGGTCTTACTCGTATTTTTGTTTGCTTTTCAACATGTTAAAAAAAATCCTGCCAATGCCACTGTGATCCATTATCCCCATCGTGGAAAGAAAATGGCTTACAACAGCCCAGCCCAGTGTTAATATTGCAGCTGAGATGTGGGTTTCTGCACGTGCTGTAGTGCAAATGAGGCTCATCAGCCCATCTAGAAGAAGGAAAACTCTGGTCCTAAACCTCTGCTGCCTTGCAGGATATCTTTGGGAGAAGAAAAGGCTAAGGAGTGGAGTCCCTAAGACGGTTGGATGGCACCTTGTACACCTCCTTCTGGCATCCCAGGACCTCCATACACACCACCAGGCATGCACCCTGGGGAAGTTGGTTTGGTGCTGCAAACACAGCAATCTACACACACACACACACCTGCAAGCACACCTACAGCTTTGTCTACACTTCCTCGCCCACACGCTCTCTCACTTCCTACCAGACGTCCTGCTTCATTGTTGTGCAAATTCATCAGGAAACGCAGGTCCCGCCCCTTCTCATTGGAGTCCACGAACTCTCGTCCAAAGACCCTGCCGAAGTCCACATTGTCGCTACAGCCCCCCCAGTGCCAGTCAGGACCCCCTGGGCCGCGCCGGCGGTAGTCACAGGTGCAGGATTCGATGGAGCCCTCGGAGCAGGAGCGGGCCACAGAGTGGGTGACGCCAGCGCTGGTGATGGCGAAGATGAAAGCTGTTTCGCGGCAACCTGGAGGTGGGAGATGGGAGGGGCAGATATGTCAGCATGCGGCATCAGAGTCCACAGTTCATTTATCCCCATTCAGAATAAGGGCCACCCCAGCACATGCCCGGAGATCAGCATCACTGCTGGCACAAATAACAGCTGCTGCCTCATTCATCAAGTATCCCCTGGGATAGCTCAGTTGGTAGAGCACGAGGCTGTTCATCTCAGGGTTGTGGGTTCAAGCCCCAGGCTGGGCAAAAGATTCCTGCATTGCAGGGGGTTGGACTAGATGACCCTTGTGGGCCCTTCCAACTCTACAGTTCTTTGAGTCTAAGTATTTTCTCTCCCTCTTCACATTTAGGAAGATGGAGGCACCTTGCAAAGCGAACTTTTATTGAAGCAGCCAGAAGAATACCCATACAAATCAGAAAACCAAAAAGATTGGTTTGGTAGAATCATAGAATCGCAACATCCTGCCATCCATCCCTGTCCCACAAACCGGAAGGATCCCAAGACCCCGTTTTTGCCCTGCTCTGTTCACAAGACAATTACCAGCAGGGACCAAACAGCCATGAGAGTCTCCTTGCCATCACCATACTTGGGGGGTAGTTATATCCAACTGCCGAACTCCATCCACAGTTCACCTTGCATAATCCAACCAAAACTGTTATAATAAACTGATAGTAGGCAGCCTGCACAACTACGTTGAGACAGGTTATTCATACAAGCAAACTAAGCCAGCTGTTGCAAGGAACATGGGGAAAGCTTGGAGTTACACTCCGGTGTGCCTACAGTAGGGGTGGGGAATGTGTGGCCTTCCAGATGTTGTTGGACTCCAGCACCTGTCAGTCCAGCCAGCATGGCCCAGTGGTCAGGGGTGATGGGAGATGTAGTTTAGCAACATCTGGAGTGCATCAGGTTCCCCAATCCTTGCTGTACAATCTCGATTTTGTGGTTACAAGATGTGTGTGATGCTACTATCTTAGAAAAGTCTCCCCTCTTTCTTATACAAAAGGAGGACAGTTAAAAAATCTGCTTCCTGATTAATTGGGAGCATCTTTTCGAATCAAAGAATTGAAAAGTTCGATTGGCTAAATGCTGCAACCCATTAAAAAAATTCTTTAGCTGGGAAAGGAGAGCAAGAAGAGGCATGCTAAAGAGTCTGGGAGTTTGTGGGAAAGGAATGTCTGTCCTCTTCATATGGAGAGGAAAATAATAACAATTACTGACTATTAAAAACCAAAATAATACATGATGCCTGGTGTACAAATCCCAGCTGTGTGCTGTGTTTATGCGCTGATAATAGAAGGAAACGTTTTGCAAACAGGAGCTGTGCACTTAAACTGCCTCCTCTGGGCTACACAAGGACAGTTTGCCTTTTCCAAGGCGCTCTCGCTCTCTCTCTCTCTCTCTCTCTCTCTCTCTCTCTCTCTCCCTCTCACCAGCATAGAGCACCACTGTGGCACCACAAGCCATCCTAACCAGCAGTGGCATAGCGTGGGTTGTCAGCACCCGGGGCAAGGCAAGTAATTTGCGCCCCCAACCCGTGGATTTGCGCCCCCTAACCCTAACCCCCAGATGTTGCGCCCGGTGCGGCCGGCCCCCCCTGCACCCCCCACGCTACGCCACTGCTAACCAGGATGAGGCAGAGATGATAGCCAAGGTGAAATAATGGTTAGTGTGTCAGATTAGGATGGGGGGAAATCAGGCTCAAATCCCCAGCGGGGAAGGAAGTTCACAAAGGCCAGCTGCCCTCTCTTAGAGCAACCTACCTCAAAGGGTTGTTGTGAAGACAAAATAAGGCTCTTGCATGCTACCCTACGCTCCTTGAAGAAATGGTGGGGCAATAATGTAAACTGCTATACATTTTGGAAAGTACTGTAGTTTCTCTGTTCGCTATGCATTTGGACTCCTCTTAAGAGACGGAACCTTTCAAAACTGTACTGATTTTAATCACTGATTCCAAAACTGATCTTAGAATTCCCGAGCAACTGTGAGTACAAGGCTGTTGGCTAATAATAATGACAGGCAACCACAAGACGCTTTCAAGACAAGAATTGGGAGCCCATGGTAGGTTTCCAGTGCTTCATGGCACTTCCCCGCACACTGAATAGATTCAAGGCGACTGTGGTGCCTTCTGACAGGTTGTAGTGCTTCATTTGTGTGCAAATTCTCCCAGTTTCCCAAGGACCAGAAAGTTCTGGGGCAGCTGTTCAAGTTCCTCCTTATGAGGGGAGAGAACTAGAGACTACTGGGATATTTTTCATTTTAAAATATCTATTTAAATCATGGTAGCTAATCTGACTCTGGCCCTCCAGATGTTGCTGTACTACAGCTGCCATCATCCTTGGCCTTTGAGACCTGGAGCCCAGCTCCAGATGTTATTAATCTGGAGAGCCATCGGTTAGTCGTGAGGCACCTGCCTTGGGTGGCAGAACCTCAAGGGGCGGTGTCACCATGGGCGCCCCATCTGCCCCTGCCGCCACAGCTGGAGAAGCAAGGAAAGCAGTGGCAGCAGCTTCTGGTGAGATCTTGTGGTCGCAGTGGGTGCCCTGCCCACTCTGTGCTGCCAGAGATGCAAGGAGAAGCAACTGCAGCTTCCAGGTGCCTGAAGAATCTTGTGAACCCCTTCCTGAAACCTGGAAGCTCTGCACGCCTGGGAAGTGAGACCGCAGAGGGGGTGGCCTGAGGCAAGATGGGACAGGCCTTCCCTGTGTTAATCGCCCCTTGATTTACATGGAGCGTGGGGGAGCAGGCAAGCTCCAAGACAGACAATGTTAAGTTTATAAAACGGCACCAATTCAACCTAAAGCAAACAACACTTATCTGGACCCCCTTCAAACAAACACCTATCCTGCCACAGGCTGCTTCTTCCATGCTTGAACTGGTGTCTCGGGCTGGTCACACTGCAATGCTTATGGAAGAGACATATTTTAGCCACCAAAACCCACGGAGCAAGCCAGCTTACAGAACGTCAACCGAACTGACCATCAAGACCTAAAAGCAAACAGGTGTTCAACAAAAGATGCTAATCCTTCCACTGGATATTTTGACAACATACGTAATGTTTGTAATGAGTCATAGAATCACAGAACTCTAGAAGGGACTCCAAGGGTCATCTAGTCCAACCCAGGAATTTCAACACACGGTTCCCCATCCAATCTGAAACCAAAGCAGACTCTACTTAGCTTTGCAAATGGGCTAGCAGTTTTGTTGCTGCACCACTATGAAGACAATATCCTCATGAGACATATTCTAACACTTTCAATAACAATGCTTCTATTCTCATGCCTATTTTGCATTCCGAATAAGGTGAGGCTATCTTGCTCTTCTAGTTAATACTAGACAGCAATAGCCCAGGCTTGATTTGGGTAACTTAATGACTTGTCCCACCTAATTCCTGCTTTTAATTACACATTTCCCACTCTCATTTCAGGAAGTTTAGGTAAAGTAAAGGTAAAGGTCAGAGTGGCCTGCATTGGTCTCAGGCAGTCTGTGAAACTGGTGCGCATGCTAAGACTTGCATCTTGCGCCCTTGGAGTATTTCTTGTGGTCATCACCAACTGGGCCAGGGGTCTATGGCGAATGCAAGTATCTGTGCTGCCGTGCGGATTTATAATGTTTTTAAGCAAAAATGAAAAGAAGCTCTGATGGTGAAAGAGGAGGGAAGAACAGTCAATGGAGCAGCAGTGGTGCAAAAGCTTATCCTTTGTTAATGAGTCACACAAGCTTGCATCACACATACAAAACACTGGGAAGCAGAACACAAATATCATGAAATGCAAAGTAGTCTGTACACTTCCTTGCATTACTTCCTGTAGCAGATTGCATAAGAAATCCGCTCATTTGGTTGTAACAGACTTTCATTTATACCAGGGGTGGGGAATCCGTGGCCCTCCAGGTCTCCTTAATCCCAGGCACTATGGCCAAAGGTCAGAGATTATGGGAGTTGGGAGTCCAGCATCTGGACAGCCCTGGTCTAGACGGTGGGAGACAGATGTGAAAGAGCAGAAGAAATAGAGCTTTTCAGATTGCGGTGAACCAATCATCTGGGATTGTTTATTCTCTTGTTTCAGTGGGTGGACAAGAACACAATCTCAGCTGCACCAGGCTCATTCTATATAAGCAAATCAGCTGGTTTGAGCGTGGTGCTAATAATGCAAAGGTTTCAGGTTAGATCCCTGTATGGGGCAGTTGCCTATTCCTGCATTGCAGGGGGTTGGACTAGATGATCCTCAGGGTCCCTTCCAACTCTACAGTTCTATGACTCTAAATGGATCCCCATCCCAGGACTCCTATTGCCCAGTCTCCGTCTCCTGTCACCTCCTTACCTCTGTTGACAATCTTGCCAAAAATGTTTGGCCCTGGTGTGGTGGGGCAATTCCAGCGGCGGTTGCGGAACTGCCACTTGCACTCCTTGATGGCGCTCTGCAGGCCGCTGCTGATGCTGTGCAGGATGCCTGGGTTCTGGCGGATGAGCTTGCGCTGCTTGCGGCTCAGCAGCTGCAGAGAAGGGTCCAGCACCAGCTGCACGTTCTTGGAGTCCGTCAGCAGGTTGGTAGACGAGGCCACATTGATGATTCCCCTGCAGTCACAGAATGGCAAGCGTTTCAGTAGAAAGTTCAAATTCTGACACACAAATTTTGGTGTGTGAAATGGCACATTCAAATTTCTTGCAGCATTGAACACGGATATTTACATCAGCTGAGGGACTTATTGGCATCTTCTGACTGTTTTCATAGGCATCAAATGTAAAATCTCATTCACTGCCACCTGTCAAATACTAAATATCATTGCTTGTGAACTGTTGAATGCTGTGAAATGCTACAAACCACTGCATGCTTATTTAAAACCATTGGGGGGAACCACACTCCATAAAGGATGAATGAGGTATCTGACAATGCTTAAAACCAATAATAATAATAAACAGCAACATGAAAGGAGCACCGGTAATATTCACTATCAAGCAGCATAAAAGTGGTGTTACAAAATAATTTTTAAAGTTTGGAATTAAAACTTCCTACAGATTAACCTCACTGCCGAAAGTATCAGGACAATCAACCATAACATACCAGAGGGAGACCATAACCAGCTTCCTATCTGTCAGATGCCTTTCTTAAAAGAACCAACTTTGCAATTTGGCGGAAGGTCATCAGAGAGGAAGTAAGATGGAGATGCCTGCACAGGGAGTTCCAGAGCCTGGGCACACCTACAAAGAAGCCTCTTACCGTAGCCCCAACTAAATACGCTTCAGACGCTGGCAAGTCCCACAAGGCGGCCTCTGTTGATGACCTTAATGAGCAATCGCCTTGAGTCCCGTCAGGACAGAGGTGGATTTAGGGGAGTGCAACCCGTTCGGTGGCACTGGGCGCAGAGTCTCAGGGGAACTGCAGGGGATGCAGCAACTATGTTTTAGAACAGAGCATGAGAGGCAGGGGTGCCAAATTCTGGTGTTGCACAGGGGGGCCACTGAAATTTGAGACTCCAAGGTCTGCCACTTGGCAGGGGAAAAGATGGGGTATCTATGAATGAATGAAATATTAAAAGTGGAAACAGCTCCTGAAGTCTACAGATGATTTATTTATTTTTTTAAGAAAGAATTGGATGTGTTACAGAGCCATTGATACTGAGAACTAGTTGGGAAATTAGCCTAGTTCTCCATCAGCATTCAGACAACGTGTTCAATAATGTCAGGGATTCTGTAAGTCGGGGTCTCAAGACCACAGAGCCACATGTTCCCCAGTCCTGGTCTAGTTATTAAACACGAGGGAGGCAGAGTGTTCCCATTTCTAGCCAGGGACACCCTATAGATCTAAAGAGCAACCCAAAAGGAAATGCCATACATGTTTGGCATTAGGGGCACTTTGCATGCTGGAAATGTGATAAATATTGAGCGAGAATTTCCTTCCTTTCCTTTCTATTTCATCCAAGGAGAAAGAAGACTACAGAATTACCTAGCAAATCCCACAAAAAACAAATTAGCAACATATAACTCACTAGCCCAAGTGGCAGTCAAGGGTCTACATAGCAGGATCAGTGCAGAGTTGTCCAAAGTTTCTGCATCTTTCTTGCAAGTACTCTACCTCCTCCTTCAGCCCCAAGCAGTGGATTAGTTCTACAACTAGTAGTGATTCCATTTAGCTGCCATGGCTAATACACACTGATATAACAATCCTCCATTAACTTGCTCTCACACTTTAAAATAAAATTTAAAGCCAAATAATAGGGACGCAGGTGGCGCTGTGGTCTAAACCACAGAGCCTAGGACTTGCCGATCAGAAGGTCGGCGGTTTGAATTCCCGTGACGGGGTGAGCTCCCGTTGCTCAGTCCCTGCTCCTGCCAACCTAGCAGTTCGAAAGCACATCAAGTGCAAGTAGATAAATAGGTACCACTCCGGCGGGAAGGTAAACGGCATTTCCGTGCGCTGCTCTGGTTCACCAGAAGCAGCTTAGTCCTGCTGGCCACATGACCCGGAAGCTGTATGCCGTCTCCCTCAGCCAATAAAGCGAGATGAGAGCCACAACCCCAGAGTCATCCGCAAATGGACCTAACGGTCAGGGCATAGCTGTCAACTTTTCCCTTTTATTGCGAGGAATCCTATTCGGAATAAGGGAATTTCCCTTTAAAAAGGGAAAAGTTGACAGCTATGGGTCAGGGGTCCCTTTACCTTTAATCTAGTTGCTATCACTACATCTTGTGGTGGTGAGTTCCCCCACTTAGTGATACACTGTGTGAAGCAATTCCTTTTCATAGAATCGGAAGGGACCCTAAGGATCATCTAGTCCAACCCGCAGCAATGCAGGAACATGCAGCTTGTTGCCTGTCTACCTCCCACTACCAATCAACTTTCCTGGGTAACGCCAAGAATCAACCAATCTCTCTCTTTCTCTCCTCCCTCCATACCATTCATGATTTCATAATTCTCTATCATGTAACACTAATATGTGACGCTGAATAGAATACCGTATTTTTCGCTCTATAGGACGCACCAGACCACAAGACGCACCAGTTTTTGGAGGAGGAAAACAAGAAAAAAAATATTCTGAATCTCAGAAGCCAGAACAGCAAGAGGGATCGCTGCGCAGTGAAAGCAGCAATCCCTCTTGCTGTTCTGCCTTCTGGGATAGCTGCGCAGCCTGCATTCACTCCACAAGACACACACACATTTCCCCTTACTTTTTAGGAGGGAAAAAGTGAGTCTTATAGAACAAAAAATACGGTATATGTTTGTTTGTTTGTTATTAATCAGAAATAATAATAGCAATATAATTACAGATCTATGCTGCATATTCTAAGGGTCAAGCTGTACCTCATGCCCCATCCAGTGGAGGAGACTGAAAACGGCACCTGTGGGGTGACTTCTCCCCACAGTGGCCGCAATTTGTAGTGCTACTGGCCACCTGGATCTTGTGCCTCATGCGCAGAGCACCACATACCACACATTCCTGGCAGCCGCTTGGACTGGCGCTGCTACTGACCACAGGATGAAGAGCATCTACATGGTAAGAAGCACCACACACATTGTACACATGCCATTTGCAGCAGCCTCCCTCTCAGTGTGTTGAGTCTGAAAAGAAGGGAGGGTGTAATAGGTCACAGCACCTGCTCTGTGGATTAAGCTTCCACAAGAGGCGATGTTCCGTGAGACCTTATGCAGGTTTCTTCAAGGACCGTCCAATTACAGAAAGCATTTGGCTGAATGGCTGATCTGGTATGAATTGTTGGTGTGTATTGCTGCTACTGATTATAATTTTTCTTGTTTAAGCTATTTTATATTATTTTAAAATGCTGAGGGGGGTTGCTTTTGTACTTGAAATGCAGGATAAAAACAAAACAAAATTAATGGAGTTAGCTGTGAACATTCCTAAGTATTGTGTAAAAGTAAACAGCAAGCAGTCCTATGTGCTTCCTGCTTTCAGTCTATAGATTATTCCTGATATCCATAAACATTAAATCAGATTTGTTGCTCTGTTGATTCTGCTTTGCGGTTTATTACTAATGAGTGTCTCACATTAGACGGATTCAGTGAATGACTCACAGATGTATTAAAACTGTTAGGATACTTCCTGATGAGTTACAGTCCTAAAATTTTGATACACCTGGTGAAAGAGACCTTGATTGCCAGAAAAATTCCCAAAGTAGAACATTTATACAACTCTATCACAAAACGGTGTCTCAAGTAGAACCATACAATAATGAAGGTTCTTCCAGGAAATCAAAATTTGGCATTCACACAGCCCAAGACATTGGAATTACTAGAAAAGCATCTGAGGAACATATATTTTAAAAATATTTTCCAAGATATGTGAGGTGGGGGGGGGGTGGAGAAGTGAGACTTTTTTGCACCTTCTGGTGAAAGCTTGGAGCACAGAGTTTCCTTCTCAGAAAAGACCAGAATTCTAACTTAGATCAAGCCAAGCCACATGCTCTATAAGACAGCCTATTGGTCTGTAGGACTTCCATGGCATCCTCAGATTTGGATGTGGGGCTTGCAGAGGACTTATTAACAAGGGACATATAGCTATGCTTGGAGAATGCAGGCTTCATTTACTAGTAGTATTAAAGACATTTGGGCCTCACTGACTCACACTCTGCGAGTTGGAGCAGCAGCAGATTCTTAAGGTACTTTGCGATGAGTTAGAACTCTGAAATTGGGTACACATGTCATCCAAGACACTCCAGTTCCAGAAATAATTTGAAACGTGGGACATTGTACTTCTCTCTTTCAAAACAGGGAGCTGATGGTGCATCCCCAAATAATTACGGTGCTTCAAGTCGACCGAGAAAATGAATCTGTCAACACACACAACCCATCATATGCTGATTACTGTGAAAGTTGTACGGGCATTTATAAGTCTTTCCCTAATGATAGGAAGCATGAAATCTGTGCCCTCAGTTTTAGGTACCAGTAAACAACCCAGAAATTTGGAAGTTGGTACTTGTGCAGCCCAAGACATACAGATTACTAGGGAAATCTGAAAACTGGGCATTTCCCAACTGCATCGCCAACTTCTGATGCTTACCTCCTAGTAGGGGTCAGTATTTCAGCACACAGCAAGCTATGTGGGTGGAGTATTGGGAGCTGGGCATTCTGTTAACTGTTCAGGTTTGCATTTAGAGGAGGAGGCAGGCAGAGACCTAGAGCTATCCCAGCAGAATACACACTTTATTTTCATATCCATAGCTATAGATACGCACCAAGCAGCTGCCCTTGTAACCTAATCGAATTCTGTGTACATGTTACAAACTTAAAATCAGGATAGATATGGATTGTGACTAAAGCTGTGTGTCTACTGCTTCGCAAACCAGTGGTGGGAGTGCACTGGATGCCAAGTAAATGAGCATGTGCGCGCAGCCTCAGATTCCATGCACCTGATACCTGCAACATGCCAAAGATCCTAAAGTGCTTCATGGTCTGAGACCATGCAATGCTTTTTAATGCCTCTGAAAATGCTGGTGCTCCAAGCAACTAGCTTTGCAAGCTGTACAACAGAGTGAGCCAGTGATAATTAATACACTGAACAAATTATACAGACTAGAGCTAGACTGCGGGATTCACATTGCAAATGCCTGTACTCACATGTAAAATGGTCAGAAGCACATGTGGACCATGCTAAAGAAGTGCAGGATTGTTATTTAATTCTGATTTAATTGGGAATTCATTTAATTCTTGCAGATTTGAGATTTAATTCTCAAGGACACCCTTAAGCAGCCCCCCTGGGAATGATCATGGGCTATGATTAATCATCAAGGCTATGATTAAGGATTAATGGGTTGCAGTACCTGCCCCTAAATATTGTTATGGGGAGACTAAGCATCTAAAAGTAAAAATGAAAGTACTAGTATAGGAAGAAATATTAATATAACTCATAGTAATTATGCAACAATAAATGAAGTAACATATAGCTGTGCCACAGCACCAGTGCAAACTGTACAGTAGACTATTATTATTACGTACTGTATTATATATGTATTTGATACCCTACCTTTTGCCCCGCACAGGGACTCAAGGCAGCTTACAAATGATAAGACACACTTTCCTGCCCTTAATTAACCATCACTGTAGCTGTAACAGCAGCAGCAATAGCATCATCACCATCACCGTCGTCGTCACTTTTCTAAAAGAATAACTACTACACCACACCTGTACGCTATCACACTTCCAAATTAGACCCATCCGCTGACCTCAGTTGCCAAAGGCGCCTTGGGGTGTCAGTGAAGGCTAGTTTAAGCCCTATGTCTTTTTCTGCCCTATATGTCTTGTACCACGAGGATGCCTCTCTCAGGCGTATGCAGATGCCCTGGTCTTTAGCTAGATCAGGATTCCACAGCAAAGGGCCAGGCGATACAACGTGCCTGCGGTCGGGAATCTTACAGGGCAAACCAGGTCCGGGCGGCTCGCCGAGCGTGCGCCCCCTGTGAGCGCGCCTTGGGTTCTTGCTCTGCTCATCCACCTGGGCACTTGGCGCAGCTTCCCGAAGCTCTGCCAGCAACACCAGGAGTGGGGAGTCGCAGGTCACCTCCGTGGGAGCCGGGCCGAGGCGGATTTGATTCCCCTCCCCAGGCTCTTCGAATTTGGAAAGGCTCCCCAAAGGCGCACAGCGCGTAAAGCGCACTTACCACCATCGGCCGCTGTTATTCACCGCCAGCGTGTTGGAAAGAGAGGAAAAAGCCAAAACCCACAAGGTCTTCAAGCCTAGCATTAATGCCACGGGGCTCATCGCTTCGCCTGCCCTGCTTGCCTGCTCGGCTGAACCGCCAAAAAAAAAAAAAAAAAAAAAGCAGCGGAGAAGAGATGGGTGGGTGGAGAGGTGGGGTAGAGAATCCGTCTCCAAAGACCTTGCTGGAGAGGCGTGCACTGTGCGCCCGGGGAAAGGTCCTCACTTGTGGAGAGTAGTTTGAGCCCAAATCGAAGTTTTTTTGGTTTTTTAAAATAGTAGTAGTATTAATAATAATAATAATAATAATAATAGAAAGAGAGGAGCTGCCGGCGAAAAGTCCCGCGAGGAGTTGCTCTCCGTTCCCGGCCGTCCCGGATGGCGACGCTTCTCTCTGGAGAGCAACTAAGGCGCAAGAGGGGGAGACGTCGCGCGTCCTGCTAGCTGGGGGCCCCTCGAAGCACGTCTGACATCCCCTCGCCAGGGCCGGCTTCTTATAGAGGCTGTGATGAGGGTCGCCCTGGAGTGAGCCATCGAGCCAGGAGGACCCGGCGCGGTGCGCTACCGCGAACAATGCGCCTTTGCGCAAAGGAGACGCATCACAGCCCGACGGGGAGGGAAGGGAGGGGGGAAGCCAAGCGCCTTTGGACGGGCCGCTCCCCTTCCCGTCACATTAAATTCCAGGAGACCCGAGATACAGAAAACCCTCTTTCTGCAGGAGGGGAGGCTGCTTCTTGCTTGTCACTCAACTCCCCCAGCCCTTCACCCCACCCCAGCCCAGGACGGGGCCGCGGCCAGTCATTCCCTCCGAGGGACCTCTAGCCAGGCGCTGGTCTCCGACGTTCATGATCCAAGTGAAGAAGGAGCAGGAGCCAGAGGGGACGCGAAGGCACTTAAGGAAGGCCCGCTCGGTCACACGAATGGGGAGGCTTGCGATGAGGACGCGGCCGAAGATCGCCTGGTCCTGCTCAGTAGCAGGAGCCCCATCCCGCAGGATCGCCTCTCTCCGCGGGACTCCAGTCGCCACATTTGGCCGCCGAGGCTTTGCGGTGGCCTCGTTCCTCCTCTCCGGAGTCTTTTGGCTGCCGCTGGCCAGACGTCATCCCCCCGCTTGGGCTTGGCCTGGAGAGTCCTCAGCGTCTCCTTTCATCCCGCGGTGGCGGAGAGAGAGAGAGAGACAGCAGCAGATGGAGCGAATTAAGCTGCTGCCACTCGCGCGCTCGGCTCCGCTGGTTCCAGCTTGGGACGCAGCCGCTGGGAAGCTGCAGAGAAGGGGAAGCATTGGGAGGGCAAGGCTGGCGCATGGGGAGCAGAAGTCCCCACGCAACGGAATGTGGTCCTCAGTAGCTACACATACAAGACGCTCCCGGTCCCGTGCAGAATTGATACTTTCAAACATCCCAAATGGCTGATTATGGAGCGGGCGGGCGCGCACAATTTTCGTATGGGATAGTGCAGCAAACTTTTCTACATTGACCAAAACTCTGCCCTGCCGGCCTGGAATTATACGTTAACAATCGGGGTCCAAAATCACATTAGTTTATTCCTGCCTGAAAAGTTCTTTGTCCCTGGAAAGGTTGCAGCCATTGGCTCCACCAACAGCATTCCTCCCTTAATATCTGTCTTTATACAATCAATCAATCTTGTCTTTATGCAATATATTCATAAAAAGAAGTTTTACATTACACAGCCATCTTGGCGGTCCTCTGCACCCATCCAGGCATTGTGCATATACACTGTTGCTCATCTTTCCGTGTATGTGAACTGTTCACACACGCAGGCCATCACTTGATTGCTGCTGTGATGTATGAATGACCCATCACAGATCAAAGACCACAAATCAAGCACATATTATTGCTTTACATTTCCCAGACATGATGTTTCAAAGGAGTCCATGAATGCCGTCAGCTATCCCTCATCAGGCCTCCATAATTTAAGTGTGGAAAAAGGAAATGATGTCCTGTATGCGTGAAGCAGGTATGGATGAGTGCCAGTTGAATGCTATAGACTCCAGTGTTCTAGATTGTATTTGAAAACCTGTAGTGTTACCTTGTTGATAGCCCTTTCACACATACAAATCATCCATTGAATTTACAATCATCAAATGATTGCATGTGTGAACAAGACCCATATCATGCCAGTACACAGCTCACTACTCATTCCTGCCAGTCTGTTCCACCCTTTCCCCTTCCCCACATGCACACCTTTTCTAAGCTTTAATCTATAGATCTAGTCATCCAGACTTATAAATGTACTGCTGCAGAATTCTCCAGATCAAACAGATTAAAAACAAACAAGTAAACAACAAACCATTTTTCAAATAAGAAAAAAAAAAATAAAACAATTTGGCTGTTCAAAAAAACAGCACATAGCAATCCTAAGCCTAATCACCTGTGGGTTAAACCACAGAGCCTAGGGCAGAAGGTCGACGGTTCGAACCCCCGCAAAAGGGTGAGCTCCTGTTGCTCAGTCCCAGCTCCTGCTGCTCAGTCCCAGCTCCTGCCAATCTAGCAGTTCGAAAGCATGAAGTGCAAGTAGATAAATAGGTACCACTCCAGCGGGAAGGTAAACGGCGTTTCTGTGTGCTGCTATGGTTTGCCAGAAGCGGCTTAGTCATGCTGGCCACATGACCCGGAAGCTGTACGCCGGCTCCCTCAGCCAATAAAGCGAGATGAGCGTCACAACCCCAGAGTCGTCCGCGACTGGACCTAATGATCAGGGCTCCCTTTACCTTTTAGCCTAATCACAGAAAAACTCAAATATCAACTTACCTATATAAGCATTTAACAGAGTCCCAATAACATTTAAATGCAGCTGGTGTGTCCTCCCTCCAGTCCATGTGTGCCAGTTTAGCATGTGCTAAGCTTAGCTGCATGCATATAGATTAGCAGTCATGATAAACGCATTGAAACGTGACAAGGACTGCTTACACAAACCTTTTTCCTATGATCTGCATCAGATTTGAATCCAGCCATGGGCCATCATGCATCCTAAGTACTGTTAGCATTTACAATTTGGACCAGAAATAGGCCAGGTGCTGTACAGTTCAGCTGTTTAAAACCTTTGAAGTCAATTAAAGTTAAACAGTGCAACTTATCATCTACGATAAAATAAAATAAAATCCTTCTAGTAGCACCTTAGAGACCAACTAAGTTTGTTATTGGTATGAGCTTTTGTGTGCACACTTCTATGATGAGACAGACTGAGGCAGCTGCCTCAGGTGGCCGACGCTGAGGTGCGGGGAGTGGACAGAGCTGTGTCATGTGGCCTGCCCTGTTCCCACTGTGCTCGCCTGCTGCCCTCAAGTGCAGTGGAAGAGCCGGTCCTTTCACCCTTATTGGAGTAGGATCTACCTGCCAATTCACTTGGCTTCTGTATGGGCCTGTCATTCAGATAATGGACTGAAAGCCCAGGGGACAGTACCACTGTGAAATGCTTAGATGAGAGATCAGCTGTGAATTACAGCGGTACCTCTGGTTATTAACTTAATTCATTCTGGAGGTCCGTTCTTAACCTGAAAGCGTTCTTAACCTGAGGTACCACTTTAGCTAATGGGGCCTCCCACGGCTGCCGTGCCACCGGTGTGCAATTTCTGTTCTCATCCTGAGGTAAAATTCTTAACCTGAGGTACTACTTCCGGGTTAGTGGAGTCTGTAACCCGAAGTGTTTGTAACCTGAGGTATTTGTAACCCGAGGTACCACTGTATATGTAGGGTTGCCATATTTTGAAGAGCAACAAAGAGGACACATTTGCCAACTTCTAACTATGGAACTCTGCCTATTCTCATCATGAAAAAGAGGACATGTCTTGGAAAAAGAGGACATATGGCAATGCTGCTCTAAGCTCCTCATGGGCAGTCAAAGTAATAAGTAGGAAACTTTATGAAGATCAAGAACAGGGGTCAACAAACTTTTTCAGCAGGGGGCCGGTCCACTGTCCCTCAGACCTTGTGGGGGGGCTGTACTATATTTTTTTTGGGGGGGGGGATGAACGAATTCCTATGCCCCACAAATAACCAAGAGATGCATTTTAAATAAAAGCACACATTCTACTCATGTAAAAACACACCGATTCCTGGACCGTCTGCGGGCCGGATTTAGAAGGTGATTGGGCCAGATCCGGCCCCTTACCCATGATCAAGAATAATGGCACTGAGGTGTCTTCCATTTGGACCATCTTCTAAGGCAGCATGGCCAACGGCATCTTCGTTACAAATTCCTGCTTGAAATGCCAACTTGCTCGAGCATGACTCCATCGTGTCTTTCTTGCCAGTCCCATCTATGTGTGAATCTCCCTTTCTGTAAATCGAGGGTGGCAAATAAGACGCTTCAGTCCCTTCTATATGATCCTTGGGGCTCTCTGCAAGTGACGTCCTCGTTGAGTGCTTTTACATGGCAGGAATGTGTCTGTAGCTAAACTTAAGGATGTATAATTCTACTCCCACCTGCCCTTTGCTATCCTTGTCTCTCCATCCCCCCCCCCCGTTGTTTATTAAGCTTCTTGGGAGCAAGCGCCAACATTTTTATTGTGTAAATGCAAGACACAATTGATGCTAATGGTACTGTATAAACAAAAGTAAATGAAATTATTACTGCTACCACCATGCAAATTAAAAGATCACTTGGAACGCACTATTTTTAATTTTTCTATTACATCTCTAAGACTAAAATGAATCTCTTGACTGTGAATCCTTAGTCCTGAGGTTGTAATAAGCCACCAGACTTTCCCTTCTTTCTTTTTTTGGAGAGGAGGGATGGAAAGGGCTAAAGTACTGGGTGGGGGAGCCCTGGGCCTTTCTGTCCCTGGGGAACTCTCCTAAGCCACACCTGCTCCTCAAGCACACCCTTCACCCGACCTACTTCATGTTCCCCTGAGTGCTTTTTGCCAGGCTGGAATGTGCCCTTGGACCTTGGTGATGCATCTTGGCATGTAAGAAGTTCTTCACCTCCGAACTGAAGTTCCCCAGACACTGAAATTGGTTTCGTAGTTCAGTGCCAGGCCTGGCCAGCAGGGGCTGTTGCAGGATCGACTATTATGACACATCTATGATATAGAGGTGTTTGCATGTGTACAAACACACACACACACACACACACACCCCTCTGGCCTGAGAAATGCGCAAAGTGCTCCTTACGGGTAAATGCATGCCATGTTGGTCTGTTTGCCCCTTGAAACAAAGTGCTGCCTGTCCGCAAATCTCTACCTGGCATGCAGAGCAGAAGGCAGTTGGGGGCTTCCCTTTCGTCTCTTCACGAGTGGGCAGACAGCCCTGTGGGGCAGGCGCCATGTTTTTCTCACAGTCCAGCATCCCTTCCCCTTCTATTGATTCCCTCAAATGTGCCAAGGGCGCAGCAGGACAGATCACTGCTAACAGACAAACAAAGCAAGGCTTGGACTGTTGAACTGCCCCTTGCAGGGAGGTGACCTGAGGAGAAAATGCAGGTGGGGCAGGAAGGCTGATGGGGCAAATGGTTCAGAAGGGTAGCCATAATGTGCTTAAGCCCAAACTGTGAGCCAGAAAGGGGCATTTACATGATGGCCTTCAGCTTGGCTTGGCCAGACCTGCAGGTCACCCTGGTTGTCAGTGCTTTGCCTTTGCACCGCCACCTGCAGTTCAATTTCAAATTGAGTGGCAAAAACAGGTCACCTGGTGTCTGCCTACCTGTCAAACTGTGGAGGACAGGGGAAGAGAATGATCTGTACGGTTACTCATAAGTTTAAAAAGAGACCGGTGACAAGGAAAGCGTCAAAACTGAATGGAAGGGCTACAATACATCCCCTCAGAAACAAGTGTGATGTGATCATGTAACTGAAGTAAACAGCAAATAGATAATAATATTATTTTGATAATGTATTAAGCTTTAATATTAATATTATAATTACATCACTTCCTACCAAAATAGAGATTTAATTTTTTACGAAGTATAAAAACCAGTTGCATAAATAAATATTAAAATATAAACACGGTCACCCATAATTAAAATATACCACAAAACACTACAATGAAAATACAATAGGGTGCAAGGCAATACAAAAGATTGAGCAACATACAAAAGATTTTGGAAAACTTACGACTGCTGTCTTATACCCACTTACCTGGCTATAAGTGCCATTCAAATGAGCAGGGCTTGCTTCTGAGTAGACATGTATAAGAATGCTTTGTAAGAGTCCATATGGAAGATACTGTGGCAATTGCAACCATTGTTTCACAGGTGTTTTCTTTAACTGCTGGCACAAACTCCCTAGAATTAGTCTAGTCAATTCATGTGCACAGGAGCATACTACTGCTTGTTTCAGAGTTGTCGTAGAATATGAAATAGACCTGGAGATGCAATATAACCAGCACATCATATCACCTAGTGACCAGGTAGGTAGATTTATGTCCATAGCAGCATCTATGTGCATGATACTTTACAAATAACAGGCTTGATGGAGGCCTACATGTGGGGCCAGAGGGTGGATGCAAATTTGTTACCTTTGTGGTTATGAATTTGTTTTTACAGAAATCAAATGTGAGCCAGTATATATGGAAGAATTAGGTGCTTCCTCTGATGCCACCTTCTTATGCTCAGAAAAAAAGGGATTACTTTGCCTGACCATAATGCTAAATGCAGCAAACAACACCTCAGTATGCAATTTCAACAGTGGCGTAGCGTGGGTTGTCAGCACCCGGGGCAAGGCAAGTAATTTGCGCCCCCTAACCCGTGGATTGGCGCCCCTTAACCCTAACCCCCAGATGTTGCGCCCGGTGCGGCCGGGCCCACCTGCACCCCCCACGCTATGCCACTGAATTTCAAGCCCCATAAAACAGGAGCACAGAACAGCAGCGGCAGAGGAGCGAGGACATCAGCTCAGCCAAAGGTAGAAAGGTGCACTTTGACGGTTGGTCAAGAAGGCATACCTTTTTGCCCTGAACTTTGGATGAGTCGTTTACGCCATCCCTCCTCCTGCATCGCTCTTCAGTTCCATTAATTTTGTCATTGATCTTGTGCTTTTATTCTATGATTTAAATATAATTGATGCTTGTTCTATTTGTGATACTTTTGTAAGCTGCCGTGGGATAAACCAGGGAAAGGCAGCCTGGAAGTACAAATAATATATAAATCTAAGCAGGAGTAAAACACACCGCTCCACTTTTCAGAACAGCAAATGTGGGATGTTTCTAACTTCTGGTGGGATTTTCTTTTCTATAATGCGCACGCAGGTACTTCAAAGTAGTGGCTGTGTACACACCATGCATCCAAAGTGCATTTAAAGAACACCCCCACCCAAAAAAAATCCTGGGACTTGTAGCTTACCTCACAGAGAGCTACAATTCCCAGCACCCTTAACAAGAGTTCCCAGGACTCTTATGTGTGTGTGAATGAAATGTATGGTTTCCATGCAGCCAGTGGGCGCTTCCAGATATTGCAGATATTCCAGAATTTGCAATCAAAGCGCTGGCAACCGGTCTATTTATTGGATTTCCCTTGGAAAGGATAAATCAGGATTAAATGGGGGCAGGAATACAGGCTGGCATTTTGACACCAACAATATAATGTGGATGCGGGGGGGGGGGGCGGAATTTGCTTGCATGCAAAGTGCATATCCCATAAAAAACACCATTCTGAACCTTTGAGAATATTTGACACCGTGACCTTGAGATACTTGCTGGAGGTGGGCTTCTGACTGTCTGCTTCCCTGCTGTCCCCCATTTAGTCTTTATTTATTCAAACATATCTTTGCAAACTTGAGGGGACAAGGTTTTTCAGAATTCTAATAAGCCCCAGGGTGAACCGTATTTTATCCCCCTGACATGTTTTATTGCATGAATAACTTAATGTGACGAGGAGAATGTGTCTGTTAATGTGCACTGGAGGACAACCGACAGGTAGCTTAGGCAAACTGCACCTGCCTGAAGCAGCACGTCCAGGTTGATTTTCTTACATATATATCCTACTGTTTTTCCACTCTGGAATCCAATGTGGCATACATGCGTTTCCAAGAGGTCTCCCACCCACCCAGGCCTGAAAGGTGCTGGTCTCATATACTTTCAGGCCACAACCCTGGACCACCAGAGAACACCTGGTGTATTCACAGTGAAAACCTCTGCCATATGAGTGATTAGAGGGTCCCAAAGTTCAGTTTCCTGAACCTCCTTGCCTCAGATACTGCAAAAGTATGTAAAACGCAACACATTTAAAAATACAAAAGCAGCAGCTATAAAAAGTGTAATAGCAGCTCGGCATAAGAGAATGCAAGAGTTTGCAAACAAACTACCGTATTTTTTGCTCTATAAGACTCACTGTTTCCCTCCTAAAAAGTAAGGGGAAATGTGTGTGCGTCTTATGGAGCGAATGCAGGCTGCGCAGCTATCCCAGAAGCCAGAACAGCAAGAGGGATTGCTGCTTTCACTGTGCAGGGATCCCTCTTGCTGTTCTGGCTTCTGAGATTCAGAATATTTTTTTTCTTGTTTTCCTCCTCCAAAAACTAGGTGCGTCTTGTGGTCTGGTGCGTCTTGTAGAGCGAAAAATACGGTATATTCTTATTCTTATTCTTATTCTTATTCCTGTAACTGGCTGTAGCGTGTCTCCTTATAGAATCATTATTGCACAGCAAGGATAGACTTGCCTGGGAAATAACTGCCTTTTGATTTTGGGATGCACAAGGGCAAAGTGAGCCAAAAAGTGTGTTTTGATTCTAGCCAATGCCCATAAACGGGTCCTTTTACCTGGGAGGGAAGTCAGGGGGTTTAGTCAGCCATTACCACCACTTTCCCTTCAAAGGCAAAGTGATCACGGCTTGACTCATAGCCGTTCCATGGCTCTAATGGTTTTAATGATATCAAGAGGCTTGCATGAAACCTCCAGGAATCCTAACGCCCTCTCTGGTTGCAGAGCACCTCCTACAGCCTGGGGGGGGGGGGGGCGCAAATATTCTGATTCAGTACCAGAGGCTATTGTCTTTCGACGTGAAGATCCCCCATCTTGTCTCTGCCCCCCTCCAGCTCCAGCTCTCAGAAGAGGCTGCCTCCTTCCAAGGTGAGTAAATATTAACTCCTCCCGAGGGGAGTTCTGCACCTTTGCAGCATGTCTTGGCACATCTGTTCCAGCTGCGGAGCCACATGGAATTCAGCAGAGAGGGGGGCAGGGTGCCTTACTCAACCCATCACCTGGGAGGGTGTCTGAATGTATCCAACCTGCCATCTGGGTGTTTAAGGAGCATGTTGTTGGACAAGCGTTATGAAGGGCATCTTGGCAGCAACAGCCCTTTCCAGAAGTAGCTCTATTAGGACGTAAGGAGAGGCGTAAGGAGACTGCGCACACGCTATAACTTTAAAGTACATTGGAAGCATCTACTTCCTCAAAGAATTCTGGGCACAGCAGTTTACCTCTCTGAGTTGCAGTCCTCAGCAGCCCTGAACAAACTACAGTGCCCAGAATTCTTTGAGAGGGGAAATGTGCTTTCAAATGTGCTTCAAACACATAATGTGCACAGAGTCAGAGCTAATGTACTCAGCTCAGAGCAAACATAAATACATCTGCAATTGAGCCTCAGGTGTCATAAATAGGTATAGCCCCTCTTACAACTTGCTTCATTCCATTATAACATGAGTTGTCATCAGCTAATGGTCCATTTCGCTTGGGTTAACCCTTCTTTACAATGTCTGGGTAGGGGTTAGGCTTCAAAGAAAAGTGGTTTCTGCAACGCCAGAGCTCCACAGAGATCCTGAGCAGCCTGTGAGAAAAGCCAAAATAGTTTGTTTGTGCTGAGGTGGCATTCTCTTGTGCCGAACTGCTATTATACTTTTATAGCTGCTGCTATTGTATTTTTAGATGTGTTGTGTTTTACATGATGATTTTCAGCTTGTAGTGTTTTGAGTTTTTTAATCTGTTGTGAGCTGGCATGAAAGGCAGCCAACAAACAAACAAACAAATAGGTGGTGGGATTTCAGCAGGAGAGTTCTATTTTTGGCATAGAAGCGCACAACATTTGCCCTCCGAGGCATCTGCTGTCTGTGTGCCTCTGCGCACGCACATTCTTTTCTGACAAACAATTAACGTCCCAGGTTCCAGGTGACCAGCATAGTGGGGGTCCCTGCATAGCCTATTTGCCATTAAGCCTCATTCCTGCCCCCGCGGTATGGCGCTTGGCTCCCAGTGCATGTTTAGCCACAGTAATAGCAGTGATGCCACTGGGCCACAGGCAGCAACATCCCTCCAGCCTCTCTCCTCAGCACTTCTCCAAACCTATCCTTTGCTCAGGGAACCTGCAAGTTAACTCAAGTCATCCCTTCTCTAAGAACCTAAGAAGAGCCTTCCTGGATGAGGCCAACGTCTCATCTAGTCCAGTGGCCAACCAGATACTTATGAGACACAGGCAGGCAGGATGTGAATGCAACTGCCCTCTCCCTGTGGGAATGTTCAGGGAGGCAGAAGAGGATATATTGTTTGATTATATCCTTCCCAATTTGTGTTAACAAGTTCTACAATTTAGCAGAGTAACATTCCCCTTTTAAACTTACACAGCGGATAGGTTTGCCAGGCTTGTTTAAGCCTCTAAAATAAGTTTCCTGGTAATTCCCCTTTTATTCCCTCCTAAAAAGAAATAGACACAACACAGTCTTATATAAAAGTGCAAAATAGTTTACTCACTCATTCTGTTCACAGGTGGATCCCAGAAGGCAGACTTAAGTTACAGAATATATACTGTACACCTGGAATCTATCCCATAGGGAGATAGTTCCTTTCCAAGAGAGCATCTCAGGCTCGACAAAAGCAAAATGGAAACGAGAGAGATGTGATGGCCACTCCTGTGCTTTTGTTACCTGCACAGGTGAGGTCATGCCCACCTCTGGTCACATGTAGAGAAAGTTTGTCCCAGCACAGGAGGAAACAGGAAGTATATCTACTGGCTGGACAAACATCCCTCTTCATGTCTAAACATGTCCACTCTAGGAATGTTGTATTTGACTGCTCTGTGTTTCACCCCCCACACTTGTGATTCCCAGCAAGTGGCACCCATCATGCCGCCTTCCAACCGTGGAGGTAGAACACCACCATTGTGGATGGTTGCTAAGTCTGTCCAATGGGAGGAAGGGAGAGCAGCTCCTGGATGCCTGAGCCTCTTATCTATCCACCAACGGTAACAACAGAGCTCTAACGCAGGCTGAACACTGCACAGATCTATTCAAACCACAACATGCGGGCAAATTCCAGAGGGGTAACCATGTTAATCTGAAGCAGCAGAGGAGTCGGATGGCGCCTTAAAGAGCAACAAATGTTTCTCAGCCTAAGCTTGCATGACGAAGTGGACTCTGCCCCATGAAAGCACCCAATAAAAAACAAAACACTTTTGCTGTTTTTGCTGCAGCCTGGTAGCCATTTCAGATTCATTGGCACAGAATGCAACCAAGATGTGCCTATGAAGAAGAAATCTGCTCTCTCTCTCTCTCCAGAACCCAGTACATCTGTCTCAAGGTCGGTAGTTGATGTTCCAGCACCCTCAACAGTGTTTTAAACTGCAAAAACGAGATGGCCAGGCTACGTTTCTCTGGAAAGTACACACCCTTATCCCTAACATCAGATAAGTGATGGCTGTTAAGATTGCCACACTTGTTTTTTGCCCTGTTTCTGGCTGAAGAAAGAGACGCTTTTCCAGAACAGGAGAAACTGAATGAAATTTGGATGAATTTCTCGGTAAGGGTACACTGCATTAAAATGTCATGTGTATTGATGGTGCTACAGAAATAATCAAACATTATATATACACTGTGGGATCAGATCAACCTCTGGCGCTTCCAGACTGTATTTTGCAGGAAGGATTCAAGGGCCTACTGCATGGGTAGGCAAACTAAGGCCCGGGGGCCAGATCTGGCCCAAACGCCTTCTAAATCCGGCCCGTGGATGATCCGGGAATCAGCGTGTTTTTACATGAGTAGAATGTGTCCTTTTATTTAAAATGCATCTCTGGGTTATTTGTGGGGCATAGGAATTCGTTCATTTCCCCCCTCCAAAACATAGTCCGGCCTCCCACAAGGTCTGAGGGACAGTGGACCGGCCCCCTGCTGAAAAAGTTTGCTGACCCCTGACCTACTGGGAAAGTTAGCTTTGTGCCATTAAAATAGATTAAAAGGCTCTGTTGCCTTTTGTTTTTCTAGAATAAAAAAAATAATTGAGAGGTTAGGAAAGTGAATGGGAAATGCAGTGAATAATGTGAAATGAATGAATGATATATAAACAGTGCACATAGAAATCAGGATGAAAGCAGGACAGATGCTCCTTGCCATATAACTGTCCCACAAACAAACCAGAACAAACGTTCAGTAAAGGCAGGATCTAATCAAGAAGAAGAAGAGGAGTTTGGATTTGATATCCCGCCTTTCACTCCCTTTAAGGAGTCTCAGAGCGGCTAACATTCTCCTTTCCCTTCCTCCCCCACAACAAACACTCTGTGAGGTGAGTGGGGCTGAGAGGCTTCAAAGAAGTGTGACTGGCCCAAGGTCACCCAGCAGCTGCAGGTGGAGGAGCGGGGAATCGAACCCGGTTCACCAGATTACAAGACTACCACTCTTAACCACTACACCACACTGGCTAATCAAACCTCCACAATAAGTATTGTGCAAGCAACTCAGGGTGAAAGCTCAATATAGATCATATGGACAAGCCCTAGTCTGGCATCCTTTCCCACAATGGCCAGATAGATGTCTCTGAGAAGCCCCATGGGTAGCACATCAAGGTAGCGGCTGTCCCCAGCATCAGTTATTCAGTGGTATACTGCATCTGAAAATGGGTGCTCCATATAATGTCATTATTGGGAGCCCCGATAGACCTATCTGGTTCCAATGCCCACCCATCAAATTATTTAATGGCCATCACAACATCGTGTGACAACCTGCCAAGTTTGGGGCTGGGGGCAGTGGACTTGCAAATTTCAACCCAGTGGCCTTTTGTTGTGGTAAATCCTTGGTGGTGAGAGAATGCACTCTGCACATTCTCAACAGCACTCTTCTCGTGTCCTTCCACCCCCCACCCCAGCTTCCAAAACAGGCTCTCTGGGGGAGTCCTGGCCAGGATTCAGAGCCAGCCTTCCTTTCTGAACCCCAGCGCATCTCTCCCAGAGCAAAGGCAAGAGCCGAGAACGTGTTGGCTCGTTCCCAGCCTCATGTTCAACTTCTAACCCTCCAGACCTCAGTCCTCTTCCTCCCAGAGACGGAAATAGAACCCGAGACTAGGCCTGGCGCCCAAAGCCTGGTGGTCACCCACCCCCGGAGAGAGGGATAGCCCGTCCGCCGCTCAATCCCACCCTCAGCGCCTCACCTTCCCCTCCGACTGACTCATACATAATCGTCCCCTGCAGCCAAGATAAACGGGCGGGGAGAAAGAAGGGCGGACGCGGCGAGGAAGGAACCGCTGCGAGCTGTGCAATTGCATCCGAGCGCCTCGCGCGCCGCCCCTGCTGCAGTCAGGGAAGGTCCCGGCTCCCGGGAACGGGCACAGGCAAAGCCCACCGAGCCTGCGGATCAGGCGACCCCACCCTGGAAAGTCCCTCTCTTGCACGCGAGTGGGGCTCGCGGGGCGGCTTCCCTGGCAGGATCGCGGAGCCGCGCGCCAGGGCGGGAAGGAAGCGGCGGGCACCCAGCGGACTGGAAACTTGGGAGTGTCCTGTGATGGATGGCAGCAGGCAGTAACCCCGCCAGGCTGCAGGGCTCGGAGAACAGGAGTCCATTTGGTGGTGGTGCTTTGTAGCTTCACACACACCCCAAACCCCGCTGTGCATAATGCTCCTCTTGCTTAGGGCGCCTGCTGGCTTGCGCAGCCATCCCGGTTTGCTCGCTCTGTAGGCCCTGCAACGCGGGGGCTGGATTGTGTGCGAAGTCCTATAGGTGGGAGTTGCTCTGTGCAGGGCTGATTTATGCCTGGAGGGAAGGGTGGGAGAGGAGATCGCCGCCTTTTCCTCCCCATTAGCGATTGCCTGCGCCCCTTCCAGCTTTGCGAGCGGCCTGCCCGTGCGATAATTCGAAGGTTAGGGAAGGGAGCCTGAGCGAGCCATGGAAAGTCATGCAACACAGGGATCCTGTCCAAGTGCGCCTTGCAATTGAAGCGCAAGCCGTGCATGCTTGCTCTCTGCAAGGCTGCTCACCCGACGTGCAGCCCGATCTTGTTTAGAGTTAGGTTCGCAATTTCTACGTCGCATCGCGCTGCTATTATCCGACGTGGCCTCGGAACCAACCCGCCTTTGGGGCGCTCGCTCGCTCGCTGCATGGCGGACCGTCTAACTTACGCTACCGACCGGCTCAGCAGCGCTTCAGTCTGCTCAGTCCACGCGCCACCCGGCACAACGCGCTAAAGAGGGGCTCCCCCCGCCCCGCACACGTCTCAGTTCTTCGTGCAGCAATGCAATTGAATCTGAGAAGGAGCGCCCGGGTTGATGAACGACCTTGCAACAACTCTATACCCGGAACTCAGTACAGTATTAGAGGAGCGAAGATAAAGGTTTAAATGCTTGGCCAACAATCCAATTAAATTTCTCCAGGCCAATCGATGCTGCCTCGCCTCCCGTGGGGCTAATTGGGAGGAACCATAAGTAACATTCTCCCAAGAATATAACGGGGTTGCAGTTAAGTGTCGTGCAGGCAGCATTTATGAAAGGGATACCCATTCAGTTGTGGGGCATTAGGCTCTCGAGACGGAGCCCCCGGCTTCACAGCGTTAGGACTCCAATTCCCATCAGCCCCAGCAAACATTGGCAATGGTGAGGGATGGTGGGAGTTGCAGTCCGGCAATTTCTGAAGGGCCTCCCTGTGTTTGGGAATGGGGAACTGCAGAATCCTAAACCACAAAATTGCAGAATTGTAGCGTTGGAAGGGATCACTAGGGTCATCTAGTCCAACCAACCACCTGTAATGCAGGAATATCAACGCACGGTGTCCCATCCAATTTGAAACCATACCGGACCCTGCTTAGCTTTGCACAGAGGCTAGCAGTTTTATTGCTGCAATGCTGCAGCCTTTCCGGGGCTTATCTTTGAAGACTGGCTAGAGTCCCGAACGCGCCCGGTTCCTGTTTTTGGGGAGGTGCACCTGCTCTCTCCTGGGGGCTAGTTGGGAGGGGCGGGTGCGTCGTTCTGCCTTTGGGCTGTGCGCGCTCCCCGCGTGCGGTGTGTGTGTGCTGGACTAGATGGCCTTTGGATCTCTCTTTCCTTCCGCGCGATTTCCCACCCGCCCCCAGGAAAAGGGGGGAGGGAGCGAGGCCGACCCACGCGAGCGTGTGGGGCTGGGACGCCCGAGGCAGGAGGGACGGCAGCGGAGCCTGCGAGGAAAAGGGGAGTGGAGACATGAAACCTGGCAGCCGGCTGCAGAAGCGCCCGAGCAGATCGTCCGGACGGAGGGAGAAAAAGGGCCAGCGCGCGAGGTTAGAGGAGGAACGAGACCGAAGGGCGGGCGGGGGGCGAAGGAAGGAGAGGGAATCAAAAGAACCGAACAGAAACTTTGCTCTAATCCTCTCTATCAATCTGCGGGAAGGCAACCTGTAGAGGCTTGAAAGCAGGGAGAGGCTGGGATCCAGTGGTTGGGATCCAATCGCTCAGGGGAGACGGGATCGGGGTTTGGGGCGCCAGGACGCCTGGGTTCTCTCCGCTGGAAGGCGGGCGGGTCGTCTCCTGGTCAGCCGAGGAGCTGCGGGAGAAGGTGGGGTCCGCGCTTTGCGCCTGGGGAGAAGAGAGGCGCCGCGCGCGGCCCGCGGGACCCACGGCGGGCTGGCGTTCACGCCCGTGGGTGTGGGCACTGGAACCGCACCCGAACTGAACAGCTGCTTCCCGGCTCCAGCTGCCCCCGGATGGGGAGGGGAAAACCTCGCCCAGGCGAGGCTCTAGCGGCCGCGGAGAGAGGGAGAGGGAGAACGGGGCAGGTAGATGAGCGAGAGGAGAGGGAGACCAGCCGAGGGACGAGAGGGGAGGGGATTCCTGGCTGCCACGGTAAGCTTGGGGCAGGCGGAGAGCTCTCCTCGGTTGCGTGAAGGCAGGTCTGCTTGGGGGGGGACGGGGACTGTGAGCTGTTCCCGCATAAGCTGGGGATCTGGGGTCACTGTTTGAAGCCATGCCGCTAGGTTCAACGTAGCCTTACCATCCTTGCCCTCACCTGTATCTTTAATTACGGCCAGACAGGCAGAAATTCAACCGATAGTGCTCTATCTCCATAATGGAGTATTGGATTTCTGCCGCTCTTTCACGCTGGAGGGGGCAAGGGGGCTTTTGGCAATCCTAGGTCAGTGCCCCGTTGTAAATGTGTGTGTGTGTGTGTTGAGAACTGGGTTGTCTTTTCAGCTGCAGGAAGGAATTTGTGGGAGGAAAATAATTGCTGAAGCTTGAGCTTCTTTCTGACCTGTGCTGCTATTATTATTGCTATTACTAATTGAATTTATATACCGCCCTATACCCGCAGGTCGCTCTTCCTCCTCACAAGTTCATACCCAGCGTAGCCCTTGAAACTTGATTGCAGTAGGTGGGATGGAGATGGCAGAGCTTGAGTAGAATGAATTGAGGGAGCTTCTGTCAGGAGCTGTGCTCACATGGCAGCCTCTTTACTTTTTGTATTGATCCCTTTAGCTGCTCTCATTTAAAAAATGCTTTAAACTACGGGGAGGCCATGATTCAGCTCATATTTTGGGGTAGGCGAAGGAGTCAGGGGCTGGGGAAATGACCCTTATTCCTCCAAGGGAATCAGGAGGGCGTTGGGAAAGGGTTATCGGCTCGCTTCCCCCTCCTGCCCACTTCCCACCCCACTTACTTACTGTCTCTTATTCCAGAACCTTCCTCCTTCTGCCCCGCTTGGGAGGGCCATGAGGGAGAGGGTGACCTCCAGCCCAACTAGAGAGCAGCCCGGTCAGAGCTTGGCATGGCTCCAATGAGCCCCTGTGTGGCCACTTGTCTCTTTGCTGCCTGCCTCTGCCTTTGGAGAGGGTAAGTGATTCACTGAGGTGCGGTGCTGTGGTGGTGGGAATGGAGCTGTCCCAGAAATTGCTGCCCCTGTCCTGCTGGGGATACTGAACAGCCAGGAGAATGGCACTGGTGTGATTATGTGGGGCTAATGAGGGTCCCTGGTGTGGAAGGGCATTTATCTGCCCAGTTGGCATCGTGCTTGCTTCTTCATTACTACATCAGTGCGCAGCAAGCAATATGCCAAGGACAAACTGTACAGCTGTAGCCTCTCCCCAGTCGGCTTCCTCTGTCCCTGCTTTCCCACTGGATTTTTAAAATGTGATGCCTGGATTTTCCACGAAAGCAGTGAGTTTAGAGGGTTAAAGCTGAGGGAATATGTAGGCGGAATTCCTGGAACACATTTCTGATGATCGCTAAGGACATGTCTCTTCACACTTTTTGGATCCAGGGCCGACTTTTAACCCAAACATGCATTTGGGGACCCATTTCTTATATGCCATCTACTTGTGTGAGGATAGTGCTCCTGTTGTGCCCCAGCTTGGATCATGGCACAGCCCACCAGCTGAAGACCAGTAGCTCAGGATGAGTTAATGATGGTCTGCGTGGATTGTTTGTGATTATGAGCTGGTTCCGCACGTAATGCTAAGCCAAACTACAAACAGAGCTTGCATGCCTGCATATTCACACTAAGACACAGTTTGGCTCAGTATTACATGCAAACTAGCTCTGTGTATGGGACCAAGAGTGGTAGTTACTCCAGATTAATCCACAGCAAGAATTGTGTGCCATGTGTTTTTATATGCAAGCCAATGCTACCTTTCACTAGATTTAAGACCGACTTAGGTATTAAGTTGGTTAAAATAGATGCCATAACAGCATTGCCCAAGCTAGACCAGAGGTGAGGAATGTGAGGCCCTATTGATGTTTTGGGACTTCCAACTCCCTTCAGCTCCAGCCAGCATGGCCTTTGATCAGGGATGATAGGAGTTGTAGTCAAGCAACATGGGGAGGGCCACACGTTGCCCATACCTGAGGTTGAGCTAAGGGAGGCAACATACTTCAGTTATGAGACACATGACATTGCAGGCGCGGGGTCCCTTCCAGGCTCAGACCCTAGCATCTCCAGGAGTGTGAGACAGCAGAATTCACAAAGACCCCTTTCGCGAAACCTTTGGACAGAGATGGGGAAACTGTGGATCTCCAGTTGCTTTTGGATGCCAACTCACCTCAGCTCCAGCCAGCACAGCTGGTGGTCAGGGAATGAGGGGAGGTGTAATTCAATAGCATATGGAGGGTCACCTCTTCCTCATCCCTACCCCTACCTTCTTCCTCTGTGGGGGTAGTGCTAATGGGCTATCCCCATCCTGACCACATGAGGTAGTGATGACCACCAATTTGGATGGAAATAATAATAACAACAATATTTCTATATTGTTTATATTTTTAAGAGGGGGGAATCTCAAAGTGGTTTGCAACTTTGAAAGAGGATTAGAGAGATTCATGGAGGATAAGGCTCTTAATGCCTCTGAGTCCTGATGGCTCTATTACCTCTGGGCTCAGAGGCATGCTGGGGAACCGAAGCGGGAGAGGACCATTGCAGCCATGTTCTGCTTGTAGCCTTCCCAGAGGTGTCTGGTTGAGCTGCGTGGGAACAGAGTGCTGGACTAGAGAGGCCTTTGGCCTGGATCCAGCGGGGCTGCTGTTATGTTCTTATGCTCAGATGCTTCGAGGACGCTTCACGTTCACGAAAGGAGATGGTATCGCAGCCCTTTGGAAACTGATTCATCGCGGTTTGCATTTTTGTAGCCTTGCTTTATCAGATGTGTATGCGGACTGAGGGCTGTGCTCGCACTGACACAGCAGCATATAGACATAAAGTGTACGTTGACATAACATGCCAGCAACGCCTGCCTTTTTGGGTGGTGTGTCATTGGCATGTTGTGTAACATGGGTGGAAGCTTTATGCATTCCCAGAGTGGCTTGGGAACAGCCACAGCAGAGGCAGCTACCATGCCACTACAGGCAATATGTAAAACCAGGGCGGGGTCCTTTCAGGTGTTGCTGGACTCCAGCTCCCATCACCCCCAACCATTGGCCATGCTGGCTGAGGCTGATGGGAGCTGGAGTCCACCAGCATCTGGAAGGCCACAGCTTCCTCATTCCTGATGCAAAGTGACCCTGAGAGATGTTTTGGAGATGTAGGCTCTTATCTGTGAATCAGTGAAGATCGCCCCAGGCCACAATCAGCCAGGCACAGTACAGTTCTAAGCATGTTTACTCTGATGTAAATCCCACCAAATTTAACAAGGCTTATTCCCAAGTACCTATGCACATTATTGCAGCAGCCCAGCACAATCCTATGCACATTTACTCTTAAGTAAATTCTGCTGTTTTTTAATGGGCCTTTCCTCCAGGTTGCAGTCCCTTGCCCACTTCGCTTAGGATACTGTCAAGTGGGACTTACCTCTGAGTAAACATGCACAGGATTGCCGAGTTGGTATCTAAGCTGCAGTAGTGGTTCTTGTTGGTATAAAGCAGGGGTGTCAAACTCAAATTCATCGGGGGCCGCATCAGCAGTTTGGTCACCCTCAAAGGGCCGGTTGTATCGGCCTAAAATATTTGAGCAGGCTGAGACCCCCAAAGTTGATGGGCTTTGACATTTAAATGGGATGTGTGTGGCATGTGATAAATTATGTGAGGTTCGAGCTGGTCTTTGACCCGTAATAAATGATGATGATGATGATGATGATGATGATGATGATGTGAGGTGGGGCCTACCTGCCCCCCTCAATATTTTATTCAGCCTGACACCCCTGTTATGAAAGATTACTAAAGTCTGCCCCTGTGGTGATGTATCATAACATTGTGCAGGCCCAGTCTGAGGGCACCTTTACTGGACTGCGTCTTGTGGCTGGGGCTTATCTACGCCTTCTCTTCCTTCTCCGCCTGGTGCTGCCTCCTCCCTGTGCCAGGTGCTGGCGGGGGGGGGGGGGGAGATGTGCCGGTTGCAACCCAGTTTCTGACGGGGGCCAATGCTGCTTGTTCTTCCCTCTACTTTTCAACACTGCAATATATCGCTACCGTATCACAACATCACTATCACAATGTTGAAAAGTTGGTATCGTCTGCTTTTAGGGGCTGATGGGCTTACTCAGTACGGACAGGGGCACTCCTAGGAATTTATTGGATTTCAAATCCCTGGATTTCAAATCCCATTGAGGGGGGGCAGGGGCGGACTTTGGTAATATGGCACCCACCCTGAGTGAGGACAAACTTTGGTGCCCCCCCCCCCATAGAATAAATAGGCATCGTTATCATTATTTTGTCCTCCCTTGGCTCGGGGCGGGTAAGGCGCCCGCACGGCCCCAAATCTGGTGCTGGTGGAGGAAGCACATTTCCACAACGGGCCGAGCTGCCCCTGTGGATCCTGCTGCCTGAGGCAGCCGCCTCCCTTGCCCTCCGTGGCAAGCCGAGGCTGAGGGGGACGTTCGCTTGCCCAGGCGCCGGGCTTCCGTCCACTTGCTCCGGTGCGCTCGCTGCAGCCCTGCTGCCAGCTGCCAGCAGCCGTCGGGGAAGGCGGCCGGGCTCCGGGGCTCGGTGGGGCCCGCCGGCAGAGGGCGGCGCTGCGCCTCGCCTGGGCGTGGAAGCCCTGCTGGCACGTTGTCTCCCACGCCGCGCGTTCGCGTCGCGCTCCCGCCTCCATCTCGGCTCGCTCCCTCCCGTTCTCCGCCTCCGCGCCTCGCCTGCCAGACTCGCATCCCTGCCCGGCGGCGGCACAGCGGAGGCCGAGCATGGCACCAGCAGCGGCTTCCGGGGCGCGCGGAGGAGCAGCCTCTCTGCTCACCTCCACCTTCGTGCTGAAAGGCGACGCGGCGCACAACCAGGCGATGGTGCACTGGATGGGCGAGAACAGCAGTGAGAATGGCGGCTACACGGGCCACATGACAACGTCTGGCGGGCCGGATTCGGCCCGCGGGCCTTGTGTTTGACACCTGTGGTATAAAGGAAGGAAGGAAGGAAGGATTCACAGGTTCAAAAGAACGTCCCTCTGAGCATCATAAACTGGATGCATGTGACAGCCACAAGGGCTTAGTGTGGCAACAACCCTGCACACATGGATGACGAAATCAATTGGCCCCAATTCTGTATAGGGAGAACGTTCTATAATGTTTGACTCCCGTATTTCTGTTTAGAGTATGATTAGATAGACCTATCATGTGCCCTTAGGGGCTGATTTGGTCCTCTTGTGATGAGAGGCCCTAAGACAAGTGCCCCACTTATGGAAAACTCCTTCCCGTGGGGCTTGTTGTGAAAAATGCTTGATGTTTGTCTGGGGTAATTTTCCGGGAGACTGCCACTGATGTCTCTGTGTCAGCTGGGAGCAGGAGCTGGAGCTGCACCTGAAAATGACCTGAGGATGTCCCCCTCCACTGGGTGGTTGCTATGGTGGCCCCTTCTGATCAGGAAACTTGGCTCTATTTCCCTTTCCCACATCGACATGTCTGTGTCTGCCACTGCCGGGGTTATTCCTGCTCCTCCTTCTGTTGCCACGGAGACACCCTGTGTTAGATCTGGGAGGGGCTCCTCCGCTTCTGTCAGGGGAACATCTCCCTCCCTCCCTCCCCTCCACCCCCACCCCCTCTTTGGGTGCTGAGCCGCAGGGTGATGCTTTTGATCTTCAACCTGGCTTTCATCTGGTGCCAGTGAGGGGGGTGGGGGGGCAGGCAGGGAATTTCCCCCTGGATACTCGCCCACCCAGGTGCACTGATCTCTCCCTCAGGCAATAGAGTTGGGCTGGACTGCCACGAGGGTTTTGCACGACCCTCCACACATGTGGGATGAAATGCATTGGCCCCGATTCTGCTTGAGGAGTGGGACCCGTCAGGTGTAGCAGAAACGTAGGAGTTGTGCTTCCTAGTCATTCCCTCTCTCCCTCCCACCTTACCTGAGAATGGAATGGAATGGAGAGGTTGCAGTGCAAAGATTGAAGTCCTAGGGGCTAAGGTGGGTTCTTCTGCATCTGGCTGAGATCAGTGGGTCAGAGAGCGGGCAGGGAGGGGAAATAGTATACATAATTCAATGAAGGAGGGAAAAGAACAATTTAACTTCATTCCCAGCTCTAAATTGGAAGCTATATATATCTGAATGTGGTGGAAAGGGAATGGATCTGTATGATTCAGGGGATAGATACAGATATGGTGGCACCCCCAAATTTCTGGTGGTGTCCACAGAATTTTGCACAGAAGCCCCTCCTCTTTCAGAGGTCTCCCCTACCCTGCATTCCTGCAGAGACACAGGGAACTGAGATCCTGGCTGATCCAGACCCTGGAGAGACCTCCTTGGAGGAAGGGGCGTGATGGGGCTCCCACACGGCACCCCTGAAGACATAGAGAAACCAATCCAAAGACAGCCTGTACAGCCCCATCTCTGAGATGCCTCACCTGGACACATCCTGCCCCCCCCCCTGTGGGATGTAAACACAGGAGCAGTCAATGACAACATTCCTAGAATGTACATGTTAGGACATGGGGGGGGATGTCTGTCTAGCAAGCAGGTAAACTTCCTGGGGATGGACTTCCTCCGCATGTGACCAGAGGTGGGTGTGGCCTCACCTGTGCAGGTAAATGTAAAAGCACAGGGCAGGCAGCCATCTCTCTCTCTGCCATCTTCCTTCGATGAGGAAACATCTAAGGATGCTCTCTTGGCTCTCAGCCAAGAGAGGACTAAGGGACTATCTTCCATAAGATAGATTCTGAGTGTATTTTACCTTTTTAAGTCTGTGTGCCTTCTGGGATCATATTGTGAACAGAACGTGAGTAAACTCTTTTATACTTTTATGAAGACTGTGTTGTGTCTTGTATTTTAAGAGGGAACAAAAGGGGAAATTACCAGAGTAATTATTATAGAGGTTCTAGCGAACCTGTGCAAGCGTTACCGTTGCGAGCTTAAAGGGGAATGTCTATAAACTCTGCTGATATTTTGGGAACTTTTTAGCACAAGTTGGATAAGGATATAATTAGTCAATATATCCTCTCCTGCACCCCAGAACATTCCCACACCCCCCACATCCCCACTCCATGACCCCATCCTGAGCTCTGCCTTTCTCTGCAGTTCTCTCCTACCCTCCTTTAAGCCTTGGGTACAAAGGGAGGCTGCAAAGCTGATGGGAAAGCCACAGAAGCCTGTTTGGCTTCCAGACAACTCTGACCCTTATCTACCCAAGAGGAAGTAGAATGACCCTGCAGAGGACCTGGTAGAGACAATGGCTACATAAGTCCTTCAGTCTCCTCTGGACTTTGCTGGTTCAGAGCTCCTTAATGCTCCGGTCTCTTTGCTCCAGATCCATTGTTGACTCCAGCTAAAGCTTCCACATCTGGTGCTAGTGATGGACCCAGGCCCAGAGAATTTGTAGATACGCTGTGCTATTGCCCAGTTTTTTTAGGCCATTGTAGCTGATTTTGTCTAGCCAAGGACTCGGGTAGCTTACTCCATGCCCAGATGGATGGGTGTACTTTTATCTAAGGGGCACCCAATCTCAATTATGGAGCTTCCACCGTTTAGCATTCTGTTTTGCCCACTGTGTTCGCTCCTGTCTGTTATGATCTGTGGGTGAGGCAGTAAGTAGCCTTTCTCTCTCTCTCTCTCCCCTCCTCCTCTTTTGTCCCCAAAGCCAAGTTCCTGCTTAATTCCTCTGTTCTCCCACAGGATCGTGGGCCATGACTTCCTAGGCCCAAGGGTGCTGGCTGAACCTGTTCTTACTCCCAACACCATCTGCATGACCCTCCCCTGGCTGAGCCGGCGCCAACTTGGGCTCTGCACCCGCAGTCCAGAAGCCATGGCTTCCGCTCTGCAAGGCATCCACCTCGCCATCCATGAATGCCGGCATCAGCTGCAAGAGAGGCGATGGGATTGCTCAGACTTGAGCAGTAGCGGCACCGTGCTTCTCAACAGCGCTGTTCTGAAGAGAGGTGAGGAGCTTGAGAGGATACTTGCCATGTGATTTGACACTTTCCTCTTCTTCTATTGGAGTCTGTAAGCAATAAAACCAGAACTTGATTCATGCCTTGCTATCACTGCTGCACCCTCCTTCACCTCCCCACTGGCCCTCCCTCTAGGAGCTGACTCAGTGCCCCCTCTCCCCTCTTGTGACAACAGAAATGGAGCCAAACAGGGTCACTACAAATGGAGGGGAAGCCAAAGAAGGTCTTGCTGTCACTTGACAAGTCACAGGAGCAAGGAGGGGCAAAGAAGGCCCAGGGAGTTACAGTGGTAATTCCAAAACATGTGCCACGAAATCCTTGCTAGCATGCCACAAGAAATAAATGAACTGGATGCAAAAGGCTGGTTGAGCCAGAAGAGCCCAGTCACAGAAGAGGCTGCCTGCTGCATCCCCGTATGAGTCATCAACCAGCCTCTGCTGTGAATGGTGATTCTGCTCTGTGCTCTTTTTCTGGGGTTACTCAGGGGTACGCGGTACCAGCACCTTTTTTTCTAGAAGAAAAACACTGGCTGAAAGGGTGGCACTTAGTGTAGCAACTTCATGGGGAGTGGCCTTCTCAGTAGTGGCTCCCGCCCTCTGGAACGCCCTTCCATCAGATGTCAAGGAAAGAAACAACTATCTGACTTTTAGGACACATCTGAAGGCAGCCCTGTTTAGGGAAGTTTTAATGTTTGATGTTCTATTGTGCTTTTGTTGGCAGCCGCCCAGAGTGGCTGGGGAAACCCAGCCAGATGGGTGGGGTATAAATAATAAATTATTATTATGAAGAAAATTATAATACCAGCACCATTTTTTTCTAGAATAGAAGCACTGATCCTGCTACTTCTCTGCACTGAGTGCAGTTGGATCGTTTAGTTACGCGCGGTGCAGGATTCACAGCAGAATTTATCGCTCATCAAGGAGGCTGCACCCAGCAGCTCTGCATGTCACCTCTGGGCTTTCATCCTTCAAATCGGGAGGCATTGCGCCAGATCACTGACACATGAAAGGCACTGCATCTGGCTCCTCTGGCGATGCACCAGGAGTTTTGTCCTGGTGTGCAAGTGTGCCCTGGCTATAAAAGTGACATGTACTTCCAGTTTTAATTTGTGGGGTGAAGGGAGTACTCCAGCTGTGTCAAGTTTGGGGAACACTGAGCTACACCCATCATGTCAGGAGAACAGGATATCATCATCATCATCCATTGTTCACCAGTAGTCAGGGATTCCTGGTGCTTAGACCTGATTTGCTTGACATTGTTATTCCTAGTACAGTGGTACTTCGGTTTTCGAATGTCTCGGAAGTCAAACGTTTCGGTTTCCAAACGCCAAAAACCTGAAAGTGACTGCTTCGGTTTTCAAATGCACCTTGGAAGTCAAACAGGAAACACAACTTCCACTGAATGCAAGGCCCTGAAGCTTAGCTGTCGGTTGTTGAGTTGTGGTTTTTGAACGTTTTGGAAGTCAAACAGTCTTCTGGAACAGATTATGTTTGAAAACCAAGGTACCACTGTACCAAATTAAGGCAGGGAGTGCCTGGCGTGCTATGGTCCATGGGGTCCCAAAGAGTCAGACATGACTAAATGACTAAACAACAACAAATCAGCAGTGGAGGGAGGTCCCATTCCCTAAACTGTCTGTGGTTGAAGTCTCTCTCCCTCAAGAGAATTCTTGGGCCAGGAGTAACAATAAATGTACCTTAAGGATAAGAACAAGGGACATGGGTGGCGCTGTGGGTTAAACCACAGAGCCTAGGGGTTGCCGATCAGAAGGTCAGCAGTTCGATGCCTGCCCTGCTAACCTAGCAGTTCAAAAGGACGTCAAAGTGCAAGTAGATAAATAGGTACCACTCTAGCGGGAAGGTAAATGGCGTTTCCGTGTGCCGCTCTGGTTTGCCAGAAGCAGCTTAGTTATGCTGGCCACATGACCCAGAAGCTGTACGCCGGCTCCCTCGGCCAATAAAGCGAGATGAGCACCGCAACCCCAGAGTCGTCCGCGACTGGACCTAATGGTCAGGGGTCACTTTACCCTTTACCTTAAGGATAAGAACAGACTGGGTGGTGGTGAGAGGGCTGGCCCCAAACATGTTACTGCCTTAGGCAAAGAACAAAATGTCACCCCCTGCCCCCAAGTCCACACAGAGAAGCTGACCGGGCTTGCATTTGAATTCAACCCTAATGACTTGTCAGGCTTTGGGGAATCTGATTCCTCCCAAGGTGGCAGCCAAGAAGCAGATAAGCAAGAACAATTCTTACCAAGTATTTTATTCAATATTCACAGAGAACGTAGAAATGCCATCTATCTCAGATAATGGCGTTGCTCCGAGTAAAGTCCCACTCTCTCCGTCTCTCCTATTATACATCATCCCTACATTGCCTGATCAGTGTTTTCTGCCTCTGAGCTTTCTGTTCTCCTACTCTCAATGGACGCTGGGTCCTGGGACAGGGGGGGTGGTCAGGAATGCTTTCCAAAGACACTGAGTCTGTCAGCTGTCTCTCCTCTGGTGCTGCTGCTTCTTCCTGCTGCTCTCCCAATATTTCCCAGCCTCTCCCCTCTGCAGCCTCTGAACTATGACCTTCTGCAAACCGCTGCTGTAAATCTATACTGTCCTCCTCCGGAAGGTGCAGGAAGGGGGGTGGCAGTCCCCACCATTCCTCCTCAGTCCAGCCCCCGACAGTGACTGGATGGTGTCCTGTCCCTCACCTGAGGACAATAGGCTAGTTCAAGGGGAGGAGGCAGGAGCACAGCAGGCTGTGCTGCCGCTGCAGTTCTGTCCTCCCTTACCTTGCTGTCCATCTCCACACCTGCTGCCTAAGATGAGCCAGTTCCCAGGGTCTGCCTCAGGGCTGGTGAGAGTAGCTAGCATCTTTGGACAGCTGCTGAAGCTTTAGAGCCTGAATATGGCTTCTGCTAGGGGACGCGGGTGGCGCTGTGGGTAAAAGCCTCAGCGCCTAGGACTTGCCGATCGAAAGGTCGGCGGTTCGAATCCCCGCGGCGGGGTGCGCTCCCATTGCTCGGTCCCAGCGCATGCCAACCTAGCAGTTTGAAAGCACTCCCGGGTGCAAGTAGATAAATAGGGACCGCTTACTAGCGGGAAGGTAAACGGCGTTTCCGTGTGCGGCTCTGACTCGCCAGAGCAGCGATGTCACGCTGGCCACGTGACCCGGAAGTGTCTTTGGACAGCGCTGGCCCTTGGCCTCTAGAGTGAGATGGGCGCACAACCCTAGAGTCTGTCAAGACTGGCCCGTACGGGCAGGGGTACCTTTACCTTTATGGCTTCTGCTGAAGCCTGCTGCCACTATGGAGGAGGAGAAGGACGAACAACCATCTCTTTAGTCAAGTTTTAAAAACAGAATTGGGCTTGTACACCACTTGCATGTCCAGAGAAGTTGTTAGTGGGCGTTGTTGTTTACTATTTTTTGTTGGGAGCCGCCCAGAGTGGCTGGCGCAAGCCAGTCAGATGGGTGGCATCATCACTGAATAACTTTTTCTGAATAAGAGGTTTATAAATTTTCCAAGTAAATGAACGCCTGCGTGCTCTCTTATCTTGATGGGGACTGGGCATCCCCCTGCTTCACTCGGCCGATTCCCCTGAGCACTGCCCTGCCACCTCCCCATCTGCCACTGTGCCCATTCCTGCTCCTTTCTGCCACTGGCTGCTCACTTTTCCTCCTGCCTTTTAACTCTAAGGCACATTTATTGTTACGACTTAATAGCTGGGTGCCAGTCCTGAGTGAAGGGGTGATTTGTAGCAGATGGCTTAGCCAAAACTAAGGAAAGGGAACTCCTCCTGGTTTTCTGAGTGATGCTCCTAGCCACCCTTGCCCACTGGGGTGGGCAGACAATTGGCAACAGTAAATAACAGATAATACTGATGCCTGCCCTCTCTGCCTGTGCAGCTGATATGGAGGAGAAGGCAGGGACCTGGTTGGCGGGGCAGGCTGGTGGGAAGCATCTGAGTGCATCTTCCCAAGCACACACACACACACACACACACCCGCCAATACACTTAGATCCTGTCTGCTCTGCCCTGCCTGCCTGTCTTTGTGAGCACCACCCCAGGCTCTTTCCCCTTGAACCTGCTGCAGGCACCTTTTTTTGGTTGCACCTTTTCCTGGTTGCAGATGCAGTGGCCAACACCTGACCCTAGAGGCAAGTTGGCCGGGAGCTCCTTACTTTGGTCCTCTGGATCTCTTTGATTAATTCAGCTTTGAAGGAGCCATTTCCAAATTTAAATCCAAGATCAAAGTGAGCCCCTGGGCAGGCAAGAGCTTCATCAAGCTGCAACCCAAGCACCTGGGCTCTGAGCCTTTGCCTGGTGTGTCATGGAGGCTGGCGGTGGGAGTTTGGCCAGCTCATCAGGATCTCAGGCAGCATCAGATGGGAAGACGGTAGGAAAGTGAGGATCAATAACGGAAAGGCTTTGGCTGATCAAGAAACAAACCGGAAAGGTAAATCAGGATTAGTGGAGACGAAGGGCTGGATGCTGGGATGATGAGGAAGAGGCTTAATTTACTTGAGGAAAGAGGGCTAATCTCCACTACAAAAGAAACCTGCATTGATTTTAAGAAAATACCAATACTGCTAAGCCTGAACAGATCAGGATCTAAGATTGCTTCCAGACGACCAGTTTAATGAGCCCTCAGCCTGATTTGTTTGTGGGGAGATTGTGTCACGTAAGTGCTAATCCCACCCTTTCCAGTAGATTCTCGCTGCCCCCACAGTCATTTTTCTTGTTGGAAAAAGTCTGATATTTTGGGGAAGCGGATATGTTTTACACAAGCACCAAATCGGCTTTAATTGTGCTGCCTTAGTTTGCTGGGGTATGACTGAATCCAGCCTGAGAATCATGACTGCCTATAAGCACCCTAGGACTGCAACCCACATTTACCACCAAAATCCACTGGTGCTTGCTTCTGCGTGGACACGTCTAGCATTGCACTGTAGAAGATCAAACCTATACTATGGATTGGCTTATTCATAATAACCCCAGGGAACCTTGGGACTTGTAGTTCTGTGAGGGGACAGCTAGGCATCTTTCAACTCCAGGACAAACTGCCGTCCTTGCAGGGTTCTTTGGGAAAGCCCTGACAGTGACATAAACATGCCCCTTCTAGGATCATGCACAAACCTATTTAATTTAAAATTACTAGATATTTTAAGGTGCGCCTGCCCAGCCTGAAAGATTGTGAATGGTCACAGTAGTTTGTTGCTAAAATCACGGTCACACACAACTCCAACCAGTTTAATCCCATCCCAGCCCACGTAAAAAAAACCCTTTGTGGTGCTCTGAAAATACTGGGAGATTTTGGCATCCTGCCCAGGGCAGGGCACTCTCTCGTTTTGGGTAGCTGCTGACATTCTAACTTGGCATACGAATGGCATTACTAAGATGATGTTCTCAGCTGATCTAAGCATGGCTCTATATACACTGTGACCTCACCGCACAAGCACAGAATTTAATCCTGAAAAGCTCTGCTTTCTGTTTTTGGACTCCTCCAGATGATCTGTTATTGAGCATTAGTTTGCTGACAAGATTAGACAACAATGGCTGTTTAATGAGCATTTATTCTGATTTGTTTGTGGGGAGGTTAGATGATGTTGCATCAAAGCAGCCGTTATCCTACATTTTCTGGTGCTTTCCCCCATCACTTTCCATGTCCCAAAAAGTCCAGCCTTCTAGAGCAGATGTTCTGCCGCTCAAGACCTCCCAATCAACTATAATTGCACAACTTGAATTTGCTGGTGTGACTAAATCCCACCCAAAAAGAATGACAGTCCAGAAGCACCCTTTGCTTTTTTTAAAAAAAAGTAAAGTTCCTAGCCTCAGGACTGTGAAAGCAGGGTTAAAACTGGATGGGTAATACCTGAGGAAATCACAGAAGCCAGACAATGAGGGATTGAGCAGGAATTCTAGTGGCTAAAGAAGGAATGTCCTGCATAGCTGTTTCTGTTATTTTCCTGCCCATGAATAGAATAAGGAAAAGAAATGATGAGAAATTAGCAATTATGTGCAAAACGCTTGACTAGATTTGTACCAGATGCAGAATTTGTCTATCTTGCTCCAAGTTCTGGATTAGCTTAGTCCTGAATCTGTGTGTGTGGCAGGGATGGCAGCAGCAGTGGTAGTGCAGAGTACAGGCAGCCCTGATTTCAGAGGTCACACAATGAGACGAGAGATGAGTCAGTCCCTTTGCTGGAAAAGCCTTTCAGTGCTGCAGCCGGGGCTGTGGAATGCTCTCTCCAAAGAGGCTCACCTGTCAACTATGTCAGGATCTTTTCTTCGGTGCAGGATAAAAACCTTCTCTTTCTCCCAGGCCTCCTATACCAAACACTAGGTATTAAAAAACTATTTCCTCTTGTTGGGTTTTAGTGCTTTTTTAAAAAAAAATGCATCCATGTGGGTTTATGCTGGTGTTACGTTAATTTTGCGCTGGGTGCAGCTTTTGCATCAATTGTGTTTTCCATCTGCATGCAACTGATTTTAAATTTGTGAACCTCTCAGAGGACATGGTTGGCCAGCGGTATATAAATGTCAAAAATAAATCAATCAACGTGACTGTCGGACACACACATGCCCAAAATGTGCAGGGCTAGATATATAGCCAGGCATCCTTTCTCTCTCTGTCTCCTTTCAAATGCTTCCTCGCTTGGTTATTTGAGCTGCCCTCCAGCTGCATCTCCAACTCACCCTCTTCCTTCCTCTGTGTCCCCACAGGCTTCCGGGAAAGCGCCTTTGCCTTCTCGCTGCTGGCAGCTGGGGTGACCCACGCAGTAGCCACAGCCTGTAGCCTTGGGGAGCTGCAGAGCTGTGGTTGTGCCGGGCAAGGCACCGAGAACCAGAAGCTGAAACTCAGTCAGCTGCAGACCCTAAGCCGCGGCAAGGCCTCCTTGTGGGGGGAGCCTGGCCCCCAGGACACCTGGGAGTGGGGGGGCTGCAGTGCAGACTTTGACTATGCCCAGAAATTTGCCCGGCATTTCTTGGACCCTCGAGGGAAACCGCGCGATGCTCACGCACGGATGCAGCTCCACAGTCACCGCGTAGGCAGAAAGGTAGGAGGCATCCCTGGGGCAGGGCTTTGCTAGCCAGAGTATCTGGTGTAACTAAAGGGCCGGGCTGGAGTTAGCAGGGAGAAAGGGTCCCCCACGGGGCTGGATTCCTGAAGGTCTACGCACGCCTTTGTGTTGGCAGCAGTAAACAGGCAAGTACATAATCCGGTATGCAGTGCGCTATGTGGCATCCTCAGGATTCATGTTGCAAGTCTGCAGCACTCATTATCATGGGTCCATCAGCTGATTGTCCATGTAGGCAAAAATGGGTCACCCAATGTCATTGTGAAGTCTGCCATTTGGCAGGTGGGCTCTCCTAGGAATCCCACTGTTTTCCTGTGTGTGTTGTATTTAAATAACCAAATTTGAGTTGGAAGGATTAGCATGCGGTATTGTTCCCAGATTTGTTCCTGTTCTCTTCTCGAAGACTCTTTGTGGGCACTAGGGGGCTGTAGTGTGCAGGATCCTGGCATAGGCATGAAGTAAAGTGACTCACCGCCTGAACTTTCAAGATAGAACTTGAAGGGCAGGGCATCACTGGAACCCAGACTTCTTGTGGATGCAGATGAGGGGCATTCCTCTATTCCTATGTCGCTATGGCAAATGCAACAGATGTCTGTCCCCCCCTCCCACACACACACAATTGCATAATGTTTCAGCGCTGAGGTTGTACATAAAGACTGAATAGTTTTATTTTTAACAAAACTACAGTGGTGCCCCGCAAGACGAATGCCTCGCAAGACGGAAAACCCGCTAGACGACAGGGTTTTCCGTTTTGGAGGTGCTTCGCAAAACGAATTTGCTATGGGCTTGCTTCGCAAGACGAAAATGTCTTGCGATTCCTGGGTTTTTTTTCCCCCTCCCAGCCTTTTTCCCAAGCCCCTAAGCCGCTTAACAGCTGTTCGCTAAGCCGCTGAACAGCTGATCTAAGCTGCTTATCAGCTGATCTAAACCACTAATAGCCTTTTAGCAGCTAATCCGCTAATCCCTTAAGCCTTTAATAGCCGCTAATAGCGCTAATCCGCTAATGGGCTTGCTTCGCAAGACGAAAAAAACCGCAAGACGAAGAGACTCGCGGAACGGATTCTTTTCGTCTTGCGAGGCACCACTGTAAATTGGTAAGACTAACAGCAGAATAAAGTTTACCCTATCCTGAAGGTAGGGATTCCCTCCCCGTAGGAAAAGATGCATTTTCTGAGATGGAAAACATCGTGAGCTTTGTGTACCCCGAAGATGCAATCTTCCCACAACATTCAGAAGGACATCCTGAAAGGGTGTTGTGTGATTGTGCGATTCACGAGAGAAACAAATGCATGAGAAGAGCCTACAGGATCAGGCCAGGGGCCCATCTGGGCTAGCATTCTGTTCTCACTGTGCTCAGCCAGCAAGTTGCCTGTGGGAAACCAGCAAGCAGGATTCAAGCCCCAGAGCCCTCTCCCCTCCTGCTGTTTTCAGCAACTGGTTCTACAGCCTCCGTCTCCCCACGCAGCTGGGAGAGCTAGGTATTCGGAAGCAATGCTGGAGGTAAAGCATAGCGATCATGGCTTGTAGTCATCAATAACCCTCTCCTCCATGAATTGGTCTAATCCTGTTTTATAGCCATTCAAGTTGCACACACAGAGCGGCCCTCTATGCACTGGCTGCCCCCAAAAAAAGAATAGTAAAGAAAAAATGAGTTAGATGAAATAGTTATAGATTGTTGTGGTGATTCAGAGATTTAATCGGAAATCAAACTGGATTTGAGTTGGTTGGTGTCTCTGGTAACTTCTCTTTCCCTGCAGCAGGAAGCGCCTCCATTTTTGTGTTGTGATGTGATTAGATGCTGGAGGTTTTTTAATAGATATTAACCTTCCTCCCTCGTGTTTGTGAGTTCAGCAGAGTGCTTTCCCATTGCAGCTTAAAGGGAAGCTTTAACCTTTTAAGGCAGACTGTATTTTCCTGGTATTGACCCCTTTTCTCCCCCTTAACCATCACATAAACCCTTGTAAAATGTAAAAATAACATTTATTCACTCAGTATGCTTCTTGAAGAATAACAGATACAGTACAGCAACTTTGTTCAAGTAGGCTTAAAATGGTAATTCGTAAGTTGTATTTAAGTCTCACTTAAAAATGGAGGCTGAGCTTAGCAGACATAGGAGCCAACTACTAGGGGCCAAGGGGTTTTCATCCCCCCCTAAAATATTTGAGGGGGCTACCCCAAGTTGATGGGCATTGCCATTCAAATGATGTGCGTGCTCCACATCATGTGATCAATTATGCAGGGCAGGGCCTAACTGCCCCCAATTCAAGTTGGCACCCCTGTTGGCAGATGTTCTCACATTGCTGGCATATAACTACACACACTTCCTGTCAGGGCACAAGGGAAATGATCTCAGAGAGCTCTCTCTAGGAAATTTACAGGAAACCTCTGTGAGCCTCAGCCCCTTGGTGCTCCTGTCTGGCAAAACATGAATTGTTGGTGGGACTGCAATTAAATACCCCACATTTTCCTGCAGCTAATGCTTTGTTCTTGTCCCTTTCCCACCCCATCCTTGGCAGGTTGTGTCAGAGCTGAGCCAGCGGAGATGCAAATGCCATGGCCCCTCAGGGAGCTGCCAGTTCCGGACCTGCTGGTTGGCAGCCCCAGACTTCCGCCGTGTGGGCTCTCACCTGAGGGAGCGAATGGACCACGCCATACTCTTGCGGCCGCACAACAGCAACTCGGGGGCCTTCCGGCCCCGCCTCCAGCGCTCGCGCCTGGCCAAGCACCTCATCTTCTACGAACCCTCGCCTGACTTTTGCGAGCCTGACCCAAGCCTGGGCTCGCCGGGGACCCATGGCCGCCCTTGCACCAAGGGCAGCGGCCGGCCCGACGGCTGCAGCAGCCTGTGCTGCGGCCGGGGCCACAATGTGCTGCAGGAGGTGCATGCCCAGCGCTGCCACTGCCGCTTCCACTGGTGCTGCCACGTGGAGTGCGAGGAGTGCCCTGCCACAGAGTGGGTCAACGTCTGCAAGTGACGGGAAGCAAGGCCCTGTCCTCCCAGAGACCTGGCTACATGGGGCGTGGCTGCAGGGCGCGGGCCTGGCGCCATGTGCCAACGAGCCGCTTTTGAATGGCACCGCGCTTCAGGGGGCCCAGCACCCCTCAAGACTAGGCCTTCCGCGGAACATGCTTCCTGTGGTTCTTCTGCCACATCCCAAACATGCCATGCTTGGGCCTCTCCTAACACCATGCTAGGAAAGATTTGCTGCAGCGTTGAAACACATGTACAAATGGATGGATCGCAGGTGGGTTTCTAAACCCAGCATGGAAGCTGTAGCCTTCCGTCGGCCTGTTTCCCCATGGTGGGGCCAGACTCTGTGCATAGTGCCTTGTTTTATGATGAACTGCCACCCAAGGATTATTTGGGAGTTGGTGGCAGCAAGGAAGCAGGCACATGACATGTTGAAGGCTTTGTGTCCCAGTGTGTTGCTCTTCAAATACTTATTTTGGGGGAGACACCTAACTTCTTGGCAAAAATCCTGCATCAGGGCTGATGCAGGCGAGTGCAAGGGATGAGTTGTGGTCATTTCAGAGTCCCTGTGCAGCCAATGGAAGGGCCTGGGACACTGAAAGGCTGTGTGTGCGTTGCCAGCTTAACACACAGCCAGTGGCGTAGCGTGGGTTGTCAGCACCCGGGGCAAGGCAAGTAATTTGCGCCCCCCGCTGCACTGTCCCTCCCCCAGATAGTCCCTCGCTCTCTCTCCGCACCGCACCCCACGCCTGGCACCCTCCTCTCCACAGTGGGCGGCGACCCGGCGGCTCGGATCGGATTCGCACAGCCACCACTGCAGTGAGAGAGAGTGAGTGAGCTAGGTAGGGGCAGAGAGCTGCGAGCGCCCCCCCCCCAAATCTTGCGCCCGGTGCAGCCGGCCCCCCTTGCACCCCCCACGCTACGCCACTGCACACAGCTAGGTCTCTCAGTTCGGATTGAAGCTAGTTTGTGGGGGAACGCATCAAAACACAGTAGTATCCCATGAGAAACAGCGGGATAGATAGGATTGTGGGTCATGTTGTCTTGTGTCCACTGCTTCCCAAACCAGAGATGGGAGCGCACTGGATGCAGAGTAAGCGGGAGTGTGTGCACAGCCCAAACATTTGTTTAGGGTGGCATGCGCGTGTGCATGCGTGTGGCAGGCGTAAGAAGCTCAGACTGTCCTTTTAGGAGGCAAGATGTACAGACAGGTTTGCAATTCTTGCAGTCATTTGGAACAGCAGCGGCAACCAAAAGCAAGACCGGCAAAATGACAGTGGGGTGATACTGCAGGGTTAATTTATTCTTTTGTTTTGTTACTGAAGTGTGTTTGTGAAACCATTTCATATGGCTAATGGAGGTATAATATTATCCAGGGGAGCTGCATCTTTCCACTGGCCCAACGTCTGTTTGTTTTGTAGACCTCTGTGGGTTTTTGTGTGTGGTACATGTCAGCAGCAGCTGGCTCAATCTATTTTGCTGCCCTGGGTGAAAGTTATTTTTGCCCCTCCTCAGTTGCCCCCCTCGTAGTATGAAGGGGAGGCTTCAGTGTAAAACAACCACACCTTTTGACCACCTTCCAACCTTGTCCCCACAGCTGGTTCTCTGGTAGAATGAGGGCCAGTAGGGACTGTATACAAAACCTAAACATCTGTTTACCCATAACACACCAATGCCTTTAAGAACACAGGTAGGCACAGAAATTCAAATCCACAGACACATTAATGCAATTTTTAAAAAACCAAAAACCACAAATCATAATTTTACGAAATCAGTTCGATTGGCATTCAAAACCTAAAAGATATGTATTTTATTTATTTGTTTATTTATTTATTTATTTTGATGAGGGGTTCTTACCCTGCAGGGAATCAAGAACTCCATTTTCCAAAGTCAGGCTCTGAAGTCTGGGAGAAACCTGCATGAGGCCAGTACACACCTTTTCCTGAGAACAAGGAAGCAGGAACATACGGCCCATTGCAACAGACAGACTCCAAAAAGAAAGCTCTGGATTTTAGACTGGATCTGAATTTTGAATAGCAGTTATCCCCATGGTATATTCATTTATACATGAGTGGGGGGGGGGCATGGAAGATGTTCACATTTGTATGTGACCTTGGCTATGCAGCTTTTGTGTACTGAACGAGATAAACACCTGTTGCTGTGTGTGCTGTAGGTGTGATATGCTATGTGGCAGAGTATGTGCCTGTCTGTGTTAGAAACAAGGTGAGATGCCAGCTTTAATCCTATCCTGCAACATGAGACCCACTTTTTCAAAAAAAAGAGAGACCATTATATGTTAATCTTTGTCTTGTTCTTTAAAAACATGTTTTACAAAATGGCGGTTCTTCTGGCGTTACCTTAGGCTGTGGCATGACTCAGTTTTGTTTGTCAACCCCCAGACAATATTCTATGTCTCATAATCTATGTTTGTAGATTAATGTACACAATGGATTTCTGCCATGTTTAAAATCTAAATACCATACCTAAAATCCTGTCCATAATAAGTGTCTGGAGATTAGTAATACACAGGACTAAAGTTAGTTCCCAAAATGCAAGGTGCTAAAACCCAGACTTTCATGCACGTTGCTTCCTCTAATCAGATCTCATTCCCTAATCCCACATGTGGTCACCCAGTGGCAAGGGAAAAGCTACTCTGTTTAGGCTCAAAGTCTTCCCTCCCTGTTGTTGTTTCTTCTGACTGAGGGCTCAACCATACAGTTGCTTAATGTGGATTATAATTCTTCATTGTCCATATGACCTTCTCCTCAAAATCACTGCCTTCTCACATTTTATCCTCCCTCAGCTGGATTTTCTTCCTCTGCGGATACACTGAAAAGGAGATGGTATGAGAAAATGCAGATTAAGGGACGTGAAAGGGTGGAAAGGCACCGACTGGAGGAGAAAGTCGTGTGGACAGCCGAGAATTAGTGAACAAACAGGAAGCTTACTGTCCAGATTAAATGATAGTATGGATGAGCTCTGAGCATTAGTCTTGAAGGTGAAGGTGCCTCTCCCCATCCCAAATACAGAGGCTAACTGGACTGGCAGACAACAGGCTTGTGTCCCCCATTGCACCCAAGGCAGCAAGGAACCACTAGGGGGTTGCTGCCCCCAGCATCAGCTGTTTGCGATGGTGGCCTTGCTGTGCCTAAATGTCAGAGCTGGCCCTGGAGCCACGAAATCACTTCTTTTCAGAAGTGTTCCTGGACACCTTGGAAGCTCAACAAGTTCCTGGGTGGGATCAGCAAGCTTCATTGGAAGACAGCTTGCCCACCATCACCAGTCTTTCACTGCAGCGCCTAATCCGCCCTGGGAGAGGATTAGCCATGCTCCCAGTTTGTGTGAGTTCCAACGGGCCTGTGGCTTGAAGCGGGATGCACCTAGGACGGCTCACAACACACAGGCGTTCCTCAGCAATTGCTTCAGTGTGGTTCCTTGAGCTTGCAAAAGGACTGACTTAAATCCTGAAAAGGAGCAAGCAAATATGGGGTAGAGAGAGAGACTTCAGTCTGTCCCTGGTGTAACATGAAGACAGATAGCAACTTGCTACTACAGGTAAATGTCACAAAATGTAAATGTCCAGCCCAGTGCATATAGGAAGCCCGCCTGTCAACACAAGTGTGTGTCATAAGCAGACCATATATTATTTCAATAGTGCAACCAGATGTGGAGCCTCAGGAATTACTGGCACATCCTAGTGAGTGTCCAGTAAGCGTGGGAAGCGCATGTGATAATAGTGTATGTGATCAGCATGGAGTGTGTGCGTGTGTGCGTGTGTGTTTGCAATTAGCTTGATGTGTGTATGTCAGTGTTTCGGTGCCAGAACATCTCCTCCTTCCAACCCAAACCACAACCTCTCAAAATTCCTCTCGACTTCTGTCAGGCCCTGGCTCTGGTCTCGGGGAAAGGCGCTTGCTGCAGCCAGCTCCATGGGGTGATTTACTACGCGGCCACTGCAGGGTTGCAGCTCACATCAGCCCCAGGATGATGCTTCTTTCCAGATGGAACTGATGCTCAGAGATTCTTCCAATAAACCTAAATTAAAACAAAGCATTGCTTTCTTGCACAAGGATTTGTTTGGAATTAGAAGATTATGGGGTGGGGGCTTCGCTACATTCGGCTGTCACCCACTAAGGCAATGAGGGAAGAAAAGGCTACTTGCAAATGGGGGCGGAAGGGTTAACAGCAACAATGGATACCCTCCCGTGCATCCTTATGTGCGCAAGGCTGGGAAAGAAGAGGGTGGACAAGGGTGCTCTAAGGCTGCGTACGCATCATACATTTAAAGCACAATGCTTTCTGGGAACTGTAGTTCCCCTCACACCACAATTCCCAGCACCCCTAACAAGCTACATTTCCCAGGATTCTTGGGTGGGTGGGGGGTGCCTTAAACTTTTGATGTCTATGCAGCCTAAGACATTTTGAGGTGGAAAAGTCCAGTGGCGTAGCGTGGGGGGTGCAGGGGGGCCCGGCCGCACCGGGCGCAACATCTGAGGGTTAGGGGGCGCAAATCCACGGGTTGGGGGTGCAAATTACTTGCCTTGCCCCGGGTGCTGACAACCCACGCTACGCCACTGGAAAAGCCAAATGGCATTTTACCCCCCGCCCCCAAAATAGCAACGTTTATATATCACTCAAATGTATTGAAATCTCAACGCAGTTTGCAAGGAAAGATCCTTGATGTCTGGCACACCTTCTGGGGACAAATGCAAGAGAGTTTCTCTGCAGTCTCTGAAAATGAAGTGTGGTTTGGGATAGGTTCCATTCATTCCATTCATTTAATGGAGATTTGCAGAATTTCCCCACTGGATGGTGTCCTGTGGGTCAGAAGAACTTTCTGTCTTTTCCCATCGCCACCCTTTATGACACTTTTTTCGCCTTGCCTGATGATACCGACACCACCGAGATTTTCCAGCAGATCCTTCCAAGTCGGGCTTCCTTAACACAGTGGGCTTCTACAAAGTTGTAGCTGCCTCAGAGTGCTTTCCTTCTTGTTTCCTTTCCAGTAGTTAATTACTAAGGAGAGGTTCCAGACCTCAAGGCCTTTCTTGAAGCTTTGCCCCTTGTTTGCAGTCATGTAGGGGACGTGGGTGGCGCTGTGGGTAAAAGCCTCAGCACCTAGGGCTTGCCGATTGAAAGGTCGGCGGTTCGAATCCCCGCGGTGGGGTGCGCTCCCGTCGCTCGGTCCCAGCGCCTGCCAACCTAGCAGTTCGAAAGCACCTCCGGGTGCAAGTAGATAAATAGGGACCACTTACTGGCGGGAAGGTAAACGGCGTTTCCGTGTGCTGCGCTGGCTCGCCAGATGTGGCTTTGTCACGCTGGCCACGTGACCCGGAAGTGTCTCCGGACAGCGCTGGCCCCCGGCCTATAGAGTGAGATGGGCGCACAACCCTAGAGTCTGTCAAGACTGGCCCGTACGGGCAGGGGTACCTATGTCACTGCTGAGATTGTGGCTAAGGGAAAGGCACTTTTCACATGCTCAAAGGAACTCAAGATTCGTTTTTTACTGAGGTGTCAGGGTTAAAAGCACCTGTAAATGTTCAGTGACTCGGATTATAGGAACGTTTTTACTCTATTTTTCCTTCGACGTGTTCTGACACTCTTTAGAGAAGCATGCAACCGTTAGATTACCAGAAAAGATCCACTGTGAAACACAGCTTTTAAATATGTAAGTGAATGGTTGCAGTGGCGTAGCGTGGGGGGGTGCAGGGGGGGCCGGCCGCACCGGGCGCAACATCTGGGGGTTAGGCTTAGGGGGCGCAAATCCACAGGTTAGGGTGCTGACAACCCACGCTACGCCACTGAATGATTTGAAGTTGCAGTGGAGCAAATCACTCTTTAAAGCAATCAGATAATGAAGAAGGAAAAGTGGGTAAATGTCTATGAAACGGAACAGTGTGGTTCTCTTCCAGCCAATCAGGTAAAAGCTCCTGTCTCTTCCCCTCCCTCATGCTTTTTGCGTGGGGGGGGGGGCGGAAGGGGAAAGCAAAGTGGCAGATCATGGACTGTGGCGTGGAGTGGACCACCTTCTGCAATTTGCTGCAGCACATGGCACAAACACAACACACACTGGTCCGAACGCATCTTCAGATCCAGTTGGGACATTTTCACAGCCACAACCTTCCTGCACTCCCAGTTCGGCTGCACCATAGTGCGCAATTGGGAGTTCAGAAAATGTGCCTGGGTAAGGCAGGTGCTTTCTGCCACCCTCTCACCATCCTGAAAGTGTGTTGTTTTTTTAAAAAGTGGTGCAACTGGTGTCAGTGGCAACAGATTTTGGTGGGAATTATGGGGAGGGAACTGAAGCCCTTCTCCACTTTTCCCCATTTGCTTCTCATAGTAGCAGACCAGGAAATCTAGTTGCTGACTAGTGCTTTCAATTACAGGATATCCTGCCCCACTTAGTGTCTTCTCCAGTGCACCTGAAAGATCCCAGAGGCTGAGTTTAAGCTTTTTGTGATCTGAAGGCAGAGATCCCCAGCCATTTGCCAGTGTCCTCATCCTGGTCCCAGCCCAAGAGGGACCCACAAGCTGTGAGTCAGGCTGGACCAGGTCTACTTGCTGAACTCAGCTTGGTCTCCACCCGCAGCCATGACTTCACTTGTGCTGAGTTTCTCTGTGCACTTCAGCAGGGAGTGGTTGCAACTGAACGCATGGAAAGCTCAGCCAACTGCATGTGTGAGACAGTGGGTGGAAGGAGCAGGGAAGCAGTAGGGGAGTGTTATGTACTGAGTTGAATAGGATCCAAACTGCAGCAGTCTGATTGGTCCTAGAACAATAGGATCCAAAACGCAGCAGTCTGATTGGTCCTAGAACAATAGGATTCAGAATGCAGCAGTCTGATTGGTCCTAGAACAATAGGATCCAAAACGCAGCAGTCTGATTGGTCCTAGAACAATAGGATTCAGAATGCAGCAGTCTGATTGGTCCTAGAACAATGCAGCAGTATGATTGGTTGGCAGGAACCACCCAATCATTCTCCAGATAGAAGCGAATCCACAACCTGATTGGCTTACAGTAGAATTCCGGAATTAGCCAATCATGTGCAGCCCATTGTGTAAATAATGTATATAAAGCAGATACTTTGAGGGGACATTCATTCCTCCTCACCACTATGAGCTGAATAAAGAGCATGAAATCACTTTGCGACTCTGAGTATATTTCAGGGAGAGAGGTGTGTTATTGTGGGTGCCACTGAGGGGTGGCTCAGCATTTGGCCAGTGGGCAGGGAGGGGGCACAGGGTGAACTTCTGTCCATGTCACCTCACAGTATGTTCACAGCAGAAGTAGGATTTGGCAGGTTAGCTCAAACTGCTTGAAATGTGTGTTAGCAGTAGGCACAGAGTTAAATGTGTTTCGGTTCACATTTAAAGGCAAATACTGTCACACCTCCGGTTACAGATGCTTCAGGTTGCGTTTTTTCAGGTTACAGACATGCCGAAACCCGAAAGTACTGGAACGGATTACTTCCGGGTTTTGGTGGTCACGCATGCGCAGAAGCGCTAAATCACGCTTTGCGCGTGCGCAGGAGCACCGAATCACAGACGTGCCGCTGCGGGTTGCGAACGCTGCTGAACATTCACAACCCGAGTGTCCACTGTATGCTTCTTAATTCACACTTTCTGAAACAATCCACAAACTGAAGCACAATCATCCTTTGAAATTCACATTTTCCCAAATTCTGCAATGCAGTTCTCCAGCCAAGTAATGTGTACAAAAATGCCTATACTGGGATAAAGTGTGCATAGAAATGCAAACATAAAAACATGGAATTTTATGGAAATATAAATATTAGGCAAAATAAGCTTTGCAAAAATGAGTATACAATTACAAACATTTGGTATACCAGGAGAAATTCATTCTAAAATGCTGATCCGTTTTCATTAGGGCTTTTAAAATCATCTTCATCATCATCTTCATCACTACAGGAGAACTTTCCATAGACTGACAGCAAAGACAATTGGCTTTGAATACTAGCATGTGCCATGCTTGTTGCAGTTCTGCACCACACAAGTAATGGGAAGTTAAAGGTAGCCCTCACAGATTTACAGTGCACATTTACTCAGAAGTAAACACTACATTCAGTGGGACATGCATGCTTATCAGCACTTCTGACTGGGATAGCTCAGGCGGTAGAGCTTGATACTTTTAATCTCAGGATCATGGGTTTGAGCCTCATGGGCAAGAGATTCCTCCATTGCAGGGGGTTGGACCAGATTGGGGTTTCCAGACATCCCCAGTTCCCGGGGACAGTCCCTGGATTTGCAAATCTGTCCCCGGACAAATTCTGTCCCCGGAATGTCCCCAGATTTACAAATCTGTCCCCGGGAAATATGGCAGTGGCAGCCTCAGCAGCCCTGAGCCAGTCTGGTAGCGCAGTCCCCATATGATTTGTTGCACACAAGACACATTATATGGGGACTTCCGGTGAGGAAAAATGGTGGGCGCCACGGCAACGAGCAGCTCCTGAAGCCAGCCTGAGCCAACTGCGCTACCAGGCTGGCTCGGGCCTGCTGACTTGCCGCTGCTGCCGTCACTGCCAAAGGGGAACCAGGGACATCCAGCGGTACAGATCTCCTGCCCCCTTCCCCCTTTGTTTTGACTGATCGGGAGTTGCGGGCGGCTGGCCGTTGCCCAGTTTTTTAAAAAAACCTGTGCATTTATGTTTCACAGGGTGCGCAAGAAGGGCTTTGCACCTTGCCTGACAAAGAAACTGCGCGCCTTGCGCCCCTCCTGGGCAACAGCCCCCCGCCTGCGACTCCTGAGCCTCCCCCAATCTCCTGCCCTCTTCCCCCTTTGTTTTGGCTGATCAGATGAGCCTTGGGAGTCAAGGCCGGCCGGCCAGCCGTTGCCCAATTTTTAAAAAACTCTGCGCATTTATGTTTCACAGGGTGCGAAAGTAGGGCTTTGCACCTTGCCTGGCAGAGAAACTGTGTGCCTTGCGCCCCTCCTGGGCAACGGCCGCCCTCTCGTGACTCCCGAGCCTCCCCCAATCTGTCAAAACAAAGGGGGAAGTGGGCAGGAGATTTGGGGAGCTTCGGGAGTCATGGATGGGCAGCCGTTGACCAGGAGTTAAAAAACCTCTGCGCATTTATGTTTCACAGGGTGTGAAAGAAGGGCTTTGCACCTGTATGCAATATGCATGTGTGCTTGGGCCCAGGGTCTTTTGCCTCACCGTTCCCACTACTGACTCCCTGTTGCTACTAGGCTTTAAAAAAAAGGGGGGGGGTCCCCAGATTCAATGAAAAAAAATCTGGTAACCATAGACTAGATGACCCTCAGAAACTCTTCCAATATGAAATAATACCACTGGGCTTGCACTGTTAGGCTTCTTTGGAAAGAGGACAGCTCAGGCAGGAGACAGATTTTTCTGAGCTGACGTTGGTTTGACAGAGGCATCATTTCCCATAGCTAACATACATCTCTAGTCAAACAAGTTTTGCAGGTTTCTGCATTGTCTCAACAATATGTTTTCACCACAGGTAAAAGCGGGATAACACACAACATGAACAGCAATCCCTCTTTTAATCTGCCATTAGTTCTCTGAAAATATACAGCTCCCCAATATGGAAGCATAACTTTATTTAAATCTCTCACCACTTTATCTACCAAACTTTCCAGGCCTCAGCACGGAGAAAGCCAACAGCAGCCTATGAAAGCTTACACCACAGCACATTCATGTGGAAGTGTGGAGCTGGATCTAGCTGGTGAATCAGATCATTATTTTCTCCCATCCTTCCCAGGCCAAGTCTGACATTATTTCACTTTTTTGCCCACAGGGTATTGTGGAGTGATTTGCAAAGGGCTTCACAAGACCCAAAAGTTATCTGATTATTGGGTCTTGTGAAGCTCCTTCCAAAGCACTCTGCATGGTGGCACTTTCCAAGGGTCTCAGCAGCACCATCTTGCAAAGCCCCTTGATGCCAACTTGAAAAAAATATTGGGGGACCCAGGTAAGTCTAGCCCTTAATAATCATGACGCTGGGCACACACACCATTTAAATGGTAATGCCCATTAACTTGGGGGAGGGGGCTGGCCCCTTCAAATATTTTATTGGGTGGGCCAAAGGAACCTTGGCTCCTAGGAATTGGCTCCTATGCCCCCTGCATAGTGCTACCTAGCAAGGGAGCTGGCAGATTGCCAGGCCTTGCTGAGCCCCTTGCAAAGTAAAGGACCCTCACTGTTTCTTCTTTCAGAGCTCTTTGAACAGGGCTTTGTAGATGCTGCTGATGAGCAGTGCCAGCAAACCCCTGCCTTCAGCAAAGCCAGGTATGGGGTAGGTAGTTGCTGTTGTTTAGTTGTTGTGTCCAACTCCTCGTTACCCCACGGACCAGAGCACACCAGGCCCTCCTGTCTTCCACTGCCTCCCACAGTTTGGTCAAACTCATGCTGCTAGCTTTGAGAACACTATCCAACCATCTCGCCCTCTGTCGTCCCCTTCTCCTTGTGCCCTCAATCTTTCCCAACATCAGGGTCTTTTCCAGGGATTCTTCTCTTCTCATGAGGTGGCCAAAGTATTGGAGCCTCAGCTTCACGATCTGTCCTTCCAGTGAGCACTCAGGGCTGATTTCCTTCAGAATGGAGAGGTTTGATCTTCTTGCAGTCCATGGGACTCTCAAGAGTCTCCTCCAGCACCATAATTCAAAGGCATCAATTCTTCAGTGATCAGCCTTCTTACTCCTTCATGGATCACTGCCTTGTCATGGTGAAGGGGCTTGAACAACTCAGAGAAGCTATGAACTATGCTGTGCAGGGCCACCCAAGACAGACAGGTCATAGTGGAGAGTTTTGACTAAATGTGATCCACCTGGAGCAGGAACCGGCAAGCCACTCCAGTATCCCTGCTAAGAAAACTCCATGGACAAAAACAACAGGCATGGGGTAAGTAAAGGTAAAGGGACCCCTGACCATTAGGTCCAGTCATGGCCGACTCTGGGGTTGCGGCGCTCATCTCGCTTTATTGGCCAAGGGAGCCGGCGTACAGCTTCCGGGTCATGTGGCCAGCATGACTAAGCCGCTTCTGGCGAACCAGAGCAGCGCACGGAAATGCCATTTACCTTCCTGCCAGAGCGGTACCTATTTATCTACTTGCACTTTGACGTGCTTTTCAACTGCTAGGTTGGCAGGAGCAGGGACCGAGCAACGGGAGCTCACCCCGTTGTGGGGATTTGAACTGCCGACCTTCTGATCGGCAAGCCCTAGGCTCTGTGGTTTAACCCACAGCACCACCCGTGTCCCATGGGGTAGGTAGGAATGTCCAAAATTGCCTTCTTCACAGTGTATATAGGGATGGACTGGTCTTTTCAGTTGCTACAGAATTCACCTTTCATATTCATAAAGCTCGTGATGAGACCTCAATTAAATATATTAACTAATTGTTGGATTTGATCCGCTGGATCCATTTGCTAGCCTTGTTTGCTTTCACTGCACTGGCAAAAAGCTGGAGGTCAGTTTGTTTGGGGGCACTCACTGTGCCATGACTCAGTGGTTCATTAGCTCTGTGCCCCAAGAGCTGGATTGCAAGCCACTATCATTATTCTGCTGGTCTCTGCACAGGCTCTGCAAGGCTGGGGCATCTTGGCCATTCTGCTCCTTCTCGAAGATGGGAGTCCAGCAAGATGGAAATTCCCAGATGAATACAGTAAGAAGAGAGTCCGTATAATCATATTGATATAAGCTTATTCACATAAGAAGAGCCTGCTGGATAGACCAGTGGCTCATCTAGTTGAGCATCCTGTTCTCACAGTGGCCAACCAGATGCCTGAGGGAAACCTGCAAACAGGACCACTGCCCACCTGCAGCTCCCAGCAACTTGGCATTCAGAGGCATACTGCTTCTGACAGTGGAGGTAGAACACAGGTATTGTGCCTAGGAGCCATGGATAGCCCTCTCCTCCTCCATGAATTTGTCTAATCTGCTTTTAAAAGCATCCACATTGGTGGTCATCACTGCCTCCCATGGGAGTGAGTTAACTATGCGCTGTTAAGAAGTGCCGTATTTTTCGCTCTATAAGACGCACTAGACCACAAGACGCACCTAGTTTTTGGAGGAGGAAAACAAGAAAAAAAATAATCTGAATCTCAGAAGCCAGAACAGCAAAAGGGATTGTTGCGCAGTGAAAGCAGCAATCCCTCTTGCTGTTCTGGCTTCTGGGATAGCTGCGCAGCCTGCATTCGCTCCATAAGACGCATACACAGTTCCCCTTACTTTTTAGGAGGGAAAAAGTGAGTCTTATAGAGCAAAAAATACGGTACTTTCCTTTATCTGTCTTGAATCTGGCAACATTCAGCTTTGTTGGAGGTCCATGAGTTCCAGAGTTACGAGTGAAAAAAACAACTCTCCTCTGTTTCCTTCATGTCAAACATAATTTTATAAACCTCTACCATGTTACCTCTTTCTCAACTTTTCTCTAAAAAAGAAAAGTCCCTTTCCTCACAGGGTTCTTCCATCCCCTTGATCATCTTGGTTGCCCTTTGGCGAACCTCTTCCAACCTACAATATCCTTCTTCAGGTGAGGCAACCAGAACTGTACATTACAGTGGTACCTTAACAAATGCAGACCTCCAGATCGAATTAAGTTTCTAACTAGAGGTATCACTGTATATTCCAAATGTGGCTGCCCCATCGATTTGTATAATCATTGGGTCAACATCTCCCTTGACTCAAAGGTTGTGTTCCCGGTCAGTCACCACAGCCAGTTCAAACTCCATGAGCATATTAAGGTTTTTTTTTGTTTTTTTGCCCCAACATGCCCCCCCAAAACTTGCTTACATTTAAGTACATTTGCCATTTTGCCAGCCATCCACTCAGTTCCTTTGGGAACTCTTCACATTTTTTGTTTGGCCTTGAACAATTTAATATATCCGCAAACCTGGCCATGTCACTGTTCATCCCAATTCTAGCTCATTTATAAACAAGTTAAAAGCACAGGTCCCAGAATCATTCCTTGAGGGACTCTGCTTTCTACAGCTCTCCATTTGGTGAACTGTCCATTTATTTCCTACTCTCTGCTTCCCACCACTTCACCAGTTCCTGATCCACAAGAGGAACCTCTCCCCACTCTTATTTAATGACTGCTAAACCCAGTGTGAGGGACGCGGGTGACGCTGTGGGTTAAACCACAGAGCCGAGGACTTGTTGATCAGAAGGTCTGCGGCTTGAATCCCTGTGATGTGGTGAGCTCCCGTTACTCGGTCCCTGCTCCTGACTACCTAGCAGTTCAAAAGCACGTCAAAGTGCAAGTGGATAAATAGGTACTGCTCCGGCAGGAAGGTAAACGTTCGTCAGAAGCGGCTTAGTCATCCTGGCCACATGACCTGGAAGCTGTACGGCAGCTCCCTCGGCCAATAAAGCGAGATGAGCACTGCAACCCCAGAGTCATCTGTGACTGGACCGAACGATCAGGGGTCCCTTTACCTTTAAACCCAGTGTATTTCAAACCAGAGTTGGTCCTTCATTACCAAACTGAAGTATTAAAAAGTTATAATCTCAGATCGATACACTAAAAATTGTGGATCATGTGTATTTATATTTAAATGGTATCTGCACAGTTGTATAGACTGTCTCTGTGTTTCTCTAAGCCCCATTCCTTCATCCCGTTTCCTGCTGCAGGCTGGCCCTGACTGTGCTTCATAATCTGGGACATGAAAACCCGTGCATTCCAAAATGCAGCCATGATCCTCCGGCAAATCATCTTGCACCCCAGTTGAGAAGAAGGAGAGACCTACAAAAGGTGCTGGCTCTCTCAGGAAGGGGTGAGTGCTGATAGCTCAGTCAGTACAGCACGAGACTCTGAATCTCAGGGTTCTGGGTTCGAGCCCCACGTTGGACGAAAGATTCCTGCATTGCAGGGGGCTGGACTACATGACCCTCGGAGTCCCTTCCAACTCCGCCGCCCGAGGCAGCCCAGGAGCCGCTTCCCCCGCCCTGCCCACAGACACCGCCGCAGCTGCTACCATGGAGACGGTGGCGCGGGGCATCTCGCGAGACTCGCCGCCCCCAGGTTTGGGAGTGAGGGGGGGAGATGCGCGCGTTCTCGCGAGAGCGTCGTGTCCACGGGCCTGCCTGCTCGCTGCTTCCGGCTGGCAAGCGGGGCTGGGAGTGCAGAGTCAGCTGGGCAGCAGGAGGCGGAGGCGCGCGCAGGAGCAGGAGCAGGTGGGCGCCCGGGCCCCGTTCGCGGGCCGGGAGGAGGGGAGCCGCGGGCCGGCGGGAAGCGGGCGGCGGAGCCCTCACTGCAGCCGCGGGCGAGCCACAGAAGCAGGCCGGCGGGGCTCCCGCGGAGGCCGGCTGGGGGCGCGAGGGGCCATTGCGGCAGCGGGAAGAGGCTCTTGCGGTGGGGGCGCGCGTTGGCCGGGAAAGAGGGGGGGTCTCCGGGAGGCGCTTGGAAGGGGCTTCTTCCCCCCCACCCCCCCGCTTTTGCCCGGTTGGGGGGGGCGCCGGGGACGGCAAAGTTAGATGGCGCGGGGGGTGGGGGTGGTGTTTTTCTGAGGGGGTGTTGCAATATTTAAAGGGTTTGAGGGGGGGGTGCCGGGTAGCATGCAGCCCGAGAGGCGCCGCGGGAGCGCGCGCGTTGCGCTGTGGGGGTGTCTGGCTGGCTCCTTGCGCTGCGGCGGGTGGGGGCGGCGGGCGAGGCCCGGTGGCAGTGCAGGGCTGGGGGTGCCGGGGGGAGCCGCGGGCTGCTGCGTGCGTGCGCTTGCCAGGCAGCGCGCGCGTGGGTGGGTGGCTGGCACTCGAGTGGGTGGCGGCGGCGGCGAGGACAGGCGTCGTGCCTTCTCTCCTGAGCGCTGGAGAGGAAGGCTTCGGAATGGGGGCTTGCCACGGAGCGAGGCCGAGCGCTTTCGTGGGCTCGCCCCGCAAGTGACACCTGGCCCGGGGCATCCTTCTAGTCGGGCCTGCGAGGCCACCTGGGCCTTGAGAAGCTGCTGTGGGAGATGCAGTTCCTGTTTCTCGGCTGAAGGGGGCGCCAGTAGCACCCGGCAGAAGCGGGATTCTGGGATGTGTCAGCGCCTTCCCACGCACAAAGCTTCCTGGTTAAATCAAGGGACAAGACACCTGGATTTTTTTTATTTATTTATTTTGGAAAAGAAGCAGATCGCAGTCGGTTGGGCCGAGGCTGTGTTTGGTCAAAGCCTGAAACAGATCATCCAGTCTCATGGCAAGGGCAATAGCAAGGCAAATTGTGGGGGTCAGTTTGTTGACTCCGTGGATGTGGCTTCCGACTGAGCTGTCTAGCAATGATGAATGCTGCCATATGTGGCTCGGTTTATGTGACGGGCCGTGCCTGGCACGTGTGCTCTCTTTACCCCCTCCCTCTGTTTTGCCTTTCATTATTGTGACGCAGGAGAAAGGATCCCTTATAGGTCTCTGCTGACACTGGTATGCTGATCCCACCCTGCCCCCAACGCTAGCTCTCAATCAGGATACTGTTCCCCATCTAACATGAGGCCTGCTTGGGATCCTTCACTCACCAAATGTAGCTTTCCTTAGAGGGACGCTGGAATTTAGGTGATTTCTGGGCTTCAGCGGCAGCAGCAATAAGCCATTTACCCAGGTTAGAAGGCATTGCATTCTTCCCCAAACATAGCCACATCATCTGATGTTGAAGCACTTCCCATCTTGCTGAACTGCATACCTCCACCTACTAAGGGCATGCTGGGAGTTGTAGTCCCTAGTCTTAAACTAGCAGCATTCTGGCATAGATAGGCTTGCTTCTACTCATCCGTTTTGTTACACGATAGCAACTTAACCTCATGTACTTTGTGAAGAAAAGAGGTGTGAGTGCCTTGATCCCATCCCATGTTATTTAGGGACACTTGATAGTTTTTATCCCCCTCCTCAGACTTTGCCTGATGATATAGAGCCTGCCTTACTTCCGCACTTGGCCCTCTTCCACTACTTGTAAGAATCATGGTAGGGCTTGGGAAACAAATTTCATACTCAAATGCTGTTCTCTCAAGTAGGCTGCATTCCTTAAAGGTTCATAAAGCAAAAGCCTTTTCATACAGAGTCATAAAGCCTTATTTGTCTTGTTACCTATGGCCACAGTTGTCTTTAGTTTCTAGTTTGGCAACTGGGGCTGGACCAGTTGCATTGAGTCACCTTGCTCAAGCTGTCTCCTTTCTAAACTGTAGGGGTCTGATCTTCATTGGGGGGAAAACTGAGAAATTTCTGGAGGAAAGTAACACAACTGTAGGGGCACTAGATATGATCAGGAATAATCTGATCAGCATCTGGGGGTGCTCATGCTTATCTGAATTTTCTAGAAGTTCAGGTGGTGTTCGGATAATGTGATTCTTCTGCGTAGAGGAAATAATTGTTCATAACATGCGTGTTCAACAATATAGGGGGTTGAGGATGTGTAGCATTTCTGCTTTCTTGATTTTTTCAACTGGAAAACTTCACGAGGCTCAAAATCAGTTGGTTTTGAATTTTGTATGGCCTTGTGTTTAAGCTTCTGGTTTTAAACACCACCCCCTGTTTACAAATAAAAGGGAGCCCTTGGTTTGTTGGGGTTGCTTAGGGATAGATGACAATTGCGACTTCGAAACTGCCCGGTTTGCCTGTTATAGTACCCATTTATTGTGTGACAAATTTTATTAAATGATGCTTTTCTTTTAAGACATGGGGGAACCCCATTATACATTGCTGTTTGTATGTTTATGGGATTCGTCGAATTGGTTATAAATTGTGAGCTTCTTCAGGGGTAGAAATGGATGGTGCTCATTGAAAAGGTAAGAGAAGATTATGGTCACATCCGCCCTATACATTTAAAGCACACTCAATGCACATTTAAAGCACATGACCCCCCCCGGCAAAAAAAAATCCTGGGAACTGCTGTTTGTTAAGGGTGCTAGGAATTGCAGCTTTGTGAGGGGCTTTGGTAAACTTTGGTTCCCAGGATTCTTTTTGGGAAACTGTGTGCTTTGAATGTATGGTCTGGTTGTGACCAGAGTGGGTCTTTCTTTAGCCTGCATGAAGGATCTTCAGGCGGGAATAATTTTGCATTACCATCAAAGGGGGGGCTTTTGAAGAGCCATTTGCCTCCTGGTAAGCAAGCATTGCCTCCAGAAGACCAGCCGGGTCTTGATGAAGAGAAAAAGAATTGGCATAATATCCTTTCAGGCAGTTGCAGTGTCACAAATGAAAAACAAAATTTTGTGGGTGGGCTGTGTTGTAGTCAGTTATTAACTTTTGTGATATTCATTTGTAGGGCTGGCTTAAGTTGCAGAAGGTGTGGCTTTCAGTTCAGCAAAACCTTCCTCCTGCTTGAAAGAAGATTCCATTCGAAAGAGGTTTCCAATGGAGTCTTAGATCCACGCATCAAATTACCCTGCGTTTGTGAATAACCTACAGGCAGATTCAATACCACAGGAAGAACTTCACTATCTTCTCCACACTTCCTGTGGGGTCTGTGTTTCTTGCAGGGGGTAATGAAATTGTAGCCCTCCAAATTTATATACTCTAACAATTGGCTGCTGAATGTGTGGCCAGGTGTTCTATGCCTGCGTGTGTGAGCCCAGCCTTAAAGGAGGGTGCAAAACTCATCATATTGCTTCAGGCTTATCTCTTCTTGTAGGACTTGCTAGTCCAGTCTTCTGCAGCTTGGTGCCCTCCAGCTCCCATCAACCCTGACCATTGGCCATGCTGGCTAGCGATGATGGTAGGAGTTGGGAGTCTAACAACATCTGACAGGCTCCAGTTTTGGGGAGACTGGAAATCCATGATGGGCAAGTCTCAAGAGCATTGTTCTGGTTGTTGTTACTGTGAGCTGCCATTCCTCCAACTAATAGCCTTTCTCCATTGTCACAGGACTTGTCCTTTGACACCGACTGGACAGAAGAAGCCAAGTCCTGCACTGTTGAACCTGCCGCCATGGGGAACATATTTGGAAACCTGCTCAAGAGCCTGATTGGCAAGAAGGAAATGCGCATCCTCATGGTGGGTCTGGATGCTGCTGGGAAGACCACCATCCTCTACAAGCTCAAGCTGGGAGAGATCGTCACCACCATCCCTACTATCGGTACAGTCTCTTGCCTACTACCAGTACAGTATGGGGAACTGCTTCCCGCCCCCTTCCTTTTCCAAGGGTTGAATTGCAGCCAGGCCATAGGATGTAACTTCAGGACAGCAGTATCAGCAAGCACCATGCTCCCCCATGGGACCCATTGCATCCCGTCTTCCTTACTGCCCCTGGGATTGAGTCCCAGTTCCACGAAAGCGGTGTGTGAGTGTGCTGAGGGGTGTCTGCTAAGTTAAAGCAATTTCTCTGTCATTTGTACTAGTCCGTTCCCTCCCTGACGGAGCACACAGCAGGCTTAATTAGGGTGACTCACAGAACTAGGAGCCGCTAGATCCAGAGGAGAACTCGTAAACATGCACATGGCACACGGAACCCTGCCTGCCATGCCAGCAATTTGCCCAAATTTGACTTATTATAGCTGTTCCAAGCTTCCATCTCCAGCTTTGGAAAGGCACCTTACTGGGGCAGGGTCTACCTAGCAGTTGACCAGGAGCAAGAACCTTGCCAGCTCACTCAATTCCTGGGGTAGTATTGAGTGGGCTGGCAGGCTTTAAGCAGAGATGGCTGTTGCTTCTGCACTTCTCAAAAGCACATTTATCTCGAAGCCCATTTAAACCACGGGAACTTAAGAAGAGCCCAGATAGACCAAGGGTCTCTCTGGTCCACCAGTGACTGGCCAGCGTAATGTCTGGCCAGGGCATGAGGAGGAGAGCAACCTTCCCTCAGCGGCTGGTTTCCAGAGGTACCTTCCTCCTCAAATGTAGAAATTCCATTTCAGCTATGAATTATGCCTCTGATGTGTTACTGTAATCTCGGGATCACAACAGGACTGGCTGGTTTGGTCTTTCCTCAACCTTTAACCAAAACAAAAACAAAAAAACCCATGGCTGGTTTTATGGATTTGAAAGGGAAGTTTGGAAACATTTATAGCATAGTTGTTAACGGCTCAGAAACAAGGGAAATTGAGGTGGGGGCCCCTCTGTGAGGCCATTACGAGTGCAATTGGTTATGCGCTGTTGCTGCGCAACCTCCATTCATCAGCGGTGCCTGTGCTGTGGAAGGAAACAGATTGTGGAGCCCTAGCGCTCCCTGGATTGCACCATCTGATTTTTATCCAGCTATGTTGGAAAGGGTGACTCATTATTCAGAATATTTTAAAGAGTTAGTCACATTGGAGCCCATGGGTTAAATTCAACAAGGTAATTCAACATGAGCAGAATGGCTCTTGTTCGCACTAAAGAACTTCCCCTTCCTCTTCTCCCCTGTGTTTACCCCGCCGATACCTGCCCCCCACTCTGCTCCAGAGGAGCTTTTTGGAAGGACATACGGACCCCAGGACAGATTTTGGGATTATGTGGGGGGCACACAGAGGAGTGGGAGGACATGTTCTGTGACACAAGCAGAAGTTCTGTGTGTGTAGTGACTTCACTGGATACAACCTTGTGGTTTCTTGAACCCACTGTTGGACTGTAGCTAAGGTTCTACATGGAAACAAGTCAATTTGGTCAACAAGTGCTTAATCTTCTTCATGGTAACATGCTCACTGGTGAACGCATCTTACTGATGAAGCTTGAAGAGCAAAGTAAGATCCCTTTTTGATTTAATTTTGCCAAATTATTTGCTGAGAACAAATCTTGCCCCATAAAGTGGTTTTATTATTACTAAATTCGTACACCGCCCTCCATCCGTAGATTTCGGGGCAGTTCCCGAAGTACAAGTTAAAACATTTAGAATATCCCTCTCTGGCATTACCAATGCATAAAATGAGAACCAAAAATTAGTTGAACCATGCAGCAGCATATAGCCTCAGTTTATGGCAACCTCTAATGGCCACACTTGTTGCCTTTCTGTTGTCAACCAAAGAACCTGCCAACTGAAGTCTGAACTAGAACTGGAAGCAAGACAGGCTTTCCTGCCAATTCTGGGGCCTATGCAAAACCATGCTAATACTTGGTGTTTTGTCTTTAAATGTGGAATGCTTGGTTGTCTCTAGCTCAGAGGGAGGGCTGAGTCCCCTGTCGTACTAAACGTGGTTCTTAACCTGCTGCTCTTCTTCAGGGTTCAACGTGGAGACGGTGGAGTACAAGAACATCAGCTTCACCGTGTGGGATGTTGGTGGCCAGGACAAGATACGGCCCTTGTGGCGGCACTACTTCCAAAACACCCAAGGTATGGGATTTACCCGGCTCCTCTCTCCCCATCACCTTCCAGGTTGGCATGGCTCTGGGCTTGTTTTCACTCTTGGGATGTCTTGGGCACAGCAACCCATGGACTCAATTAAACCCCTGATTTGTTGACTTGAGGTAACTTGGCCAGAGTGCTTTGTTGCTCTTATCCCAGCATGTTTAAACAGGAGCAGGTGCCTCTCTCACTGAGGTGTGGATCTCACGATTCCAAAGAGAAACAAAAGTGACTTGCAAGCAAAGGGTCAGCAGGACTGTGTGGCTGAGAACTTCCCTTGGGAGGGAGTGGGATGTCCTTCCTTGGAGGTTTTTCAGCAGAGGCTGGGTGGCCATCTGTCCTGCATGCTTTAGTTGAGATTGGGGTCCCTTGCCACTTGCAATTGTTTATTTTGAGCTCTATTGAATTATGGGAGCTGTGGTTTGTTGAGGGTGCCTGAGAGTTGTTAGGAGATCCCTATTCCCGTCCTAAAGCTACAGTTTCCAGAGATCATAGAATTGTAGAGTTGGAAGGGACCCTGAGGGTCATCTAGTTCAGCCCCCTGCAATGCAGGAATCCTGCCCCAAGCAGTCTCTGAGTGGACCCAAACCACCAACCTTCGGGTTAACAGTAGACACATTTCACATGGGGCTCTAGTACTTTTTAGGTTCTCCTAAGAACTCTCAGCATCCTTAACAACTTGCAGCTCCCAGAATTCCTTGGGGGATGTCATGGCTTTTCAGAGTTCTAACATAGTGCTTTGAATGTACAGTGTGAATGTGGCCTGGGGTGGAGCTGGACAGCATGACACCGGATGAACTTCAGCCCTGCAGTGCTGGCATTGTAGGATGACTCTGGGACCAGACAATCAAGATTCTGTAGCTGTCAGGCAGCCTCTTTTTCCCTGAGCTTCAGCATCTCGCATGGGAGGCCTTCCTGAAGGGGTGGTGGGGTTAATTGGCCTTGGTTTAACGTGTGCTTCTTGTTTTTAGTCAGACAATGCCCCGGGACAATTGAGAGATCTGTTTAAAACTTGGAGTGCTCATTCAGGACATGAATTTTATCTTTCAAGTTTGAAAACAAGCCCATCCCTCCATTTCTTTGTGTGTGTGTGTTGGTAGGGCAGCGCAGGGAGTAAAAAACACCAAAAAAAAACCATAGAGAAAAGGCCTCGCAGAGTTGCTGATAAGGCTGTGTGGTTGCGAAGGCCACTCGAAGCCTGAGATTTTTCTAAGAGACTTCACTTCTCCTTGAGAGGAAGGGCTGTGAGTTTCCATTGGGTAACCTTTTTCTCCCATCTTCTCTTGAAAAAAATGGGGTTGAGGACTGGCTTGCATCCTCACTTCTGCCTTTCCAGATGGTTAAATCTTTTGAGCAGCTGGCCTGCCCTTTGCAGTCTCCAGAGTTCTTCACATCATGTTCTTTATTATTATTATTATTTATTAAATTTGTATACCTCCCTATACCCGCTGGTCTCACGTTCTTTAATCCCATTTCCACTCCACATCCTCATACTTTGCTTGCAAGATGTCTGTGTCTGTCTGTCTCTCTCATATACCTTGTGTCCCTTCATTCTCAGCCTTTCTTGCTTTCAGGTCTGATCTTTGTGGTGGACAGCAATGATCGGGAGCGGGTGAACGAGGCACGTGAGGAGCTGATGCGGATGCTGGCAGAGGATGAACTGCGAGATGCTGTTCTCCTTGTCTTTGCTAACAAACAGGTTGGTCCAGAGTGAAAAGTGGGGTGCTCCAGAGCATCGGAGATTGGTGGGGAGTCAGTTAAGCCACTTTGATGGGCTGATCTGACCGAGGTCTCTGTGCCTGCCTGCCTCTGGAAAGCAAACATGCCTCTGGCACTGCGATTTGATGAGGAATGCACGGTAACATATTGGCCTGCTGGCAGACTGCATTTGACTGCTTTGGGAGTGCAGTAACAAAGTGCTGCTGACCCGTGCTGTAGGGCAGAGGCAGGCAGAAGCAAGATTTACAAGTAAATACCTTTGCATGAGATTGGCAAGAGTTTCTGTATGAAAGAACTGTGGACTCGTTTCATCTCTTGTGTTGAAAGCAAATTCCTAGGCTCTGAATGTGCTCAGAGGCACTCTGTTCTTTAATTATAACTGCGCGTCTCTTGTACCTGACTCATGGTAGTAGATCTTCAAGCTCTAGTTTAAAAAATGATGGAGATTTGACATCCCTGAAGTCTGCCCATTCCACCTTTGGGACAGAGGTGCAAAACATGTAACTGCAGATGTTTTTGGGCTACTAACTCCTATTATTCCTGGGTGTTGTTCTCTCAGGCTGGCTGGGGCTAATGGGAGTTCAGAGTCTCAAAAACAGTTGGAGGGACACCGGTTCCCCATCCCTTCTCTAGTGAAATTTGGAGCCTTTGGCTGAAAACCCAGCCATGAACCAGTATAATCTCAAGAAGGACTCTGTGGAACATGCTGGCTTCTCTTTAGGTGGCTAAGATTTTCCCGTGGGCCATTGGGACAAATGGACACCTTCATCATACATGGTGTGGAGCAGGACTGAAACCTACAAACTGTGGGGTGTGGAAAGGTGTATACTGCCATGCTGTTGAGCCTCTTCCATAGTAAGAAACTTTGGGTGTAGGATTCCATGCAGCACCTCACAATAGCTGTTCAGAAGGAAAGCGCAGTTGCTGCTTTTGCCCATGTGCATTTTGTGCAGATGAGGGGCTATTGTTGGGTGCAGGACTAAGCAAAACAAATCATGTGCTTTTGTGGCTGCAAAAATAAGTGCGTGGATAATTCAAGGCTGCGTGTGCACTGTGATTCCGTGGGAGTGCACGTAAGATAGTGGTATGGGTTTTGAATTCTGTTTCCTGAGAACCCCAGCTCCTGGATTTTTGTGTGTCCAAAGCGAATTTCTAACCCTTTGGGTTGCAATAATGGACTAGGAAGTGTGTGGGCCCGGCCTGGTTACATCAAAGAGTCCAAAGGAGTTGTTCAGTAAGAGTTCCTTTTGACTGATGCATCAGTTCCTCTGTGAAGCAACTCCACTTGTTCCTCCCTGTGAATAGCAGAATGAACTGTGCAAAACAGTACTTAAAAACAATTATATGCCACCCTTCCATCTTAGTTTTCAGGTGGGTTTTCCAAGTAAACAAGAGAATAATATTGATACGATTTAAAGGAACATTAAAAAACATCAAACTTGCTTGTAAATGTCCTTATAACACTTTTCAAAAGTCTGGGAGAGTAAAATGGGACGTAAAAGATAACTAGGCAAGCCTCTGTGGGGTAAGAGTTCCAGAGGTGGGGAACCACAACTAATAAGATATTCCCTCTGGTCACCAACCTGCCTCATGTGGAGGAGGCCGTTGGCAGATGCCAGCAGAGGTTTTTTACAGGAGCAGGCAGGGGTGGCATCTGTTTCAATTTTGACTACCTTGGTAGCCAGTTTACTAACTTACGTACATCCTTGTTAGTGCAGAGCAGGCAGAACCCGAGGGCAACACTTGGTGAAATCTGAAAAATGGGTGGGTGGAGAGGGCTTCATCGCCAGGCAGGCATTTTAACGATTTCCTGTATGGAGTCTGGCTACTGTGGGAAGAGCTAGCAGCGATCTTAGGAGGCTTGAAGAAGGAAGGAAGGAAGGGGCAGCTAGATGGTGCCTCTAACAAAAATGGCCACTTCTTACCAGGGCTGTAATATCTGGAAATGCTCCCGCCACCTCAACGCCACTGGGTCAGTTGCCACTGACTCAAACCCACATTGGGTCCTCAATGGATTTTTGAGGACGCCTCTTTGAGGCTGGCTTCCTCTTTCTCCTCTCCCTGCCTTTCTTCTTGGGTAGTTGAACTCTCTGGTCTTTTTCTGCCTCCTCTTCTCCACCCAGGACCTCCCCAACGCCATGAACGCGGCAGAAATCACGGACAAGCTGGGCCTGCATTCGCTGCGCCATCGCAACTGGTACATCCAGGCCACTTGTGCCACCAGCGGAGACGGTCTCTACGAGGGCTTGGACTGGCTGGCCAACCAGCTGAAGAACAAGAAATGAGTGCAGGGGTGGTGGTGGGGCTAAGCCCCCTCACTTCTTGGTTCCATTATGGGTTGATTCCCCCCTTTCCCCAACCCCCCTCTCCCCTTCCCCAACTTCCTTTCCCCTATTGGGTTTGCTTTTCCTTGCCGGCACCGGTTGCTGTGGGGGTTGGGGTGGGTAGGGGGGGTTGGGGTTAACTTTTGGTTTCTCTCTCTCTCTTTTTCTCATATTCTGGCTCTGCCAGGATTTTTTGCACGGTCTCTGTGTGTGCGCGTGTGTGTGTGTGATAAATATATATATAGAGATAATAAAATATATGGGTGTGGTGGGAGGGTTGGGGCAAGTGGGGGGTTCGGGTGCCGATTCTGTGGCCTTTCTTTTTCTCTCTCTTTCGTTTCCCTTTCTATTTTGTTGGTCAGTTTTGTATTTTCTTGGTGGTCTGTGAAGCTTGGTTCTCTCTCTCTCTTTTTTTTTTTTGACCGGAGGTGACCAATACTCAGTGGCAGCTGCTGCTTTCTTGCTTTTGTGTGCTGCGCTTTGGGTTGCAGCGAAGGGACCTAGGTGGTGAAGCCGGGGACTTAAAAAGGATGTGTGTGTGTGTGTGTGTGTATATATATATATATCTGCAATATGTGCGGGGGGGGGGGAGGGAACAGAGACCGATTAGTGCAAGGAGGAGGCATTCTAGGAAATGGGTCTGCAGGTGATCAAAGGCCCCTTTCTCCCTTTTCCTTCTCTTCCCAGATTGGGGCAATGTTCTGGACGGAGAGCAGTGTTACTACTTCATTCTGTCCCCCACACCCCAATTGTATTCTTTCTGTCCCTGTATATATTTTTTTTGTTGGGCAGTGACCCCTGCTGGCAACAATTGAGATTGCAGCAATACTGAACGCCCTCCTTGCTCTTCCTTCCCTGAATCCGTCGCCCTGTTAACAGCATCCTCATGAGTGGCCCAGGACGGTTAGTTTTTTTTTTTAATGCTGCTGATGGACTTGAATCATTTGCACTCCAACTTCTTAGACCAAATGGCACTGGAGCCCTTGATAATGCACCTCTCCTGAGCCCCATCAGTTCCTTACTGTTTTGCTCCCTTCCCGGAAAACAGACCAGGGCTTGATGGTGATTGGTGCAGGCAGTAAATTTGGGACCAATGCTACCATAAAGCTGCCCATGCAGATGCTAACTGCACATTTTTTCCTGGTTTGGCCTGCTGCTCTTTCCAGCCAAGGGGAGCATGTGCAAGGGTGCCCCCTGCCCCGGCCCTTGGCAGCTTCAAAAGGTTGGCTCTTTAGTGATGTTGCTGCTTACTCCATGGATGTCTCCCAGTTGGACAGAACATTCCATCCTTCCTCCGAAACGCCCCTTCTGTTGCAAGATTCCTTTTCCATGATGGGGGAAGTTGGAAGAGTTGTATTTTTTCCCCCTTTTTAATTTTAGGGGATAATGATTGTATTAGGGTTAAACCCAGGTCACTGCATGCAACTCTCTGGTCACCCCCTGCCTCTGGACAGTGTTGGTACTGTGTGTTCCCTTCCCCCATCCTGGCAAATATGTATTTATTCCTCTTTTTCTCTTCTCCCTACCCAGCTTCAGCCCCCTTTGCTTGGTGTAAAGTGGTTTCCTCCTCTCCCCCACCCCCTTCTGATTTGTTCATTCTCTGGGCCATGGCTCCCTATATGTGATTTTCTCGCCCCCTCTCTGAACAGTTGGATGCACCACGACCTCTGTGCACTCCCATTGGATATTAAACTTGTTTTATGTAGCTGCTGGCTCTAGTCTGGTGTTTGTGGGCTTGGGGCATGTGATTTATATGTTCTGCAGCTTTCTCAATATGAGCTTGCCTTTCTTGATGACTGTTTTCACACGCACAAAGTGCAAAGAGGATTAGGTACATTTAGGAGCTTTTGGCGTGCGACAGTGGCCTAACCCTGGGAATGACTTTGACCGTCCAGCTAAACCAGGTGAGAGGTAGCTGTTGGGTCTCAAACCCTCTGTGAGTTAGGAACATACCCTGCGTGTGAAGACAGGCTGCAGTGGATGGAGCGGATGAGACCAAAAGTGGGTCCAGTGGTCAAGAAGGCGGTTTCTGCATGTGCTGTAAAGGGAAGCTAGGGGCAGATGGGGCTCATCAGCCTGGGAAGGTAGCCCATCTAGGAGAAGGAAAACTCTTATCCTAAACCTCCTCTGCCTTGTGTGATATTTTCAAGTGAAGAAAAGACAAAAGAGTAAACCCTACACAAATCCAGAGTGGAGTCCCCAAAACACTGGGATGGTTCCTTGTACGCCTCCTTCCAGCAGCTCTTGCAGCCAAGCTGGTGCCAGCCATGTTGCTCTGCTTTCTTTTGGACCACATCAGTGAGTCCGAGAGAGGGGTCTTGTTGTCTGGGCAGCCCAGGACCTCCATACACACTGGCCGGATTTACACCCCAGAGAGGTCACTATGGTGCTGCTAATTCAGTGGTTTGGCTTCACTCCCAGAGACGCAGTCAATTGTTTCTTGAAGCAGACGGATGCCAACAACTAGCTATTTAATACATTTGTACCCTGCCTGTCAGGGACACGGGTGGCGCTGTGGGTAAAAGCCTCAGCGCCTAGGGCTTGCCAATCGAAAGGTCGGCGGTTCGAATCCCCGCAGCGGGGTGCGCTCCCGTTGCTCAGTCCTAGCGCCTGCCAACCTAGCAGTTCAAAAGCACCCCCAGGGGCAGGTAGATAAATAGGGACCGCTTACTAGCGGGAAGGTAAACGGCGTTTCCGTGTGCGGCTCTGGCTCACCAGAGCAGCGATGTCACGCTGGCCACGTGACCCGGAAGTGTCTCTGGACAGCGCTGGCCCCCAGCCTCTTGAGTGAGATGGGCGCACAACCCTAGAGTCTGTCAAGACTGGCCCGTACGGGCAGGGGTACCTTTACCTTTACCTTACCCTGCCTGTCAATAACAGAGGAGCAAGGATGGTTTATTGTGGATGTCATCTCCCCTCCCCACCCCTAGATATTTTAGGAAGAAGAAGCTGCTGCGCCTACTTTCAAGCAGGGAGGGGTCTTTCCCATTCCTACCCAGAGATGCTAGGTGGGATTGAACCAGAAATACATCCTCTGCCACTGAGCTATAGCTCCTCTCAGAGGCATGCCAGAGCAGTGATTCATGTCCTGCTGTATTTTGCCTTGGTCAGACACCACACTGGGCACCACAATTTCAGAAGGACATTGACAAGCTGGAAGGTGTGCAGAGGAGGGCAACCAAGATAGAAACCATGCCTTGTGAGGAATGGTGGAGAGAGCAGGGTATGTTTAGCCTGGTAAAGAGGGAACTGAGAGGAGATACGATAGCCATCTTCAACTACCTTAAAGGCTGTTACGTGGTGGATGGAGCAAGCTTGTTTTCTCCTGCTCTGGAGGGTAGGAAACAAATAATGGCTAAACACCAGGAAGAACTTTCTTTTAGAAAGAGCTGTTTTACAGGGGAGCAGACTCCCACCAGAGGTGACAAACTCCATCAGAGGTTTTTAAGCAGAGTTTGGATGGCCATCTGCCCTGTATGACCTAGTTGCAGGGGGTTGGATAGTTTTATGATTCTATCATGTAGGAGATACAGTGGACATCTTTTTCTGTGATTGAAGAATGCTAAAAAAATTAAAATTTTATTTAATTAAGGAGAAGCGAAAAACGCACAAGTAAAAGGTGTTTGCCCTTTGGAATGGCTACTATACACCTGTTCCCTCTTTTCAGGACAGATCGGGGGGTTGACGGTGTGAGGAACAGCCTTGGCTCCATGATTTGAGCATCTGCTTTGCATGCAAAGTCCCGGATTCCATCCCCCTCGTCTCCAGTTGGGTTGGGAGACATCTCTGTCTGAAGTCCTGGAGATGCCCTGCCAGTCATTGTAGACAAAACTGGATAGATGGACCCAAGGCTCTAACTTGGTCTAAATTGGCTTCTTCGTTTCGCAAATGGTGGTTAGTTCATTTTTAACTGCCTGTGAGCATAGAGCAGGAGAGCGGGGGTGTTTCTACCTGTTGCCTGAAAAAGAAGTGTGTCTTCCATCTCTGACCCCCTGAATAGTCTCTCCACGCTGGCTGATGAAACATATGAAATTTGCAAGCTCCTCCTTTTTGGCTGGGGTCGCAGTGGCTTGCTCAGGGAGGGGTGATGGACATGTAGGGGCTGGCTTTAATTAGAAACAGCTTAACTGAGCTGCACTTTTCTATGGAGGAAGGGGTGTATTTTTTAATCCGGAGTGGCATTTAGCCCCCTCCGCTCCTGTATTGAAGGGGGATATTGGATGAGCAGCTAAATCCCATTAGTTGCTAATCCAAGAAAAGGTGGGGGAAGACTGCCCACCCTGACGATGTCAGATTGGGCTCCGTTCCGCTTCCTCCTCTGAAAGAGATAAAGCGCATAGCAGGGTCTAAAAATCCTACCCAGACCCTCTTGTTCTACATAAGTGCCTTACCTCAAATCTTTAATACATGTGATGAGAATAATACAGAGTGGCTGTAAAGAGAGATGGCCCTCATGAGTTAAGAAAAGAAAAGAAAAAAGCAGTCTGTAGACCCCTGAGTCTCCAGGGCCAACGTTCCAACAGAAATTGCATTGTGTTAAATGTTTGGAAAATGTCAAAAGCCCAAGGCAGTATAAGTTCCTCAACTAAGTTTATTCAACATTTGTCAGTGACATTTTTCAGTGGCAACAGCTCACTCATAGGAACACAAGATCCAAACTGACTGGACAACACGATAATAATGCCAAGCATGAACTGACCGTTGACAGTTGGCGGTTGACAGAGCATGCGCTTACTTGCCATTAGAATGTTCATCTACCAAGGCATCTACGATTGGTTAGAATGTGCCTTTTAACATAAAATGTGTTAAACCCAATACATAACACTCCTCCCCCCAACTTCCTAACAAAAGGAACAAACATAGTCATCAAGGTGTGCCGGCCTTTTCCTTTCCCGCTGGGATCGTCGCAGTTCCTGTGCCAAATGGGTGACCCAGGAGGTTCCTCCGGTACCCACTGTGAGTGGGGCAGTCAGGCCAGCTCCGAAGGGGTCACTGCCGATGGAGCCACTGAGGATTCTGGCCTGAGGGCGCCCTGCTGGGGTAACTCAGTCACCGGCAACCCATCTGGTTCCCACCCTGGCCTGAGCGCAGAATCTCTGAAGTACCCATTTCTCTGTCTTCTGGATCCGCTTGAAGTTCCATGTTCGGAGGTGCCTGGCTCTGATCCGAGGGGTCAAAGACTTGCTTGTGTCCAACTCAGTGTTGGCACACTTCGATGAAAAGCTTCCGGTGGTACTGGCTTGTGACGCTTCCTCTTATGGAGTGGGCACAGTACTGGGCCACCAGCTTCCGGACAGGAGGGAAGTCCCAGTGGCTTACTTCTCCCAAACTCTCATGTCGGTGGAGCACAACTACTCCCAGATCGACAAGGAGGGTTTGGCAATAGTTAAGAGAGTCAAAAAGTTTCATGACTTTCTTTATGGTCTGGGGCGTCGCAAATGGCGCACACTTTGTCCTCTGCTGGATGGAGGCCGTCCGTGTCAATCCGGAACGCCAAGAAATAACCCTGGTAAAGTAAAGGTAAAGAGACCCCTGACCATTAGGTCCAGTGGTGACCAACTCTGGGGTTGCGTCCACGCTAACTCCAAACTGTAGGCGTTTGACCCTGAAGGCAGCCCTATGAGTCACGTTTGTCTGGGCGTCTGCGGTGGCCTTGTCAACGGTTAGCTGTTGATAAGCTTGCACTAAATCCAGCTTCCCAAAGATCTTGGCTCCAGCCAGGGTTGCCTAACACGTGGCTCACCACCGGAACCGGCTACGCATGGTCCTGCAAGGCCTGGTTCAGGGTGCATTTGTAATCACCACAGATACGGACTGAGCTGTCCAGTTTAACCGGTGTGACGATTGGGGTTTCCCAGGTTCCCGAAGCTACCGGCTCTAGGACCCCTTGGGCGACTAAGCGATCAAGCTCCTCATCAATCTTGGGTTTAAGAGCAAACGGGACTCTACGGCCCTTGACCCGAATAGGTTGTAGCATGGGGTTGAGCCGTAGGGAAATCGGGGGTCTGTTGTACAGGCCCAGGGTTCCGTCGAAGACTGATGGATGCTCCTGGTAGATCGAGTCGAAATCTGCCCCTGATTAAGCCCTGAAATACCTAAGCCTAACGGCCTGAACCATGCTAGGCCTAGAAGGCTAGTGAATGGGTCTTCAGTTATGATGAGGTTCAAATTCTTTGTGTATTTCTTAAACTATACCTTGAAGGTGCCCATCCCCTTTAGCTGGATTCTTTTTCTCTGGAAGTCCCACAGCACTATGGGGGCCGGGCGGAGAGGAGGGCCACCGTTAGGGCAAAGCTCTTTCAGAGTCTTAGCAGATATTATGGAGTAGGATGAGCCAGTATCCAACTCCATAGTCCGCGGGGTTCCCTCTATCTTGAGTTGTACCCTAAGCTTATTGGACACCGGGGACGGAAGTTGAAGTACCCTGGCTGGAGAGGTGGACTGTAACTCCTCCTCTATGTAGGCCTTGTGGACACATTGCTTGGGTCGTGCTCCAGAGGTCTTGTAGCGGCAGACTTGACCAATGTGCCCAGTCTTCCCACAGCGGCAACATGTGGCGTCACGAAACCTGCATGTCTGATGCTCGTGGTGTTCTCCACAGCTGGCGCAGGTTCCTTGAGGTGCGTCAGATGACCGTTGGTTCGATGATGCGCTCGTAGCTTGGGAGCAGTGGTGTTGGTCGGATTGGTCCGAAGCTAGGTGGACATCCTCATTGTGGGAATCTATGGAAGACGACCGGTCTCGCTGGATGCGGTGAGTTCTCCTTTCGGTACGTGGGCAGTGGGCCGCCTCGTGGGTGTTATCCTTCTCAAAGGCCGTGGCCATATTCATTGCTTCCATCATTGTGATTGTCAGCAGCTTGCGGCGGAGATGGCTGTCTCGCATGCACCGGCGAACCTTTCGAGAAGTCGTTCCTTGATGTCAGCAAAATGACAATACATCACAATCCCCGGAGCGCTGCGATGTATTCACTTGCTGACTCTTGCGCTTGTTGCTCTCTGTGCGCAAAGTCGTAGCAGCGGTGGTTCTTAGTTGGCCAAGGTGCGAGGTGTCTTGTCATAGCCTGTCAGCTTATCGAAAGTTCATGCCTCTATGTCCCTGGGTGGCATCAGACCTTCCAGTAGAGTGATGGCGGAACTTCCCAGCACCGTCAGTGGCACATCCACCTTGTCTGCCTCCCTAAGGGAAGCCTTGTAGTCGGACATAGCTCCTTATTCGGCAGAGCCACTGCGGCCATTCTGCAGGATGGCTCATATCGAAGTCCAGTGGCGGCCGACTATGCCTGGTAGCCATCCTCGGATCTGGAGCAGTCACTTGTGCAATTGTGGGTGGTTGCGAAGACGCGGCAGGTGTGATCTCGTTTCCGGGACTATTTGCTGAGTCCGGCGTGGCAGTGAGGTCGCGCTTACTGCGAGGCGGCAGGCAACGGTGCTGCGGTGTGGTCTTAGGCCTCTGGCAGCCGGTGGGAAGTCATCAACATCCCATCCTCATCGCCATATTCGGAAAAAGTCAGAAGCCAAGGCAGTATAAGTTCCTCAACTAGGTTTATTCATCATTTGTCAGTGACAACAGCTCACTCATAGGAACACAAGAACCAAACTGACTGGACAACACGATAATAATGCCAAGCATGAACTGACCGTTGACAGTTGGCAGTTGACAGAGCATGTGCTTACTTGCCATTAGAACGTTCATCTACCAACGCATCTACGATTGGTTAGAACGCGGCTTGTAACATAAAATGTGTTAAACCCAATATATAACATACTGAAAGCAAAGGAAACTGCAAAATCTCTTGAGTTCCTTAAGAAGGTAAGAAAAGCCTGCTGGATCAGACCAGTGGCCCATCTAGTCCAACAGATGCCTGTGGAAAACCTGCAAACAGGATCCGATCTCAAGAGCCTCTCTGGCAGCTGACGTCCAGAAACATCTGCCTCTAACTGTGGACTCTGGGCACAGTTGTCGTGACTAGTAGCCCTCAGTAGCCCTCTCCTCCTCCATTAATTTGTCTCTCCCTCTCTTAAAGCCATCTAGTTTGGGGGCCATCACTGCCTCCTGGGGGACCAAGTGCCATAGCTGAACTGAGTATTGCTTGAAGAAGCGCCTTCCTTCTTTTTATCTGTCCTGAACCTTCAACGTTCAGTTGCATTAGATGCCCACGAGTTCCAGTGCTATGTTATTACCAGCTTTTTACCTCGAGCCCTTTTGCAGAAAGCCTGGCCTGGTGTATGGCAGCTCTCTTGCCATCTTTCCCATTAGTCCCGAATATGTTGGCTTCAGGCTCCCATCAGTCCCACCCAGCATAGCTAACTGCAGAGAGGAGGAGAGTTGTGGTTCAGCAAATTCTGGAGGGCCACAGGTTCCTCATCCCTGGTTTATTCTGAGTGGCAGCGGCTTTTCAGGGTCTCGGGCCCAGAGAGGTCTTCTCACATTGCCTGCTCCCCCCCCCCCAACAAAGATCCTCTTAAACTGAGATCCCAGGGACCTGTGGTCTTCTGAATGTTGCAAGCATGTGCTCTACCACTGTGCTTACTGTGGATGAGACTGCGCTCTCTGGTCATGTGCCATCCCAGCCAGGTGTGAATAAGACCAGAAGTGACATATATATCTCTGTTCCTTTCCTTTGTGGAAGCTCTGTAGTGCGGCAAACTGACTTCAGGGGAAATGTTTTGCTGTTACTTCCATCTTCTCACTGAGGGAGACCAGGCAGGGAACTATGGCTGAGAGACATATACTGCCTTGTGAGCAGTATATATGGAATGAAGCCCACAGAGGAGGGAGCAGGGGGGAGACTAAGGAACCAAGAAGTCTCTCATGATGGCCAGTCAACTCCTCCCAAACCTTTGTCCCTCATCCTTTAGCACACAGTACAGTCATCGTATTAAGTTTCAATCACCCCCAGGGCCTTGAACTTTTGCCCTTGTGCACAAAGGCTAGGTTTCTGAGGACTAGGTTGGGTATAGCTCTGGAAGCAATTCCATGGCATTGAGCAGTGTGATCTGAAGTCATCTATCTGCTTTTCCCTCACGCCTGTCACTTGTGCAGCGAAGAGGCATTTGCAAAACACAAGTGAGTATGATGCCCAATCTTGGCAATATATTGTGTGACTGAAGAATCTTTAAGTTCAAACGTGTGAAAATGCATTCAAAGCAGGAGGGTTATATATGCCACATGGGTGTTTTTCGGTCAACTGGGCGTAGGCTGAAGGCATATGGCGCATGCAGCAAACTGCTGAGGTTAAGGATATAGTAACTGGGACCTGGGGGAAAGTTGCAGTGTGGAGTTCAGGTTGCCTGACGGCTAGTCACACTCTTTCCTTTTTTATATATATATATAATATTTTATTAAGATTTTCACAAATTAACAAGGAAAACAAACAAAAAAAGAAGAAAAAAAGAGAAAAGATACAAAAAAAATAACAACGATTAAAAACAATTCCATCTTTCAAAACATATCCTTACATTAGCTTTTTTCTCGGACTTCCCCACACCTCCCCCCTTTGTATTTGAGTTCAATTGTTTGTTCAGCAAATCCTTTCCCTCTTTACCTTTATCTTAATTTTGGTCTTAATATTTTAACTTTACCTTTCCCTCTATTAACATTCCATTTTTTCCTAGTCTTTCAAACATTATTTCTAAAAACCCCTTAGCTTCAATCCAACATCATTCCAACATTCATTAATTTTACATTGTTTCTGTAAATAATCTTTAAATTTCTTCCAATCTTCTTCCACCATCTCTTCTCCCTGGTCTCGGATTCTGCCGGTCATTTCTGCTAATTCCATATAGTCTAGTCACACTCTTTCCGTTGATACTCCACTTTCCCCCCAAATTATATTAGTTTATTTTTGGATTTTCAGGTTTACAAACACCAACAAAGAGAAAAATGAAGCTATAATCAATGAATCCCCTTTGGCTTCCCTCCTCCCCTTTTGTGGATCCTTATGCCAACATTTTCTCCTGCATCACGTCTGTTACTCGGGTGGTGCTTCAGTTTGCCCAGGGGAGAGTAGGCAAGAAGCAACTTGGATGAAGAGAAAGCCACGAAGGAGTGCGATGGCCATGATCCAGAGCAGGTGTAAACTTTTCTGTCATGGAGACTCAAGCCTACAGTTTCAGCAGCCGACACATATGTTACAAAGAGAAGGGGGAACAGAGTCACACTTGCTTGGCATCTAAATGGAGTCCTGCTATTTAGACTGTGCGTCCCCGGCCAGTGATAAAATATTTCTATGTGTGCTGCCTCCTGCTGGGAAAGTTTAGGGATCAGTCACTGGGTGGTTTTGAAAGTCTAAGCAAATGAAATAAGAACGTGCACCCCCCCCCCCAGATAAGAGTACAAAATTGTGCATTTGGGACGGATTGTACAACTCGGTGGCTGAACACTTATTTTTCATGCAAAATACCTCAGCCTCTGGCATCTCTAGGTGGGGCTTAAACCTTGGAGAGCCTCTGATAGCCATTATGTAGGATCTGCAGCCCTTGGGTGAGGGGCCACTGGCATCAGGAATCTTGAGTGCTCTAGGCCCACAAAATGGCTGCCATTAGGATGGCTGGCCGGGCATAACACAAAATGGCTGCCACACCTAAAAGAGCAGAAAAAGAGAATTGTGCCGGCATTGGCGACTGCCCCATCAATTGAGAGAAAGCACCTGCATCAGACACTGCCATGCCCCCCTCCCATAAAGAAGCCCTTTGCTCTTCTTCGTTCAGAGGGTGGGTGGGTGTCCAATGTAATGTAAGCATGCTTAAGGGTCTGTAGTTCGATGTAGGAGAGGCCAAGCCAGCCAAAGAGGTACTACTGAGCAGGAAGAACAAGTAGCCTTTTGTGTGTGGTGGATTTTTGAGGGGGTATATTGTTTTGCATGAGGTACTGGCAGGCACACTGGCACCTCCAGGCTCCACGCTGGCATGTTGGCATGAAGCGGCTTCATGTAATTAGTATGCCTACCCCCTGAAGTCACACTGTTGCCCTGCCTTCCCCTACATGGAGCTTGGGCACCCAGAGCCAGAGAATCTACACATGCCACTGGCTGCCTATACCTGCAGAGCACCAGCTACATGCATAGGCGCCCTGTTCTCAGATGCCCCCCCCCCCTCCAGCTGTGAATGTCAGAGGGCAGAACCAGGAGACATGGCGGGGTGTAGCCTCATTGCCCATTTCAGCACATCTGAAGGGAGGCTTCTCTCTCCGGCGTATCATGTGGAGTGTGAAACCTGGGAAAGCCGTGTTCTTTCTTTATGTTCCACAGTTCGCTATCTGACAGGCTGTGAGCCAGATTTGCTAAGGAAACAATTTCACCTGATCTGTTGTAACTCTACTACCCCGTTTTAATCCAGTCACGAAAAGGTAATTGCTTCCATTTTTCATGTGAAAGAAAACTGCCACCAAAAGCTGACATTTTAATCATGCTTCTCTTTTCGGGTTCTCTTACGTCATGCTCCCTGCTGGTTGCTACTCAGTATTTTATTATAGCCTAACTGCTGCAGAAGAAGAAAGCAATCCAGGGTTGGAATCGGAGGTTGGCATCCCTGGCAGGACCAGCCCTGCTGTTAGGGCAGAGCAAAGCAGCCTCAGGCAACAAGCGCTGGGCAGTAGGTAGTGGTAGTTTGGTGTGGGAGGGCAGAGTTATGTGTGCCATGTGGCCTGCCCTGTGCTCCCTCACCTAGTCCTGCAGGTGCAGTGGTGGCAGCCAGTGCTGAGGTGGGATTCAGCTGCCAGTCTTGCCAGCTTCTGGGCAAGGAATGACAGGGCAGTGAGTCATGCCCTGCTTTGTCTCGGGCGGCAAAATGTATTGGACTGGCCCGGATTATTGGGCACTGGCATGAGGTCCACACCCCACCCAGCGGGCCTGCTGCCAACCCCTGGAAGCTCCAAGCCCTTCGCCTTGCTATCACCTGCCCCTCTGAACATGGGAGCTATGACAAGCGAGAAGGTGCAACAGAACAGCAGCATGCTTCTCCATTTGCCTTGCGCTCCCCCTCTGGGTGGAGGTGCAAGTGGGCTTGGAGGAAGAAGGGAAACGGAGGGATGGAGGGCTCACCTTGCACAAGCGCCATCCAATACCTGGAGACAACCCTGGCGCAGCCTTGGTCATTCCCATTCTGTGTACAGCTCCGAACAGGCTGGTGCTATGCTGAAGTCTTAGGAGTAGGACTGAATGGTGGTAATGGACGAGAGCAGAGGAGCCCTTGGGGCTGCCTGTCAGTGCGGCTACAGAGTTTGCCAGTCTCAGCACCCAATCCTGCTGCACCGGTGGAGAAGCCATTGCTCTTCGGCATCATGGAGGAGAAGGGGAGCAAGCTGACAACATTGACGGGGAGAGACAGAGTGCCTTTTCTCCCCCCCCCCCCCACCTACCCCCAGCCTGAGCTGGAGCCTGCCTCTGGTTTCTCACCAGTTCTGGGCTCATCCATCTTGCATTGTCTCTGGGCAGAGGAGGGGGAAGCGCCCATAATCCCATTAAATGCCGCCAGCCCGTCTTCGGCTCATCACAGCAACGAGGGCTGGTATGTCAATATGGAGGGGGGCAGCCAGAGCCCTGGAATGACAATGGGGGCAGCAACACAGCAGGGGAAATAGCTGGCATGCCTATCCCGTCACCGGGGGCACCCAGCCGGCACCGTTCCAGAGCGCTCTTAAGCACCATTCCCAGCCTGGGCCTGCTTAGCCGAGTGGTCTACAGCGCCATCCAGATGCCGCAAAGTCGTGGTCTCTGAGGGCGGGGCAAGTTAGCTGGCAGGGGTGTGGGTCCACAGTATTCGGATGGCGCAGGCTGCCAACTTTTTAGCTGGCCACCAAAGCTGTGCTGCTCAGAGCAGCTTGATTTGCACAGATCACTGTCTCCACATGCTCTGGGAAGCTTCCTTGCTGGGCTTCTGCATATCAAGTTGAAAGAGTCCAAGAGCAAGCCGAGCTGTTCTCTCTTTTCCCTCCCTCCCTTCCTTCCTTCCTTCCTTCCTTCCTTTCATCCCCAGGCATGACTGGAAGAGCAGTAGGTTTTAAGTAAGGATCCTGGGGTCCCTGGTGGGGGAGGAGTGGATTTGTGGGAATGCCTGAATACCAGTTATCCTCGCCCATCTGTGTATCTCTAGACTGGCGTGGGGAGTATGGCTTTGACAATGCCGGGAAGCCAACAGGCCTGGGTGTTTTGTAAAAGGACGGGTTACAACACAGGTAAGTCCACCTGACACAACTACTCAAATTCGGGCATATGTGCATTGCACACCTGGTAGACTGCTACCTTTGATAATTCATAAGGAGTTTTTCCCAAGGGGGCAAAAATGCTCTAGGGCTGCTGAGTGCCCTTCAAATGCAGCCAGGTGAAGTCAATAAAGCACAGTGAGCTTGTTCCTTGTGATTCATGCTGGATGCATTCCAGACAGACAAGACAGACCTGTCTTGTCAGGGACCGGGATGGCTAGAGGGAAGGGACGCCACTTAGGCCTTTAGATCACAGGTGTCAAACACAAGGCCCGCGGGCCGAATCCGGCCCGCCAGACGTTGTCATGTGGCCCGTGTAGCCGCCATTCTCACTGCTGTTCTCGCCCATCCAGTGCACCATCGCCTGGTTGTGCGCCGCGTCGCCTTTCAGCACGAAGGTGGAGGTGAGCAGAGAGGCTGCTCCTCCGCGCGCCCCGGAAGCCGCTGCTGGTGCCATGCTCGGCCTCCGCTGTGCCGCCGCCGGGCAGGGATGCGAGTCTGGCAGGCGAGGCGCGGAGGCGGAGAACGGGAGGGAGCGAGCCGAGATGGAGGCGGGAGCGCGACGCGAACGCGCGGCGTGGGAGACAACGTGCCAGCAGGGCTTCCACGCCCAGGCGAGGCGCAGCGCCGCCCTCTGCCGGCGGGCCCCACCGAGCCCCGGAGCCCGGCCGCCTTCCCCGACGGCTGCTGGCAGCTGGCAGCAGGGCTGCAGCGAGCGCACCGGAGCAAGTGGACGGAAGCCCGGCGCCTGGGCAAGCGAACGTCCCCCTCAGCCTCGGCTTGCCACGGAGGGCAAGGGAGGCGGCTGCCTCAGGCAGCAGGATCCACAGGGGCAGCTCGGCCCGTTGTGGAAATGTGCTTCCTCCACCAGCACCAGATTTGGGGCCGTGCGGGCGCCTTACCCGCCCCGAGCCAAGGGAGGACAAAATAATGATAACGATGCCTATTTATTCTATGGGGGGGGGGGCACCAAAGTTTGTCCTCACTCAGGGTGGGTGCCATATTACCAAAGTCCGCCCCTGCCCCCCCTCAATGGGATTTGAAATCCAGGGATTTGAAATCCAATAAATTCCTAGGAGTGCCCCTGTCCGTACTGAGTAAGCCCATCAGCCCCTAAAAGCAGACGATACCAACTTTTCAACATTGTGATAGTGATGTTGTGATACGGTAGCGATATATTGCAGTGTTGAAAAGTAGAGGGAAGAACAAGCAGCATTGGCCCCCGTCAGAAACTGGGTTGCAACCGGCACATCTCCCCCCCCCCCCCGCCAGCACCTGGCACAGGGAGGAGGCAGCACCAGGCGGAGAAGGAAGAGAAGGCGTAGATAAGCCCCAGCCACAAGACGCAGTCCAGTAAAGGTGCCCTCAGACTGGGCCTGCACAATGTTATGATACATCACCACAGGGGCAGACTTTAGTAATCTTTCATAACAGGGGTGTCAGGCTGAATAAAATATTGAGGGGGGCAGGTAGGCCCCACCTCACATCATCATCATCATCATCATCATCATCATCATCATTTATTACGGGTCAAAGACCAGCTCGAACCTCACATAATTTATCACATGCCACACACATCCCATTTAAATGTCAAAGCCCATCAACTTTGGGGGTCTCAGCCTGCTCAAATATTTTAGGCCGATACAACCGGCCCTTTGAGGGTGACCAAACTGCTGATGCGGCCCCCGATGAATTTGAGTTTGACACCCCTGCTTTAGATTGAATAACCTCGGGGTGCTTATTTTCCGGGGGTGGAGGTGGAAAGAGGATTTGTGATGTTTTGCTGCCACACAGTGGTGACAGCAATGTACTGCACCTTTGCAAAATCTGCATTTTGTAATTTATAAGAATGCCTCTGAACTGCCACTATTTTGCTTTGTTGTTTAGTCGTTTAGTCGTGTCCGCCTCTTCGTGACCCCACGGACCAGAGCACGCCAGGCACCCCTTCAACTGTGTACTGAAATTTTAAAGGCACATCCAAACTGGGGTGTGTGTGTGTGTGTGTTTTCCTACAACATGTCTTTGACACAATAATAATGCATTAATGGTGGATATATACTAGAATGTCCACACATTGTTCTGTGTTATTAGTTGCTCTGCAAAGCTTCCCCAGTGTCACTGCATTAATGTGATACAGAGCGGCACTCTTGCACAACAAAAGCAGGTCCCAAGAAATAAACATGATCTCTGGACATTTGTGCTATTAAAAAGGTTACAGGATTTCAGCAGGAAGCTACAGGATGTGCACCAATCAGAGGCAAAGGAGTATGTCTGCCCCAAAACTTCCCCAGGCGCAGACTGTATTGAAAGTGGGATCATGTGTAACCATCATAATATTATTATCAGGAATGCACAGATAGTTATTTCATCTAGCTCCATACTGCCAACAACGAGTGACAGCAGCAGTCCAGGATTTCAGACAGGATCTCTTCCATTCCTACCTCGAGATGTCAAGGACTGAACTTGGGATCTTCTGAATGCAAAATGTATTCAACCACTGAGGTATGTGCCTAGGTCACATGTGCTTGCAAACACAGATTTATTGACCTCCTCCCATGCCCCTCTCTGTACATTTTCAAATGTACACTTAAACATTTTAAGCCGCCCAAGTAGATTCAAAATCATGGGATGTCCCTCCAGTTGAATCAATATAGTTCTGAGCAAGCTTGTGCAAACAAGTCACTAAGATCAGTTTTGTACAAGTTAATGCAATACATAAGCTGGTGGTAACTTATAGCTAGCAAGTTAGTTGCAAATGTACCCTTTAAAATGAAATCTCTCTCTTTAGCTACATGCCAATGGCTTCTAAGAGTGCCTTGTGCTGTTTAGCTTTCTTTTCCACAAAATTGTACAGTGGTACGTTGGGTTACAAACACTTCGGGTTACAGACTCTGCTAACCCGGAAGTAGTACCTCGGGTTAAGAACTTTACCTCAGGATGAAATCAGAAATCGTGTGGTGGCCGAGCGGCAGAAGTTCCCATTAGCTAAAGTGGTACCTCTGGTTAAGAACGGTTTCAGGTTAAGAACGGACCTCCAGAACAAATTAAGTTTGTAACCAGAGGTACCACTGCTCTGTGATTGGGGGCAGTGACCATGTTCATGTTCAGAGCTAGATGAATCTTGGGATGCTGGTGACTCAAGAGTTTTCAGACTTTGGTGCTGGCACCTAGAAATTAGGAAAACATACAGGGCTGCTGCTGAAGAATGCAAGGTATTTTCCCCCTAGTCATTAACTGTTTGTTACAACAGCTGTTCCTCTACTGTCTGGGTTCAATTTGAAACCCAGACTTCTAGAAATGTGAGATTACACACATTGCTGTATTACATCTGTTTTGTTTAGACCCTCCAACCACCACCAGTACTAGATCTTTCCTCATCTTCGAGAAGTCCCCTTATCTTTTTTGGCAACTGCTCTCGCAGCACGCTCAAGGTGACAGTCCCTGCTGATAGGAATTGGCAGGCGTGTTTGCTTTCCACGTCAGCTTTAATAACAGGCAAAGCTACCTGTGAAAGCAAATGCCTGAGAATTGACCAGTCCTTTCCATTCCATATGGTCAAAGAACCCTGTAGCTGAGTGTGTGTAATGGTCTAAAGATTTTCTGTAGTTAGAGACATCTTAACTGCAAGTTGAGGTGTCTCTGTGTATTCAAAGTTGTGCGCTGGTGTCCACATTGCTTGTGCCACCATCAGTTTGTGTAGACATCTGCACATGCATTTGCAAGTGTGCAAATAAACATTACCGTATTTTTTGCTCCATAAGACGCACCAGACCATAAGACGCACCTAGTTTTTGGAGGAGGAAAACAAGGAAAAAAATATTCTGAATCTCGGTAGCCAGAACAACAAGAGGGATCGCTGCGCAGTGAAAGCAGCAATCCCTCTTGCTGTTCTGGCTTCTGGGATAGCTGCACAGCCTACATTCGCTCCATAAGACGCACACACATTTCCCCTTACTTTTTAGGAGGGAAAAAGTGAGTCTTATAGAGCAAAAAATACGGTATATCCATTTTGGTAGGCTTCTCCATATCTGGGCTAGAGGTTGAATCATTAGGTGCGACGGACAGGCTTCTGCACTTTTCATTACGGTGCACACACAGCCTTTGAGCTTGTTCTGCAGGATATGCAAAGCTGCAGGTATACACATTTCCTTTTGGAAACAATTAGTAAAAGTTGAGAAGTCCCATGTCCTCCTTTCCACCTGGCTGCTCCAAGCCAGTGCACACCTGTGCATATTCACAACCATTATAATTATTCACTGCCAGTGTGTAAAGCACCATAGAGCTAGACAAGCAACATAGACAGGTCCCTGCACCCACAGAGCTTACAGTTTAAAACAGTGAAGAAACAATAGGGCAAAGGGAGGAAAGGCAGAGGAAATGTAGGCAGGTGCTGTCATCTTTTTACAAGTGTGCTGGTAATTAGGAATGAGTGGGGATTAAGAGGAAAAGCCAGACGCATTGTGGAAAAGGTGGGTTTTGAAGAAAGGGAGAGAGCGGGGATCATGTTTATGTATTGTGAATGCAACAGTACATGCAAGGGTCAGCAGCCCTGGAAGAACAGGGAGAGATAATTTAAGAGAGTAGGAGACCTTCAGTGGGTAGGAAAACTAAGGCATGGGGGCCAGATCCAGCCCAATCGCCTTCTAAATCCAGCCTGCGGACAGTCGGGGAATCAGTGTGTTTTTACGTGAGTAGAATGTGTCCTTTTATTTGAAATGCATCTCTGAGTTATTTGTGGAACAGGAATTCATTCATTTCCCCACCCCCCAAAATATAGTCCGGCCCCCCACAAGGTCGGAGGGACAGTAGACGGGCCCCCTACTGAAAAAGCTTGCTGACCCTAGGCCTAGTCCCAATAGTGTGAGGCAGGGATGACAGTGCACAAGACAGAACCTCCACATGCTCATGCAGTCTGTGTGACAAGGCCCTTGCTCTCATTCCCAAATGTGGGATGGGTTTTTATAGGTAACTTTTTCAGCAGGGGGCCGGTCCGCTGTCCCTCAGACCTTGTGGGGGACCAGACTATTTTCTGGGGGGGGGGGGATGAATTCCTATGCCCCACAAATAAGCCAGAGATGCATTTTAAATAAAAGGACACATTCTACTCTTGTAAAAACACGCTGATTCCCGGACCATCCTAGGCTGTAAAACCTTGATTTGAGCAAGTCCAGCTTTGAAGTAAGCTGGCTCTCCTATTCTTACCAGCTTAACAAACAATCAGGCAACAAATTGGAAAGTATAATTTATTTACTGGTACTTTATGATGTTGCACTGGTTCACAGCAATGGCGGCAGTGAAAGCCATGCAGGCAAAATACTTATATTTGCAGTGTAACCAGCTTGAGGCATTTGCCTGAACTGGAGCAAGCACAGCATAGCTCTGCCCTCATGGTTGGTTGAAGAGAGAGGGGAACAGGGAGCAGTAGAAGTTCCTTCCTCTCCAGGAAAGGAGGGGAAATGACATCACACAGAGTTCTGTCTAGCATTTGTGTTTCTATGGTCTGAGCATCTGCCTATCAGTAACACAGCTCTGTGGTGTTAGCACTTTCTCATGCTGACAAGAATATGCCTTTATTAGCTTTTGGCTGCTAATCTCCCACACCAAAGCCGAGTCTTCCAATTTGTGAAGAAGTGCCCTGCGAGCAAATGCAGAGTGTGCTCCTCCTCCCAGGGCTATCCAGAGCCAGATGGGCGGGGTATAAATAAATAATAATAATAATTACTATTATTATTGTATTTTCAGAGAGGGTGGCACCTTCCTGGGCGCCATTGTGTGGGTGCTGTGGGGAACAGTGTGCTGACCTGCGGAACTCCCTGCTGCAGGATTTCACCAGAGGCCTGGATGGGGGTGGGGAGAAGAGGCCTGCTTAGCCCACCTTCCCCTTCCCACAGCAGCCAGATGCCAGTGGGAATCCTGCGAACAGAAGGGCACAAACAAGGAGGCACCTGTTCTGCAGCAATAAAACTGCTAGCACATTTGCAAAGTTGAGAAGGGTCATGTATGGTTTCAAATTGGATGGGGGGGGGTCCTGCATGGCAAAGGGGTGGACTAGATGATCCTCGGGATCCCTTGCAACTCCACGATTCTTCTCCAGCAACATTCCTACATTTCTTGCACCCCGTTCGGTGTTGCTGAGCCCGTGTCTCTCGAAGGCCTGAGAGCAGCACCTCGGCTGCGCTCCCGGTGCCAGGAGAGCCCCCTCGCTCGCTCGCTCCGGCCCTCCTTCCTTCCTCCGGGGCGGGGAAGCGGGCAGCAGGGGGCGGCGCCAGGAGGAGGCACCCTGCCCTGCCCTGCGGTGCTCCGACTCTGGGCCACCTCTCTCTCGCCATGCTACCTCTCCGCTTCGGCCTCGTCCTCGTCCTCCTGTGCGCAGCCGGCAGCCGCGCGCAGCGGGCGGAGGACGAGCCCGAGAGCCCGAGCGAAAGCGCGCCCCCCCGGGAGCTGCAGCTGGAAACCCTGGTGAGGGCGCGCGGGCGCAGCAGCTGCGTGTCCTGCCCGGCCGGCGGCCAGAAGTGCCCGGCACGCCTTCGAGATGCCGCCGGCGAAGCTGGCAGGGAGAGACGCAGCCCGGGGGCGCGCCTGGTCCTCGCCCGGGCCTCTTGCGCGGCGGGTGGGGCGGGAGGAGCGAAGCGCCGGTGCCAGTGACTCTCGGCGCGCGCTTTGGGGCGCAGCGGAGTCTTTGGAGAGGCCCCTCCGCCGCCCCCCGTGGGCGCGCTGCTGCTGCACGGATGGAGAGCCCCGCGCGGCTCGGATCCGGGGCCCCCGCTCACGCCCTGCCCTCTCTCTCTCGGCTCTCCGCAGGTGGAGCCCCCCGATGACTGCGCGGAGCGCTCGGCGCTGGGAGACACGCTCCACATCCACTACACGGTAAGCCGAGGCCGGGCGCAGGGCGCGGGGAAAGCCGCGCACGAACACGTCAGCACCGGCGCTTCCCGGCCGCCCGGGGAGGGGCTTCCCGCGGCTCCGCCCTCCGGGTCAGCCCGGCGCGGATGCTGGGCAGGAAAGATCGGCGGGAGCGGGGGGCGCGTTGGTGCGTTTGGTTTCGGAAAGGCGAGCTGTGCGCCCCGGTGCCAGTCCTCCCTTTGCCGCCGTGGAAGAGGCTGCGCGTGTTTTCGGAGCAGCCCTCCGCGTCCCGAGGCCCAATCGGCTTTTGCTCGGCTGCCACATGGACACCGGGACGAGCCCTGGAGCCCGGGCTGAGGCTTCCGCGGGGCGCAAGGGCTCCCAGCAAAAGGGCAGAGGAAGAAGGGTTCAGTTGCAGCCAGGCTGGTGCAGACCCCGCGTGGGGCAGCCGGGTGCCCTCCAGATGGCGTTGGATTCTGGCTCCCATCAGTCTCGACCGCTGGTCCTGCCAGCAAGCGGCTGGCGGAGCTGGGAGTCCCAACATATGGAGGGGATTTAGGGGAGTGCAGGCAGTTACCCCTCACAGGGCACCCAGTCCAGGGGACACAAAATAATAATAATAATAATAATATTAATAATATTAATAATATTAATAATATTAACAACAACAAAACCCAGATTTATGCAGGTACTTAAGGAGCAGGTGGGGCTCATTCGCCTGGGAAGGTAGCCCATCTCAGAGAAGGACAGTGGCGTAGCGTGGGTTGTCAGCACCCGGGGCAAGGCAAGTAATTTGCGCCCCCTAACCCGTGGATTTGCGCCCCTTAACCTGTGGATTTGCGCCCCCTAACCCCCAGAGGTTGCGCCCGGTGCGGCCGGCCTCCCCTGCACCCCCCACGCTACGCCACTGGAGAAGGAAACCGATCCTCAACCTTGGCTGCCATGCAGGACATCTTCTGGAGAAGAAAAGGCTAAGGCGGCAACCTCACACAAATCTGGAGTGGAGTCCCTAAGATGGTTGTCTCCTTTAGGCAACTCCTGCAGCCAAGCTGGTTCCAAATATCTTGCTCTATTTCCCTTTGGACCACATCAGCAAGGCCTGGGGGGTGTCTTGTGATCTGGGCAGCTGAGGACCTCCATACACACCGCCCAGGCTTGTGCCCCAGGGGCCTCACCTTTGTGCTGCTATTGCAGCAGTTTGACTTCACCCCTGGAGGTGCACTCCATTGTCTCTCAAGATAGATGCCAACAGCCTACTGAGAATCATAGAATCATAGAACTGTAGAGTTGGAAGGGACCCTGAGGATCATCTAGTCCAACCCCCTGCAATGCAGGAATATGCAGCTGGTCCATACAGGGATCGAACCTGCAACCTTGGTGTTATCAGCACCATGGTCTAACCAACTGAGAAAATCCATTAAAAAGCAACTGCACCAAAAGGAATTATTGTGAAAATAAGAATGGGTGCCCAATTTTGTCCTCATTCATGGTGTTGTATTACCAAAGTCTGTCCCTGACCTCATTGGCTACCCCTGGTGTAGAAAGTGTCCCTTGAAAGTCAAACAGGTATTCTGAAGGGAGGGAAGCATATTTTCTTAGTTGCTGGGATAGATGATGCACACAACACAACACCATAGAAGAGATGTTCCTGCCAGTGTGAGAAAAGCGAATGCGTCTCCTTTTTAAAAATCTCGCTTTTAAAAAATAATAATGGAAAATGACGTCATGGTGGAAATCACCACCAGCCTTTTTCCTGACACTGTGTTGCTCCATTTGTCTCAGAACTACAAGTTTCCACACTTCCTGAAAGTTTTGTTTTTCCGTGCAGTTTAGCAACTGCTTGTGGGCTTCCTTTAGGAAATTGCTTAGCTGCCATGAGACTAGACTAGCTGCTGGACCGACTGGGGCTTTGGTCGGATCTAGCAGCTGTCACCACTGATGGCAGCAGCTGAATTGCTGGTTCATAGCTTTCTTTCTTTGCAGGGTACCCTGGAAGATGGCCGCGTCATTGACAGCTCTCTGTCCCGGGACCCACTGCAAATGGAGCTGGGCAAAAGACAAGTCATCCCAGGTACAGCTCTGGAACTCGCACTCTGAGGCCAATTTGGCTAACGAACTTCCCACGCAATTTGGACAAGAACTGGAGCAGGAACGTTATCCACTATTGGACCTTTTCCAATACAGTGATACCTTGGTTTACAACCATAATCCGTTCCGGAGGTCCTGTTGTAAACCAAAACAGGTTGTAACCCAAGGCGCGCTTTCGCCAATGGGGCCTCCCAAAAAAATGGGTTGTAATCCAAAAAAGGGGACAAACTCTCCCCTTTGTTACATATATTTAGGTGCCAGGTAAAAACTTTGTGTTTCCTGTTGCTCCCTTACAAATGTTGCTTGCATGTGGCATCATTTAAGTTCTGCACTGAGTGCATGCTACTCTACTGATGCACTCAGCAGCTCACAAATGACTCTGACCCTGGTTGAAAGCAGTGCGGCTTGCATTCAAATATAAACAGTGATGAATGTAAGCCACACTTAACTCTTACCTGTGTTTATTCTTTTGCTCAGGTTTAGAACAGGGTCTGCTGGATATGTGTGTTGGGTAAGTAACTTTCAGTGTGCTTGCCTTGTAGTCTGTGTTACCATCTCTGAGCCCCTTCCCTAAAATGGACCTTTCACAAGCTTAATGCAAGCCACAATTTCTCACCTTCTGATGCGTCTCATCCTATGCTACACTCAAGATACCCCAGCCCTACCTTTTTAAACTTGGGAAGGTTCCCTGTGAGGCAGTGTAAGAACTCTTGGTCTCGTCCCATAAATGTGCCTGTTGGAAACCTCTCTATTCTGCCAGGCCTATGCGGGTGATTAAGATTATCTTGGGCTGGAGTATTGTTTAGAGGGTTGCTGCTGCTACTGTTAATATTTTGGATCTTTATTTTGGATCTTCTGGTTTATGTGGAAGTTGTTCAGTTTGGTTGTGCACTTCCTGTTCATTTGTTTATTGTTTATGACTACTTTTGTTATTTTTGTAGTTGTGTAATTTTTTAATATGTTGTAAGCCGCCTTGAGCTTTAACTTTGGAAAGTCAGCATGCAAATAAAATGATTGATTGGCTGATATCCCATAATGGTTTTAAGATGTTTGTTTTAAATTGTTTTGACTTTAGGATGGTTTTGATTTTTTATTATTTTACTGTACGGTTTTATGATAGGGACGCGGGTGGCGCTGTGGTCTAAACCACTGAGCCTAGGGCTTGCTGATCAGAAGGTCGGCGGTTCAAATCCCCGCAATGGGGTGAGCTCCTGTTGCTCGGTCCCAGCTCCTGCCAACCTAGCAGTTTGAAAGCACCCCAAAAAGTGCAAGTAGATAAATAGGTACCACTCCGGTGGGAAGGTAAACGGCATTTCCGTGCGCTGCTCTGGTGTCGGAGTTCCGTTGCGGCTTAGTCATGCTGGCCACATGACCCGGAAAAACTGTCAGCGGAGCAGACAAACGCCGGCTCCCTCGGACTGTAAAGCGAGATGAGCACCGCAACCCCAGAGTCATTTGCGACTGGACTTAACTGTTAGGGGTCCCTGTCCCTTTACCTTTATGATTTTAAAGAGTTGTAAACCACTATAATTTATTTCTATATATCAATAAGCAGCATACAAATATTTTATGTATAAATGTGAAAAGGAAATCCAACTTTTAAAAAATTGGTGTGAAGCATCTATAGAGCATTTATTTGAATCCTGCTCCCTCCAGTCAAGGAATTTCTAGATTGTTTCACTGATGACTCCAATTTCCTGCCCAGGTTTTTTTTTATAAAATGCCCAGTGAATCCCCACTGAAGTCAACAGCTTTGTACACCTGTGTCCTGTCCTCAAATGCTGACATGGCATTCCTTCTTCCTTGCAGGGAAAAACGCAGAGTCATCATCCCCCCTCACCTGGCATACGGCAAACGAGGTTCCCCACCAGCTGTCCCAGGTACGATCCAGCGACTAGCACCTACTTGATGGCCATTTGGCAGGACATCTTGGCAGGTTGTTTTTCTCTAGGCTGGTCTATCTGCTTCCGTTGCCTTTGGATGTACAGTTGGCACATGGGCTCTGATTTGGGGTTGAAGAACTGAGAAGGGGAGCTTGGAAAGCGACTGACTGTAGCGGGGTGGTCGCTTACAGCATTTTGATGCTGTGGGATAGCTAGATGTGAACTACCACTGGGTGACTGCATGAGAAAGAGGCAGTGTGGGGTGCTTGGTACAGTATTGGCAGACAGGATTTCTCCATCAGTTTTCTTTTTAAATGCAATATATTTAGTTCCTTCCATTCCCTTCTCATCTCCTGCTTATCACGAAGCAGCGGTAGCAAGCAGTGGGTTTAAGTTCTAAAAAGGGCTGAGCCGAGCCTGAATCCTGCACAGAAGCAGTGTTGGTTCAAGATTTTCCTGCCTGAAGCAGAGCTCAATGGCCCCGTTAGGGCTTTTAGTTTTGCTGCAGCAAATTCCTGGCTATGTTCCTACACCCAGATGTGCAAAGAATTGCTGTAGTTAAGCAATGGTGAAATGTACTCTGCACACACTCAGAAGCACTTCAATTACTTCATAATTTCCTGGGCCAACACAAGGCATTTAAAAAAGTTTTCTGGGCTGAGCCGTGGTTTCACATTTCTAGTGAAAATGCACCCTAACCTAAGGTGAATTCAGGCGTGTTGACTGAATGGGACAAAATTCACACAAATGTGTGGAAAGTCCAGAGTTGCATTTGAACGTGTGAGGTAAGAGCCGCATTGACAGGTGTTGCAGTGTTACTGAATGCACACAACTTTTGGAGAAAACATGGTGGCCAACCTGTGTAGCTCACAATGGAGCATCTGGCCAGTTCAGTAAGGAATTGGGATGTTTGACTTATTAGCTGCTGGCATTGGGGCTGGATGGGATGGCATCCTCAGCTGAAGCTGCCCTGTGCTCATCACCCCACATTAACCCCATTCCTTTAAGGATCTGTAGCTGCCCCCAAAGTGTGGCTGGCATATGTGGTTGCAATCTAGGTATCAGCTTGGGCGAAGTATATGCTCCTCTAGGAATCAGTTTGCATATAGTTTGCAGTTAGACAAGCAGCCGTGGCCCTGCTTACGTTCTGCCCTCGGCCTGGCAGTTCACGTAGCCTGCAGAGCCATGCATTTTGAGCCTCCATGCAAATGCAGGTTGGTGGCTGTGTTCTCTGCTGGCTTTTGTGCCCTGACCAATTGCACCAGCGCAGGGATGCCGGCATAAAGAGGGTGAAGGCAACCCTTTGGGTCTCTCGCGTGGAGCATCCTATGGACAATACAGACCCTCAGAGAAACCTAGGAAGCGCAGTGTGGTCTATGTTGACTGGCTGTGACTGTCCAAGATTTCAGGCAGGATTCTCTTCCAGCCTTACCTGTGTAGGCCAGGGAATGGGTGTGCTTCTTTCTGCATGCAAAAGAGGTGCTCTACCACTGAGCCACAGTCCTTCTGCAAAAGTTACCTTTTGCCAATACGGGATATGGGGCTGGAGGGACCGATTGCCTGGCACAGGGAAGCAGAACTAAGTTTCTCTTTTCTCCTATGCTAGAAATGACATTTAGTTGCAGCAGCACCAGTGGTGCAGTTTGCACTATGATATTGAGGAGGGCCTCTTGCTAATTTTTTTGAGTGAGCCCCCAAAGTCCTGACAGCACCGCTGAGCAGCGCAAAGCCTTGTTTGTGCTTCTCCAGCTGCCATAGATGCTTAACACTGACAGGAAAGATTTCCTAGGGACCTGCCCTGCCTGAATTGTCCCCCAGCGCTGCTTCACCCAACTCTCTCCTCTCTCTCCAGCTGACGCAGTCCTGCAGTTTGAGGTGGAGCTGGTGGGGCTGTCCAGAGCCACCTACTGGCAGAAGATGCTGAACGATGTGCTGCCCCTGCTCTGCATCGGGCTTGTCCCTGCGCTCTTGGGGCTCATTGGCTACCACCTGTACCAGAAAGCCCGGGCACCCCGTGTCTCCAAGAAGAAACTCAAGGAGGAGAAGAGAAACAAGGCTAAGAAGAAATAAAGTGCCTCCTCATCTTTTTGGACATGGCTTTGCGGTTGCTTCTCTTGTGGGGCTCTGCTCTGTTGTGCTCACACCTTCACGAAAAAGCGGAGGGTAGGGGTAGGTTGAATGAAGGGCTGGTCTCACCTCCCAGGATGTAGTAGTTTGAACAGTCTTTAACCAGGGAAGGGTATCTAGGGGGTATTACTGCAATATATAAGCAGCTCAGTCTAGCTGGTCAATCGAAGATTGCCTATTTCTGAGAGTCACGTCTAGCAAAGCACTGGCAGGCCATTCAGAATATACATTGAGCAGTACTCCTGTATTGTTTTACAAAGTTTAAAATTCCCATGGCCTAGATTGTGCTGCAACAGGGGGCAGAGTGATGCATTTGCAATCTTTCAGGTATATTTGCAATATGTTCTTTAGACGCCGGTGGCCTCCAGCTCTCACCGGTCCCAGCCAGCATGGACAAAGGCCAGGTACTCCAGGAGCAGAAGCCCAGCAGCGTCTGAAGGGCACCCTTGATTTGCACAATGAGCTTTCACTAATTACATCTTCCTTGGAGGCCCTGGGAATTGTAGTCCTGCAAAGTGAAGGACTTTTTGCAGCACACATGATAGATCTGATCTCCCAGCATTTGGCAGGGGTATTAAGTCAGCTAAACCCTACCTCTGAACTTTAGGATGGAGAATTAAATAAAAAGCTAGCACTCTGGAAAGGAATCACACACAAAAGTTGGCACCTGCGCAAGTGCTTAGCTGCCTCCTTTGCAAACAGCTCTTAGGCCTGTGCACAAGCCTATAAAAGAAACCACTGGCAGTAGACGCACCATAAATGAGAGTTCCCAATATGCCAGCCTCGGGGGCTTTGCTTGCAGAGGGAAGAAAAGGCTCTAGTACGCATCAGCTCAGCTCTGTTCAGCTGTTTAATGGCAGGTATTGGCCCTTCCCCAAAGGCCCCCCAACAGGCCTCACTCTTCTTTATGCCCAGTGGTCTGTTAACATGACAGAGGAGGATAGTTTGAAATCACACGCCGCTGACTTAGAGGATCCGCTTGACCTCGAGTGCTGCCTCGACCACGTTATAGATGGGCTGCTTGGCAGGCTCGGACGAAGGTGGGGCAATGTTTTGCTGGTTGACAATCATCAGTGGATTGATCTGGCTCAGAACCTCGTCGTTCACCGAGATGCCATCCAGGTACTGCTTGAGCAGCTGCCTCAGCCTGAGGTTGTCTTGGAGCAGCGCTTGCTTCGTCCGCTCCAGCGAAAGCTGCTCCAGCCTCACCTTGTTGTATCTTTGCCAGAAGCGCTCCAGCCCCACGTAATCCTGCATCATCTGGAAAAGACATGGGAAAGACAGGCTTCTGGGTTGGTTCTAAGGAGCTGCATCGTGGTCTTTGGACAAGAATCCCTGCTTTGAGTCAGTGGCTGCATTGGGAGAAACAAAGCGCTCTTGAGCAGCCACTAAGTCGGGAAATGCTTCTTGTGAATGTAGCACCCAAAGGTCTTGTAGCAAAGATTACCGTATTTTTCACTCCATAAGACACACTTTTTTCCTCTTAAAATCTAAGGGGAAATGTCTGTGCGTCTTATGGAGTGAATGTGTGGTCCCTGTTACCTGGGCTTCCCTTGCCAGCACCGACCTGCTCTCGGGCTGGCGGTGGGGGAAAGCGCTTCCCCCACCGCCAGCCCCACTGCTCCCCGACCTGCTCTTTGGGGCTGGGGCTGGGGGAAATCCGGGTTTCCCCCGCTAGCCCCGCCAAGCTCCTGAGCAGCTCTGGAGTAGCCCATGAAGCCTCCGTAGGGCAGTGGGGAGCCTTCATTCCACTGCCCAGGGGAGGCTTTGCGCAGATATCCCTGGCTTTTTCGGGAGGTGGAGGAAGGGACAGAGCGAGGCTCTCTCACTTCCCCCACCTTCTGCAAAAGCCCCCAAGAGCCACATTTTTTTCCTTTGAATTCCACCCCCCCCCAAAAAAAAGTAGGTGCGCCTTATGGTCAGGTGCGCCTTATGGAGCGAAAAATACGGTATTTCTTATAGCTGTGTGGCAAGCAAAGGCCACAAAGTCAGGTGGGCCTGGATAGAGAGGCAGGCAGAATGCATTCTGGGAAAGTACCAGACGCAAAGGGGAAAACTTTGCATGATGCTAAGTGCATCACTTGAAGTTGTGTGGTGGTTCCCCTGCTGTGAAGAGCAGACATAGGGAGCCTGATCAGGATTGGGGATGTGACATGGGGGTTAATGCTGCCCCTGCCATGGTCTGAATGAAAACCCACCCCAGCTGCTGCTGCTGCTAGCCTTGGGGTGGGTGTTCCCATTGGTGCCAGGGCTGTATTGCCTCAATCTGACCAATCTTCTGGGAACAAACAGCCCTGAATGCTAAACTGGAGACACAGAATAATCCTGACAATGAACCGAAAGAACTGTTTCCTCCTCTGCTGGTGAAGCAGGCACACATGCCTTCCTCCCCTTTCCACACACAGACAATTCACCTGGGCTAGTGGCTCTTCCGGTTTCTCCAGGACCACCTTATCCACAGCCTTCTGTTCTTCCCAGGTCAGGGAACTAGCATAAAATGGCAGCACTTTCTCCTCCTCCGACTCTAGCCTGCGGCACATCTCAGCCAGGCGCAGGATCAGCTCTGCCTGTAGGGGACGGGGAACAATAATCAGACTTTGTTTTCCTCTATCTGGCACAGGATACACTTCCCAGGTTGGGTCTTGCAATGGAGTGTCTCTATAATTCTAAAGTGGGAGTTTTAGTTCTCTGGAGGGCTAGGAATGCCTTCACAGGATTTTCAGCACTTTTACCAAACTACAATTCCCGGGATTTTTTAGAGCAGGTTGAGGAGCTTGTGTTCCTCCTGATGTTTGTTGCTGGATTCTAGCACCCAGAACTCCTAGCCTGGCCAGTGGTCAGGAGTGGTGGAACTGGTGGTTCTGACAACTGGAGGATCGTAAGTTCCTCAATCCCGCTTTAGGGAAAGCCATGGCAATTAAATGAGTATAAAACCAATACAAGTTTGTGATGTAGGTTAAGTTGCCAACAGTCACATGAGAGAAACTCTGAACTGCACATCTCGGCTAAAAGAGCAGTATGCACCGAATCTGCTTTGCTCTCTGGGAGTTTTGAGTTTCCACCACTATGGTCGGCCAATTGGTGTTAAAGAAAGATAGAACCTTTTTTATGTACACTACAACAGCAGCAAGAATACTCATCGCAAAGTATTGGAAGACACAAGAGCTACCCACCTGGGAAGAATGGCAGATGAAACTGATGGACTATATGGAAATGGCGGAAATGACTGGCAGAATCCGAGACCAGGGAGAAGAGTCGATGGAGGAAGATTGGAAAAAAAATCAAAGTATATTTACAGAAATATTGCAAAATTAATGAATGTTAGAAGAATATTGGAATGAAGTTATATGGCTTTAGCAGAAGGGTTATCAAGAACTATATGAATATTAATTGTTAATGTGTTAAAGTGGAAAATTTTAAATTAAATTATGTTAGGATAAATTATAGAATAAAAATTGAAGAAGAGGGAAAGGATTTGTTGAATTAGCCAATTTGAACTAGAATACAAAAAAGGGAGGTGTGAGGAAGTCGAGGAAATAAGCAAATGAAAGATATAGAGATGAAATTTGGATGTGTGTTTGGATGTTTTTGTTGTATTGTTGTATGGTATCTTTTTATTGTCGATGTACTGTTTGTTGAATTTATGTATTGTTTTTCTTTGTCTTTTTTTCTATAACTATAAAATATTTAATATATATTATTTATATATATAAAAAAGGAGTTCCCACCACTATGTCAGGGCACTTTCAAGCCATGCATGGCTCCTTTGGGAAGAAGAGGCTATAGGCTATGTACACATTAATGGCTCAAAATGCAACTAAATTGTTTTTTTCTCAATCCAGATTGAAGCCGGTTGGTTTGAGGGGAAGCACATCAAAACACAGTATTTTGTAAGAAACAACCACATAGATAGGGAATGATAATGCCATGTGCACACTACCCCTCTAACCAGTGGTGGGAGCACATTGGGTGCAGCGTGAACACAGCCTGTATCTCGTTGCCACATTACAATCATCGCTGGGCTCCTGTACCTTTAAGAGACACCACACATGATGTTCCCCCAATGCTGAAATAATCTGTGTGAGAAGGGACATGTACAGCACTTTGTGAGAAAACACAACTGTCCTCTGAAAGCTGCCCAGCACCCTGGCTTCTAAGCGGATTATTGTGACAAAAATGAGAGCCATGCACAATTTTCACACAAGAGTACATATGGGTTCCCCGCACCGTGAAGAGATTTAAGATTTGAAGTTATTTAAATGTACGCTAAAAATATGTGCCTGGGACGGACATATATGTGACAACATGTCTGTCACACAGGGATACTCAAAAGAGAGCCAGAATTGCGGGCAGCTCCTTAGCAAGGGAAGATTATGTGACAAGATTTATAGGCACACGGTATAGTATGCAAAGCACTTGTTCTATTATAGTGCAAGGAATTAGGTTTGCACAATGGAATCCCCCCCCCCCCGCATGCCTGCCCTGCACCCTCCCCAAATCTGCTCCAGGAGGTTGGGGAAAATCCCAAAACAGATTTAAGGGATGCACAGGGAGAGGAGAGGGAGGGGATGTTCCGTTGCACAGCCAAAACTCCTTGTACTGATCAAATGAGTGCTTTCAATGCTGTCCATAGTGTCTGGAAAGAACATCATCCTTTCAAGACAGAGGAGACAAGGAGTCTTGGGAAGGCTTGCATCCTCTCCTGCCATCTGAGGCTGGGAGGACCAGCATTAAGAACCTTTCTAAACTGATAGATAAAAAAGATAGATGATCTCAAGTGTACAAAAACTCAAGTACAAAAATCCCCATTGATATAAAACCACTAAAAACGAACCAGGATCTGACCTTCTGGGAAATGATATATAATGAAATGAAATGAAAAAGGTATTTAAATATACCTTTCTGAAGAAACCAGAGGCCTTTCTCCTGGGCATGGTCAGCCAGTTCTATCCAAAAAAAGGATAGAACTTTTTTTATGTACACCACAACAGCAGCAAGAATACTCATTGCAAAGTATTGGAAGACACAAGATCTACCCACCCGGGAAGAATGGCAGATGAAGCTGATGGACTATATGGAAATGGCGGAAATGACTGGCAGAATCCGAGACCAGGGAGAAGAGTCGATGGAAGAAGATTGGAAAAAAATTAAAGTATATTTACAGAAATATTGCAAAATTAATGAATGTTAGAAGAATATTGGAATGAAGTTACATGGTTTTAGCAGAAGTGTTATTAAGAATTATACAAAAATTAATTGTTAATGCGCTAAAGTGGAAAATCTAAAGTTAAACTGTGTTAGGATAAATTATAGAACAAAAATTGAGAAAGAGGGAAAGGATTTGTTGAACCAGCTAATTTGAACTAGAATACAAAAAAGGGAGGTGTGAGGAAGTCGAGGAAACAAGCATATGAAAGATAAAGAAATGAAATTTGGACGTGTTTTTAAATGTTTTAGTTTTTTCTTGTTGTTCTGTGGTATTGTTTTTTCTTTTTATTTTTGATGTATTGTCTGTTAAATTTTTATTGTTTCTTCTTTTCTTTTTTATTCTTTTTCTTTTTGTAACTATTAAACATTTAATAAATATTATTTAAAAAATAAAGATAAAAAATAAAAACGAACCAGGATCTGAAATTGAAAAATGAAACGAAGCATCATAGGATAGAAAAGGGTCCAGCTTTAATAATCAGGGTAAACTTGCACAAGAAAGCTGTGCATTCAACAGGGGTGGTGGCTGAAAGGAACCACATGCTAAAAACCTCCATATAGCCTAGAAGGATAAGGTGTAGCCTTCACTACTGCTGCTTCTCTCTCACCATTTCTTATTCTCGCAGGAATTCCCAGCCATCTCTTCTGTTTGAAGAATCCCAGCCACTGTTTGTTCCTTTCCCCAGTCAAGAACACCTTATCTTTGCCCCCAACAGACTGTGCAGCTCCCTCCCCCGGAAGTGCTTTCTGTTCCAGCATGGCTAGGACTAAGAGAGGCAAGAAGAAGAAGAAGAAGAAGAAGAAGAAGAGTTTGGATTTGATATCCCGCCTTTCACTTCCTTTAAGGAGTCTCAAAGCAGCTAACATTCTCCTTTCCCTTCCTTCCCCACAACAAACACTCTGTGAGGTGAATGGGGTTGAGAGACTTCAAGGAAGTGTGACTGGCCCAAGGTCACCCAGCAGCTGCATGTGGAGGAGCGGGGAAGCGAACCCGGTTCCCCAGATTACAAGACTACCGCTCTCAACCACTACACCACACTGGCTCTCCAAGGTGATGTGGGAGCACATGCCCAAAGAGTAGCCACTGCTTCTTAAAATAGTTTAAAGAAAGGTAGGGGGGAAATAGGTGAGAGGTTTTTAACCCTATTATTTTCCACACTACCAGACCTCAGCTGCTCACGAGTGTAATATATCTCATATGCAACATGGGAAACAAAGGGCAATTCCTCTAAGCAAGGGCGCTTCTCAGCAAGGGAGGTAAAACCTGGCTCATTCCTCCCTGCCTTGGAAATGTCAGGAGTATAGGCGTCTGTGTCCCTTCAGAAGGCGGTAGAACCGCCCCCGCCCCCCCGAAAGCTAGTCTCCACTAAAACAGCTTTATTTGGAGCCAACCAGGTGCTATTTTTACAGGCTAAAGCTGTACTTGAACATAATCTGCAAGAACTCTTCTGGATCTGAACTCCATTTTGGGAATTAAGGGGTGATATGATAGCCATGTTCAAATATATAAAAGGATGTCACATAGAGGAGGGAGAAAGGTTGTTTTCTGCTGCTCCAGAGAAGCGGACACGGAGCAATGGATCCAAACTACAAGAAAGAAGATTCCACCTAAACATTAGGAAGAACTTCCTGACAGTAAGAGCTGTTCGACAGTGGAATTTGCTGCCAAGGAGTGTGGTGGAGTCTCCTTCTTTGGAGGTCTTTAAGCAGAGGCTTGACAACCCTATGTCAGGAGTGCTCTGATGGTGTTTCCTGCTTGGCAGGGGGTTGGACTCGATGGCCCTTGTGGTCACTTCCAACTCTAGGATTCTATGATTCTAATCCCAAGGGCTACCAGAGATCGCCAAAAGTTTGATTTATGCATGTTCTCTTCGGCCAGGGGTGAACAAAGGGGTCGTGACACCCAGGGCGGCAAAGCGCTATGTGCGGCACATGTGCGGTGGCGCATGCATGTAACGACACTGCACGTATACTGTACATAGCAGTACAGTACTCCAGCGCCGTACGGACAGTGCCGGGATCCTCTACTCGCGGCTGCAGGATTCTCCGTTTGCGGCTGTAGTGGAGGGATCCCACCGCCATCCGTACGGCGCTGAAGCAGCGCTGGTGGCAAACCACTATGTACAGTGCATGTGCGGCGGCGTTTCATACAGCACATGCATGCGACGACGCATGTGCGCTGTACATAGCGGTTTGCCACTGGCACCGAAATCCTCTGTTGCAGCTGCAGCCCCTGAGGATCCTCCACATGCGGCGATGGCACGATGGCTGCTTGCGCCGCCATGAGGTGCCCCCCAAGACATGGCACCCGGGGCACACTGGCGCACCGTCACCCCCCCCATTGCGACGCCACTGTTTCAGCCAACTTCATTCTCCCCATCCTATGTACTTTCTCAATTTGTGGGAGGAAGGAGCCTGAGAAGAAGAAGAAGAGTTTGGATTTGATATTCCGCTTTATCACTACCCAAAGGAGTCTCAAAGCGGCTAACATTCTCCTTTCCCTTCCTCCCCCACAACAAACACTCTGTGGGGTGAGTGGGCTGAGAGACTTCAGAGAAGTGTGACTGGCCCAAGGTCACCCAGCAGCTGCATGTGGAGGAGCGGAGACGTGAACCCTGTTCCCCAGATTACGAGTCTACCACTCTTAACCACTACACCACACTGCCTCTCTACACCACACATGGGTAGACCATGATTAACCAAAAGTGCATACAGTTTTACCTTCTGCATAACACGTTCCAACACTTTGAGAGCCCCGCTGCTCTCCCTGGACAGCTTAGCCAGGTTGCTACGGGCCTTGGCTCTGGCCCGGTTCATCTCGCTCTTGAGCTTCTGCAGCTGCTTCAGCACCACCTCCTTCTCATCGCGGACTCGCCGGTTCTGCTCCTCGCTCTCCCGTGCATGAAGAGCAATCTTGTTCTTCAGGATGCCAATGAGGTCCTGGTGACAAGAGTGGGATCTAGTCAGCCGACAGGAGGGCTTCTGTGGCAACTATAAACTGAAACTCATGGCTGCAGTAAGAGGTGCGATTAGATGGCCATTTTGGTTTGCAGCTTTGGTGGTGTGAGATTTTACTCTTGTAGGGGGTTTAGAGTAATGATGGGATGAGGAACAACTGCAGATATTTATAAGGCATGGGAGATGGGGGGGGGAAGGTTTCAGGAGGATCTGTTGCTCCGCCCACCACTGATATGCATCACCAGATGTTTGCCCATGAATCTATTTTTCCCCAGGTTCTTCTGTTGGTGGGATGAGGGGGAGAAGGTAGATTTATGGAAATGAGTGCTGGAGGCTGATGGATTTTTTATCTTTTCCAGCCTTCTGATTCTGTCCACTGAGCTTTGCAAGCCCAAATCAAATGTTCAATGCTCCCTCCATCCAGCATGACCTCCACGGCTACCACTGGAATGGCAGCAACCAACATAGAGGGGATACAAAGGTAAAGGACCCCTGACAGTTAAGTCCAGTTGCAGACGACTCTGGGGTTGCAGCGCTCATCTCGCTTTACAGGCCCAGGGAGCCATCATTTGTCTGCAGAGAGTTCACCCCCCCCCGGGTCATGTGGCCAGCATGACTAAGCCACTTCTGGTACAACGGAACACCGAAACCAGAGCAGCGCACAGAAACACCGTTTACCTTCCTGCCGGAGTGGTACCTATTTATCTACTTGCACTTTTGGGGCGTGCTTTCAAACTGCTAGGTTGGCAGGAGCTGGGACCGAGCAACAGGAGCTCACCCCGTCGTGGGGATTCAAACCGCCGACCTTCTGATTGGCAAGCCCAAGAGGCTCAGTGGTTTAGCGCCACCTGCCACCCACGTCCCTTACATAGAGGGGATAGTTCATATAAATTAATCCACAGACACCCTGTTTCCTGCAGTCAACAGCAACACTTCAAGACAAGGCCATGATAATCACCAATGCAGGCAAAGGCCCTGCAAAGAGTGTCTCCACCATGTGAACCCAACTAAGCTGTGAGCCAAGTGGCAACCTCACACACTCCTGGAGGTCATTGCAAGTGGACTGCCAATTGTAGAAACCGGGCCACCAGTTAGGTATCTCTCTTGATGGTGAATTGCAAGGGGTGGGGGGATATAGGTCAATGAAGTAACTTGGGAAGGTTGTTAATGCTGCCATTTTGAAAGAACACCACTGCGTAGAAGGGACAGCACTGCAATATCTCAGCTGCAGGAGAAAGCAATGCCTGAATAAAGCCCAAATGTTTCCCTGGTCCGACCAGCCCAAGCAGGGCCACTCACTTGCATCTTCTGCAGTTTCCTCATCTGCATCTCAATCTCCTTGGTGCTCTTCTCATCTCTGCGTTTGAGGCCTTCAAAGGCAAACTTACGGTCTTCCGTTGCCTCTGTGTAAGTACGCAAGGCCTGCTGGAAGCGTTTCCACAGCTCCTCCACTTTACCCTCCAACTGCATGCGCAGGTAATGCTTCTCCTCCAAGTTCTGGGGCAGAAATGAACACAGATTAGTATTAGCAGATTAGCAGAACAGCCGGTCCTATTCTGGTCTGCTCTGGAGTTTTCCAGTTAACTGACTCATTTTGGACTAACCCTAGATAAGCCTGCCTGCCCAGGAACTCCTTTCCCAAGCAAAAGAACACCATACATTTAGAGCACATCTGATGCACACTGAAAGCTCATGACTTCCCCCAAAGAATCCTGGGAACTGTAGTTTGTTAAGGATGCTGGGAAATGTAGCTCTACGGGAGGAAACTACACTTTGGAAGATTATTTGGGGGAAGTCATGAGCTTTAAATGTGCATTGGATGTGCTCTAAATGTATGGTGTGGAGGATCTGCCCTTTAAAAAAATTGTTATTGTTTGTTATTATGCTATATATTTGTGTAATTTTAGATTATAAATCGCCCTGTCATATTTGGATGAACAGCAGTACAGAAATTTAATATAAATAAATAAAAAGCCTTAGTATGCCCAACTGGTTTTCTTTGGGGGTTTTAAAATCATGAGTATGGGCTCCAGCAACAAGAAACCTTGTACCTGGAGAAATAATGAAAATAAGAAGGATAGAACTTTCTTTATGTATGCCACAACAGCAGCAAGAATACTTATCGCAAAGTATTGGAAGACACAAGATTTACCCACCCGGGAAGAATGGCAGATGAAGCTGATGGACTACATGGAATTGGTGGAAATGACTGGCAGAATCCGAGACCAGGGAGAAGGGTCGGTGGAAGAAGATTGGAAAAAATTCAAAGTATATTTATAGAAATATTGCAAAATTAATGAATGTTAGAAGAATTCTGAAATGAAGTTATATGGTTTTAGCAGAAATGTTATAAAGAATTAAGTAAAAACTGATTGTTAATGGGCCAAAGTGGAAAATTAAAAGTTAGATTGTGTTAAGATAAATTATAGAACAAAAAATTGAGAAAGATGGAAAGGATTTGCTGAAATAGGTAATTGAACTAAAATACAAAAAAGGGAGGTGTGAGGAAGTCGATGAAATAAGTAAATGAAAGGTAAAGATATGGAAATATTGGATGTGTTTTTAAATGTTTTTGTTTTTCTTGTTGTTTTGCTGTATTGTTTTTTTCTTTTTCTTTTCGATGTATTGTCTGTTAAATTTTTTATTGTTTCTTTTTTTCTTTTTTCTGTAACTATTAAACCTCTAATAAATATTATTTTAATAAAAAAAGAGAAATAATGAAAATAAGGAGGACCAGCACATAGTTTCAGCTACAGTCTTGTTTTCCCAATCACTAGAATCCCTCCTATGGCTCTTCTTGGGATCTTACATGGAACTGGATTTTACAGCATCAGCTCTGTGGGTTCTTTCTTCCTCCCCGCCCAGTAATGTGTGGCATAACACAATGCATGAAAATGACACCATCCGCCTGCGCATTCCCCCAGCCTGTGAGCCAATTATGTGGGGGTAAAGGGGCTACAAAATCAGGTCATGAGTTGATTTGCTACACATTACTGGGAAGAAGAGAGAAAGAAATATACAGGAGAGGTGGTTCCATGTTTCTGCCTGTAGACCAGTTCAGCCACTGACTACAGCTATATGTGCAAAAAAACACAGGGATGGTAATGGGTGTATTTTGATTACATAAAATGTGTTTGAGCTGGGGCCCTTCATCACTAGTGGCAGCTACAAATCAATGGAGGGGAAATAAACCCAAACGAAGTATATGATGATGAGTGTTAACAGACAAAGAGTTGAAGGAATATACATATAGGCTTCCAGTCAAATGAGATGCCTGATATTGGGTGCAGGATATATTTAGAACCTTTATAATTTCAAGGAAGTCCTGGCATGACTAAACCTCCGTTGAACATCTCCATGTAGCTTCTACCCATCCCGCATTCTTTATTTCTTTGTTTTTTTTAAATTAACCAATATAATGGCACATAGCAGACGCATAAGAACACTGGAAGAGCCAGAATGCTGGATCAAGCCAATGGTTCATTTAGTCCAGCATCCTGTTCTCACAGGGGCCAAGCAGAGGCCTACAGGCAGCCTCAAAGCAGGAACTGAACATAACATAACGTTGTGATTCCCAGCAACCAGAATTCACAGATAAATCAGTGGAACTAATTAAAACTCACTTGGAATGGGCTAAAACAATTAAAAGGAAAAAAGGAAGAGTATCAGACACAGCTGATTATGAAATAATGAGGCCCCAACTTGCATATTAAATAACTTTAAAAAAACCTATGAAAGGCAGGTTTCAGGACTACTCCATTGCTAAAACATGCATATATTTTTTCCTGAGGATATTGTCCGTTTCAAAATATGATAAATCCTCCCATTCGTTAGCAAACTTAGAAATTGCCGTAAGTTCCTCCCTGAGTTTTAACCCAGACCTTGTTCTTGACGTCATCTCTTGTACTCTGGAAGTCGAGCCGGGCCTCGTATTCACTGTCAGTAAAGTTTTGCTCCATAGCCAGCAGCACATCCTGCAGGTACCGGCTCTCTAGATTATGGTGACCTATAATTATCTTCCTGGTGAAAATATGAAAAGCCAGTTGAGTTCTAAGAGTCCAACAAAACACAGTTTTCCCGGCCTCGCCCCCCTCCCTTCCTCCCTTCTACCTCTCTGTGTCAAACTCCTTTTGCAGAGCTTGCAGCTCCGTTTGGTAATCCTCCTCCAAGTAGCCAATGCGGCAGCGCTGGAGTTCCAACAGCTGGTCTATGTTGTGCAAGTGGCTGCGCAAAGCATGCGCATATTGAGCTTCTGCCTCCGTCAGGTCCTTAGCGAGGGACTGGAGGGGACAGAGATGGATCAGACAACCACAGCAGGAAACCAATCTGTTTTAAAAAGCTAAAGAATTCCACACTAAAAATATTGAGAATGCCAAGACCTAAAATAATAAATTGTGGTATCTGAAATAGCTTATATTAAGCTGGTAAACACACATAAAGCTTCTGAACTGAATCTGCTGTGGATTGGCCCTGGCATTCCACACTGCATTCAGTTCTTATACCACTGGGACCCACTGATAGCAATAATAAAGAACTGCTAAGAGGTCATTGGAGAATTGTACAAAGTGCAAACCACTTTTTCCTACAGTACAGATGTGCCCTTTGTTATTCCCCTTTGCTCCTTATTGGCAAGTGTCACAGAGCTGCGTGACTTCCCTCTCCAATCTCTAAGAGAGCCATTAACAGTTTCACAGTCTCATTCCAAGGACTCTTCCCGGCCAGGGCTCACCTTAATGACATTGTCTTTGCAGTCCACCACTCGTTCAAAGGTCTGGCTAAGAATCTCAATGTCCTTACGCAGCTCCCTGGCCTTGACTTCACGGAGCACCGTGCGCCACTGTAGGGTGATCTTGTGCAGGTTGAGTTCACTGTTGCGCTCCTCTTTGGCCAGTTTTTCCTGCATTGAGAGCCACAACTTTACCCAGGCAAGCCCAACACAGCCCAGACATCGCAAGATAAAGAACCAGACAAAGAACAGTGGTAGTAGGCAGTAAAATTTGTTTCCTAAAACCATTGTGATCACAAAACTAGTGACTGATCAATAAACACAAGATGCTGGACTACATGAGCCTTTGGTCTGATCAAAAAGGGATTTTCTTATGTTCTTAAGATGGCCACCTTCTCCACAAGTCGGACACCACTTACACTGGTCACATATTAGCCCCAGTGTCAACTGAACACCCTGAACATGTTCTGTGCTGATCAACTGCATTGAAATAGCACCGATCCTTTCAGAGCGATGTGGGGGTGCCTTCAAATGATCATCAGGAAATACTTCCCAAATGTAAAGCCCCTTAGGCCATGTCAATATAACAGACAGACTGGGGGGCTTGTGAAACGTCTTCGGAGGTGTTCATGAAGACACTGTAGGACCACTTTAAATTTAGGGATTTGTATCACGGGTCTTCCAACTCTATTGCCATGTTTACCTGAAACTATTCATTACATCACCCAATTCCAGTTTCATACTCAATATGCCACCAAGTCAGTTGGTAAGAAAAGGAACTGAAAGCATTTCTGGCTTAATTGGCAGAAACCTTCTGTCAGAACAAAAGAGATATGATAAAAACTAGAGTGACACACAATCTAAGCTTCCGGTACTAAATTTAAATTCACCCATTGCCATGGCTCCCTATGGCACACATAGGGTCAATGCTCTCTCGCTGGATTTCTGTGGCGGAAGTCATATATGCCTGGCATCGGCTATTGTAGCAGCAATCAGTTCAATTTAATATCAAAAGCGTCAATAAGGGCTGCACTGTAACTTTGCTCACTGGTCTGAATCTTCATGAATTAAGAGGTCAGGTGACCATGAGAAGCAGCCACAGCTCACTTTCTCCAATATAGGCTCCAAGGCCTTTCACTATTCTTCCATCAGAGTAATTTGTTGCCTGCCTACATCTATCTATTTACCCATCTGCTTGCCTTCTATGTCTTCCTTCTTACAGCAGAACAGAAGCAAAGACCCCCAAAATGGTACAGAACAGTAATTATAGAAAAATCCCAAAGGTGTTGAGCTTGAAAGACTTCCTCAAAGTAGTTTTAAAATAAACTCCAACAATACAGGCAGCCATTTAATTAAACATCTATTTTGCTCTCAAAGAATTCTCCTCTGGGGAAAAGTACTGAGCTCAAAATGTGTTGAGATTCTAGGATTTCCCAATTAAGTTTGTGTCCGGCCTTGCCCATCTGCCTCCAAACCACTAACCTAGTTTTGACCTTTTACCTTCCAGAGATTACATATAAACTCTCGCAACAATCTACCATGCTAGTTTCAAGCTCTTTCACCTCCTGACTGCAGAAAATGCTGCGGTCAGAGCATACAATTTTAAAATGACTCTTTCTGTTTTCCATCCTGCATTATCTTACAAGTGGCACGTTGCAGACTAAAAGATGTTCTTAGCCTCACTGCTGAGAACACCCTAAGATTATGTGATTCACCCTGTTCTCTCACATTTGGAAACAAGACCCCTGGAGCACTGTTTTGAATTGTGAGCAGGTCTGCCAACACTCCTCTCCCCACAACATGCCACATATCTTCATGCTTCCTTGTAGCACAAACCCCTTTATGTCCAGGCAAACAAATGGTACCTTTAGGAACTGGGCCAGCATGTCCTCCTTCTTCTTCGTCATTTCTTCCTCAGCCAGCCGCTTCTGTTGCATCATAATCAGCCGTTCTTCATCAGTCAGGGCTACCCGCTTGCGACCTCTCTTCTTCGGCATGACTGCACCTATAATGGAGGAAAGTACAAAGTACAAAGAGGAGGAGCCCAAGCCTCCTCCTACCCCTTTGGTCTATGCTAAAGGGGGGCAGCTCTAATGGTCAGACCACATCTGTACCTATACCTCTTTTGTTAGTATAGGCCAGTGATGGCCAAACTTGGCCCTCCAGCTGTTTTGGGACTGCAATTCCCACCATCCCTGACCACTGGTCCTGTTAGCTAGGGATGATGGGAGTTGTAGTCCCAAAACAGCTGGAGGGCCAGGTTTGGCCATCACTGGTATAGACACACCAATATGGCTCTTCGGAAGCCTCCTTTAACTTGTTGTCCATACCCATTCCTTCTTTATTATCCTGGCCTTGTTTTAAGGATCTCAGGATTATGAACATCAGAGGTGGGAAACCTGTAGCCCTACAGGTGTTGACTCCAACTCCCATCAGCTCCCACCAACATGATCAACAGCCAGGAATAATGGGAGTTGTGGTCCAACCTCATCTGGAGGGCCACAGATCCCCCATGCATAGTGTTCATGGTCCCTCCCCCTTTCATCCACATATGAAAGCAGTTGGTCCCTTACCTTTCCCGCCCCGACCTGGCCACAGTGATCCATGCGACGGTCATCTCCAGGCTTGACTACTGTAATTCGCTCTATGCGGGGCTGCCCTTGAAGCTGTCCCAGAAACTCCAGCAGGTGCAGAATGCTGCAGTGAGGCTCCTCACGGGGTCTCTGCCATGGGAGCATATTCACCCAGTGCTTTTCAAGCTGCACTGGCTCCCGGTGGAGTACAGGGTCAGATTTAAGGTGCTGCTTTTGACCTTTAAAGCCCTTCGCGGCCTAGGACCCTCGTACCTACGGGACCGCCTCTCCTGGTATGCCCCACGGAGAGCCTCAAGGTCCATAAATAACAACACCCTAGTGGTCCCAGGCCCTAAGGAAGTTAGATTGGCTTCAACCAGAGCCAGGGCCTTTTCAACTCTGGCTCCGGCCTGGTGGAACGCTCTGCCTCATGAGACCAGGGCCCTGCAGGATCTGATTTCTTTCCGCAGGGCCTGTAAGACAGAATTGTTCCGCCTGGCCTTTGGCTTGGAGCCAATTTGATTCCCTCCCTCCCTCTCTTTCTTTTTTCTTTTCCTTCTCCTCCTGCGATGATTCCAACTCGACAGTGCTATGATTCTGCTATGTGCTATGATGAGGCTACATTTTAATATTTTAATGTTCCATTATTTTAATGTTGTATTTTATTTTTGTTTTTAAGTTGTAATCATTCATCTTGTTTTTATTATTGCTTGTAAGCCGCTCTGAGCCCGGCCTTGGCTGGGGAGGGCGGGGTATAAATAAAAAAATATTATTATTATTATTATTATTATTATTATTATTATTATTATTATATAATCCTGTGACATTGATAAGATTGAGAAATCATGGCAGGTCCAAAGCCAGCCAGTGAGCTTGATGGCTAAGTCCTATTTGAACCTGGCTCTCCTCAGATTAAGTCCACTAGCTCTCTCTTTCTTGCCTTATTTCCTTCCCTTCCCTCACCATTATTTTTATTGCAATTCTTAGAACTCACCTTGCCTGAAGCTTCAAATCTGGGTCAATCCACTGCCTCACAGGCTAGCTATGAAGGCTTTTCCACCAACACTACCAAAGCTTTGTGAGGGACACGTCTGATGAGACCAGAATTGCCAGGACTGCCTATTAGAGGAAAGGAAGCAAGCAAGCATGGATGAGCCTAGAAATGGCAAATATTCAAACATCATTGTGGCCTGACTTGGTTGTCCTTTGGGGAGGCCCCACTTCCTAAAAATTAGCGTTGCCACGTTGTTTACGGACAGATGCTCTGTGCTTTCTTTAAAGCAGTGTGTAGAGGTCGGAAATCAACAACTCGTGTCTCCTGCTGTCACTGCTTTTTCATGCCAGGCAATGCTCCCATTTTAAATGATTACCTATCATGCATCTGTTCAAGGAGCAGAGCCTCTGTCCTTAAAGAAGTGGCAAATAAGTTGGAGATAATCCCTTTTTCTTTCTTGTTATCCTGCCTGTAAAGTATCCCTCCCTCCTGGGATCAGTTTTGCCATCTAACCCATGCTCACAAGACTATCTTCTGGTTTCTCCCATCAACAAAGCATACAAGAGACCTGTTGTCGTCAGAAGCTCCTAAAGCACTAATTCCCAAATGGTGTGGCCTGACATAACTGCTAATGGCTACAAGAAGTAAAATGGCATAATCAAGGGCTCCTGAGAGCCCAAAGCACCAAGCAAAGATTGCTCACTGTGGCCTTTGCATGATTCACTGCTCTGGTCTGTGGCGTCTCTCCATCAGATCCCTTTGGATCACCCATCCCTGCCTTAGGCCCAATTACCCAGCCTCAGGGGGGAAGGAAGGAGGGCTGTATCTCTGCATGAGTGGCGCCTCTGGGATCACCTGCTTCCAGGCACGTGAAGCTGAGGCAAAAACACACAGCTCCCCTGAGCCTGAGTAATTCTCACTCTTACATAAATGGGGTGGAGGAAAAGGCTTTTTGGGTATACGGATGACGATGCATGATTTTATTTTTTTTTAATAAAAAAAAGCCTGTCACATGGATCCAACAGAAATGCTTCATGTTGGATGCTCCCCCTTTGTTGTTGTTTAGTCGTTTAGTCGTGTCCGACTCTTCGTGACCCCTGGACCAGAGCATGCCAGGCACTCCTGTCTTCCTCTGCCTCCCGCAGTTTGGTCAAACTCATGCTGGCAGCTTCGAGAACACTGTCCCACCATCTCGTCCTCTGTCGTCCCCTTCTCCTTGTGCCCTCCATCTTTCCCAACATCAGGGTCTTTTCCAGGGAGACTTCTTTTCTCATGAGGTGGCCAAAGTCTTGGAGTCTCAGCTTCAGGATCTGTCCTTCTGGGCTGATTTCCTTCAGAATGGATAGGTTTGACCTTCTTGCAGTCCATGGGACTCTCAGGAGTCTCCTCCAGCACCAGAATTCAAAAGCATCCATTCTTCGGCGATCAGTCTTCTTTATGGTCCAGCTCTCGCTTCCATACATCACTACTGGGAAAACTATAGCTTTAACCATACGGACCTTTGTTGGCAAGGTGGTGTCTCTGCTTTTGAAGATGCTGTCTAGGTTTGTCTCCCCCTTGCGCAGTCCTAATTTTGATATGGTGATGTGGCACCACCCCCTGAAAGGCAGGCAGGCAGTTCGGATCTTGGATGCGGGGCAAAACATCTTCCCAGCCAGTCTCCTGTCGTGGTTAAACCTGCCCCCCCTCCCGCGCACCCCCCCTCCGGCTTCGCTACCCCCCCCCCCCGCCGCCGCGCCTACCTCTCTGTTTCCCCCTCGTTGCTGCAGGCCGAGTCCCTCCGGTCTCCTAGCAACAGCCTCCCCAGCCAGAGCGAGGGCGGCGCAGCCGTGGAGGGCGGAGCCGGAGGGCTCCCTGGGCTGCCCGCTGGGCGAAGCGGCCTCCGACGATCCTTCCGACGCGGCCAGCAGCGTCCGGAGACTTTTCAAGGGGCCCCGAGGGGCGGGCCGTCTCGTCCAACCCCCTGCCATGCAGGGATCTCGACGCAGGATCCCCAGTCCACTCTGAAACCATGCCGGACCCTGCTTTGCACTGCAAAGGTGCGGGCAGTTTTATTGCTGCACCTGTTGCTGCTGCTGCTGCTGCTGCTGCTGCTGCTTCTGGCATCCGTCTGTCTCGAGAGCAGCGCCGGATTTACGGATAAGCTAAACAAGCTATAGCACTCTCTTGCCACCCCCCCCCCCCGCGCCAAAATATACTTCTTCTTAATTGTATTTCACTATTAATATACTCAACCACTGCCACAATGTCCTTTCTTCTATCAGATCAAAATGAGCAGATAACAGCAAAGGTTGCGAGGTTCATAGCAGGGGCAATCAGAATAAGGGCCACTAACTGACGGCTGATTCAGGACTTTAAATTGTGCTCTTATATCAAATTTCCTTTTCTGCATATACAGTTCTGTAATGTTTTACTGTTGCTATGGCCATTGGCTAATGCAAATAAAGTTTTATCTAATAATATACTTCTTCTTAATTGTATTTCAGTTCAACAGTTACTTTGATAAAATACGTCTTTTGTTATGTGCAAATGGCTTGAGATACCTATGAGGTCCATAAATTACCATATAGCATATATTCAACAGAAAAAAACAGTGACAATTTGTTGTTGGCAAAGGACAGCTGGACATTACCTTCAGTAGCTATGGGCCTCATCAAACCTAAATCTGGCCCTGCTCGATAGCATAGCTGTCAACTTACAGATTTGAAAGTAAGGGATTTTGCTTAGCTTATACAGAAATCCAGCACTCATGGAGCCATGCTGCTTTGGCTGTGACTGACTGTGTTTTGCAGGGGGTTGGACTAGATGATCCTAAGGGTCTACAACTCCAACCAAAGAAGAATGGCAGACAAAACTGATGAACGATGTTGAGATGGCAAAGCTTACAGGCAGAATTAGAAACCAGGAAGAGGACCTCTTTAATAAAGAATGGGGAAAGTTTATAATTTAGTTGAAAAGCTATTGTAAACATACATTGGTAGGATTGACAGAAAACTTGTAGTAAAAATTTGAACTATGGATGGACAAATGATTTATAAAAATAGAGTTATGAAAGGGATGCAGAGGGGGAAATCACTACATTAATATACTGCACTGGTTGGAGGGTATGCTAAGCAGCACGTCGGGGCTGCCGTCGTCCTGGTGCGAGGAGTTCCATCGGCCCTTCCCCGCCTGAGAGGGGGGGAGAGAGAGAGACTCTCGCCCACGCCACCCGCAAGCCCAGCATGAGGTGGTTGCGGCGCCGCTGCACCCGCTGAAGCGCCGCCCTTCTGTGTCCCTCCCCATCCCCTCCTCTTCCTCCTCCCTCAGGCCGCCTCCTCAGCCGCCTCTGGCTTCCCCTGGCAGCGCGGTGGAAGTCTCGCAAGAGAGGGGCTGCCTGCCGGCCTGCCGCCACCCGTCTCCTCACGACGTGCCCCTGAGGGGGAAAAGGGAGAGACGGAGACGCGGCAGCTCGTGCATGTTCTCGCGTGCGCGGCGGAGGACCCCGAGCCGCTGCTTCCCTCCCGAGCCAGGTGAGCATGAAACCCGGGAAATTTAAGGCGCTGGGATAAGGGAGTTTCCCGCCAAATAAGGGACGGTTGACAGCTATGCTCAAGAGACAATGGAGTGTGCCTCTGGGGGTGAAGTCAAACCACTGTGTTAGCAGCACCGAAGTGACCTCTCTAGGGTGGAAGCCTGGGCAGTGTGTATGAAGGTCCTGCGCTGCCCAGACAACAAGACCCCCCTCTCAGCCTCACTGATGTTGTCCAAAGTAAAGCAGAACAAGATGTTTGGCACCAGCTTGGCTGCAGGAGGTGCCATCCAACTGTCTTAGGGATTCCACTCCGGTTTTGTGCAGGGTTTATTCCATAGCTTTTCTTCTCCCAAAGATATGCCTCAAGACAGAGGAGGTTTAGGATCAGAGTTTTCCTTCTCTGAGATGGGCTACCTTCCCAGTGAGCCCCATCCATCCCTCAATTCCCTCTACATCACATGCAGAAAGTGCCTGTCTTTGCATGCAGGGCAAGTCCCTAACTCACAGAGGGTTTGAGACCCATTGGCTACTCTCATCTGGTTTAGCCAGCTAGCTGAGATGTTTTTAAAGGGGGGGGAAAGGGGGGTCCCATATAATTGGGTTTGGGGGGATAGTGTTTTAGAGAAGCCAGTGTAGCAACCTAACAGCGGAGGCTGGAAAAAGCCCTCTTTTTTCTCTCTTGCAGCTGCTGTCTGCTCTAACCTACCTCACAGGGTTGTTGTGAGGATAAAATTGCAAGGGGAGGAGGACTATGCTCGCCATCTTGAGCTCCCTAGAGGGAAGCTGGGGTAGAAACATAATAAATAAATACAGGGTATGAGGATCCCAATGAAATTGGTCTGCTAGTTTTGAACAGGGGCTTGTTTTGCTGCAATTTTAATACTCGATTGTGAACTGCTCTGAGCTTTAAAAATGTGGGATTAAAATATTTTCAAGAAATCAATAAAATGAGTGCTGCAGTCCACAAAGGGGCAAAGACCTGGTTGAAAAAGTGTTGGTTGGTTGGTTGTTGTTGTTTAGTCGTTTAGTCGTGTCCGACTCTTCGTGACCCCATGGACCAGAGCACGCCAGGCATTTCTGTCTTCCACTGCCTCCCGCAGTTGGTAGCAGGATTCAATTTTCAACCAGGTCTTTGCCCCTTTGTTATTAGCAGAGATGCTCTGCAGTCCAATTGCCTAAGGCTGTTAAGTTATACCTGTGGCATTCCATAGGTTATTGGACTATAACTCCCATCATTCCTGGCCATTAGTCATGCTGGCTGGGGCAGATGGGAGCTGGGAGTCCAGCAACACCTGGCGAGACTCAAATTCCCCATCCCTGTCCTGAAGCATCCCCGCACCTGCTAATCCATCCAACCCACTTACCTAAGGCATCCCTAGACTCTCTTCAGAGCCTAAGAGCAATGTCCTGTTTTGGAGCCTCTTTGGAGATGAAAGACTGCAGTTGTCATGACAACAGAACCTGCCTGTGGTACCCAACATTAGATATCCAGACACAGCCTGGCCCATTTGAGGTAACAGCCATCTAAAAATAACCTGGGATCCTCCTTTCACTGTCAGACCATCCTTCACAAGCTCTGTTCAATTTCAACAGAATGTAGGAACTTGGATGATGAACACAGTAGGTTAAAGCAGGGAGTGGGAGCTCATCCCCTGTGAAGTTGTTACAATGGGCAGACACAGTGCCAGATTTATGTATAAGCTAAACAAGCTATAGCTTAGGGCCCCACTCTCTTGGGCCCCCCCCCCCAAAAAAAAATTAAAGTAAAACAAAACCGGATGTACATTTCCAAAATATAAGATAAAAAACAAATAAAATAAAACCTACATACAGCAACAGTGTTTTGTGTTGTGTATGGACCTATTAAGTCCATAAATTACCATATAGCATATATTCAACACAAATAACAGCGACAATTTGTTGTTGACAAAGCTGGACATATAAGGGGCCCCATTACCTTCAGTAGCTTAGGGCCTCATCAAACCTAAATCCGGCCCTGGGCAGACACAACATCCTGGCTAAATGTGTTCTATAGTGAGTGGGGTGGCAATGTACTTTTTCTTCTTCTTTTTATATTCACTAAAAAACCAACTCCAGTCGCCATAAAAAGGTAAAGGTACCCCTGCCCGTACGGGCCAGTCTTGCCAGACTCTAGGGTTGTGAGCTCATCTCACTCTATAGGCCGGGAGCCAGCACTGTCCGCAGACACTTCCGGGTCACGTGGCCAGCGTGACAAAGCTGCATCTGGCGAGCCAGCGCAGCACACGGAACGCCGTTTACCTTCCCACTGGTAAATGGTCCCTATTTATCTACTTGCACCCGGGGGTGCTTTTGAACTGCTAGGTTGGCAGGCGCTGGGACCGAGCAACGGGAGCGCACCCCGCCGCGGGGATTCGAACCGCCGACCTTTCGATCGGCAAGCCCTAGGCGCTGAGGCTTTTACCCACAGTTCCACCCGGGTCCAGTCGCCATACCCTTCTGTAAATATATAACACTAAATATATGAACTGCAATGATTACACATGCACCACCAGTTGTCTCCCTTGTATCTGTTTCTAACTGGAAGCTACTTGGGGCAGGGACCTGTCATGTTCATGGGCGATGAAATAATGACAACAGGAATAATTACTACTGCTAAGATAATAATATAATAATATACAATGCCAGGTGATGACTGAAAAACAGTTTGTTAGTATACAAATTGAAAGGATAATGACTACAGTGGTACCTCTGGTTAAGAACTTAATTCATTCTGGAGGTCTGTTCTTAATCTGAAACTGTTCTTAACCTGAAACACCACTTTAGCTAATGGGGCCTCCTGCTGCCGCTGCGCTGCCGGAGCACGATTTCTGTTCTCATCCTGAAGCGAAGTTCTTAACCCGAGGTAATATTTCTGGGTTAGCAGCGGAGTCTGTAACCTGAAGTGTATGTAACCTGAAGCGTATGTAACCCAAGGTATCACTGTATTACACTTCTGCTAGATCATTTAAATTTGTTATTCACCTCCCAAAAATGTGTATCGCTGGCACACACTTTTATGACACATAATTCGGGGCCAGCTGTAGGATAAATGGCACCAGGGTGAGTAAGGAGTGTCCCTGGCAGAACATGGTTTGGGGCCAGCAAATACTGACTGGCAAATAACCCCAGCTCCGAGAAACAGCCCAGCCTGAAGAAATGTTGAATGTCTGAAGCTTTTTTCTGTTATGGAACTTTGTGCCAGTGCTGAGCACCCCTATAAATCTAAACACGAAGCCCACATGTGTCCCGCACCCCAGCTAGAAGCCTTTCCTTATACTGCCCTGTGGTGAGAATCGGATCCCCCTGTTTCCACTGGAGAAATGTTGGAGGGAGTGGAATGAAGGCTCAGCTTTCTGAAAGATTCAGTTAGTCCACTCCTTATCTCAATGCCTGTACCCCAACTGCTCAGAAGGATAAAAGATCACTGTTCACAATATTTGAAGCTTTTGTGCAGGAGTTGAGCCCTAATAGGAGTTTTCCAGATTCAGGATGGTAGCCATGTTGGTCTGACACAGTTGAAATAAATTTAAAAATTGTCCCGTAGCACCTTAGAGACCAACTAAGTTTGTTCTGGGTATAAGCTTTCGTCTGCATGCACACTTCTCCAGTGTCAGAAAATGCCAAAACTGATCCCACAAGGTGGCAGCACTTCCTAAGAGTTTCCAAGCTGTTTTCCCTTCTTTTCCAGGCCATCATTTTATTTTCTGGCAAACTTGTGTATCTTTAACATGTGAATGCAGGTAGAAATGCTGCCTCCTCAGCATGGTAAAGTGCAGGAGAAAGCTTTTTCTGAGTTTTCCTTTCTTTTTGATCACTTCCCTTGAAGCATCACTATAAAGCAGTTACATGGGACGTGGTGCCTTCCAGATGTTTTGGACTACAACTCCTGAAAGCCCCAGCCAGGGTGGTCCATGGTCAGTGATGAGGAGAGTTGGACTCCACAGCATCTGGAAAGCACAATGTTGGCTCTTCCTGGCGTGTGAGATTCTGGATGTGTTTATGTTACAGCTATTCCTTATAAGAGGGACGCAGGTGGCACTGTGGGTTAAACCACAGAGCCTAGGACTTGCCGATCAGAAGGTCGGCGGTTTGAATCCCCGTGACGGGGTGAGCTCCCGTTGCTCAGTCCCTGCTCCTGTCAACCTAGCAGTTTGAAAGCACATCAAAGTGCAAGTAGATAAATAGGTACCGCTCCCGCAGGAAGGTAAATGGCATTTCCGTGCGCTGCTCTGGTTCACCAGAAGCGGCTTAGTCATGCTGGTCACATGACCCGGAAGCTGTACGACGGCTCCCTCAGCCAGTAAAGCGAGATGAGCGCCGCAACCCCAGAGTTGGTCATGACTGGACCTAATGGTCAAGGGTCCCTTTACCTTTACCTATTCCTTATAAGTTTAATCAGATTGATTGCTTCATTAAATATATTTCAAAGGGCCGCTGCTATCATTGCTTTACTTACAAGTAACTAATGCCATGGCCTTTTTAGAACACGGATGAGGAAGAATGATGATGAGCATTCAAAGGCCGGTACAGCCATTTTGGGAAGAGAGCTTGCTGTCAATGTAGGGCAAGAGATGGCAAGAGAATTTAAACACTTTTTAGTTGTTTATAGCCTCAGGATTTATAGCCTCCATATAATAAAAGCTATGGTTTTCCCAGTAGTGATGTATGGAAGTGAAAGCTGGACCATAAAGAAGGCTGACCGCCGAAGAATGGATGCTTTTGAATTATGGTGTTGGAGGAGACTCTTGAGAGTCCCATGGACTGCAAGAAGATCAAACCTCTCCATTCTGAAGGAAATCAGCCCTGAGTGCTCACTGGAAGGACAGATCCTGAAGCTGAGGCTCCAAGACTTTGGCCACCTCATGAGAAGAGAAAACTCCCTGGAAAAGACCCTGATGCTGGGAAAGATGGAGGGCACAAGGAGAAGGGGACGACAGAGGACGAGATGGTGGGACAGTGTTCTCGAAGCTACCAGCATGAATTTAACCAAACTGCGGGAGGCAGTGGAAGACAGGAGTGCCTGGCGTGCTCCGGTCCAGGGGGCCATGAAGAGTCGGACACGACTAAACGACTAAACAACAACAATTACTGACATGGATTGTTGAGATGGTTGGTTAATACATGGTGTTGATACAAGTTGGCTTAGGGGTTACTGTTTAAGTTTTCAGTCCTTATGTGTAAGTTCATAAGAACATAAGCAGAGCCTGCTGGATGAGGCCAATGCCCTATCAAGTCCAGCATCCTGTTCTCAGAGTGGCTGAACAGTTGCCTGTGTGGGAAACCAGCAAGCAGGATTCAAGCACAAGAGCCCTCTCGCCGCCCTCGGTTTCTAGCAACTGGTATTCAGAAGCGTTGGTGCCTTCAACTTAGAGGCAGAGCAGAGCCATCGTGGCTAGTAGCTGTTATGTACTGAGTTGAATAGGATCCAAACTGCAGCAGTTTGATTGGTCCTAGAACAATAGGATCCAAAATGCAGCAGTCTGATTGGTCCTAGAACAATAGGATTCAGAATACAGCAGTCTGATTGGTCCTAGAACAATGCAGCAGTATGATTGGTCAGCAGGAGCCACCCAATCCAGCTCCAGATAGAAGTGCATCTACAACCTGATTGGCCTACAGGAGAATTCCGGAATTAGCCAATCATGTGCAGCCCATTGTGTAAATAATGTATATAAAGCAGATACTTTGAGGGGACTTTCATTCCCTCCTCACCACTATGAGCTGAATAAAGAGCATGAAATCCACTCTTGACTCTGAGTATATTTCAGTAGCCATCAAAGTTCTTTCATGACAACTCTCTCTGTCATGTGACTCACTTAAAAATTGCCTAAAATCTTCTAAGCACTGCATGGGACAGTTCCTGTCTGCAAGCTCGCAATCTAATATACACCACACAAAAGGGAAAAAATGAGGAGGAAAGCAAACTTTGGAGCAGCTTCTCCTTCCCTGGCCTGTGGGTGGGAGCCAAGTTGGTCTCGCCCTTATGTTCTTCCAATGTAGACAGGATAAGGGGAGGGGAGACTTTGGCAGTGATCTCAGTTGTGGGGAAAGAGGTGTGAAATAACTGGGGGTTTATTGTTTTGTTTGTTATTATGTTATGTATTTTTGCGTGATCCAGTATATCTGAAGGAGCGTCTCCACCCCCAACGTTCTTCCCGGACACTGAGGTCCAGCTCCGAGGGCCTTATGGCGGTTCCCTCACTGCGAGAGGCCAAGTTGCAGGGAACCAGGCAGAGGGCCTTCTTGGTAGTGGCGCCCGCCCTGTGGAACGCCCTCCCATCAGATGTCAAAGCGATAAACAACTACCAGACTTTTAGAAGACATCTGAAGGCAGCCCTGTTCAGGGAAGTTTTTAATATGTGACATTTTAGTGTATTTTTCATCTTTGTTGGAAGCCGCCCAGAGTGGCTGGGGAAACCCAGCCAGATGGGCGGGGTACAAATAATAAATTATGATGATGATGATCCTCAGATGAAGGGCAGTATACACATTTAACAAACAAACAAAAAATAAACTCAAGAACCTTCATATTTTTCTTAAAAAGCTTGTTGGACATGCATCATTCTAGATACAGTCCAGAATCACTTCAGTCAGAACTTGTCAGCCACTGATCATCCAAACACAGCACCGCCTGCTAGAAGGCTTCTCCACAATGCCAGCACACCACTCAAGGCCCGACATCGTTGAGAGGTGGCACATTAGAGCATATTTTTACTTTTGTCCCCATCTTTGAAGAGCACATTTTGCCATGGCAACAGGTGGGGATTTGATTGGATGCAACCACCTATCTCTGTCCTCACCCAACAGCGTAATTCTTCTTTTGAAAAAAATCATTCCTCTCATTCCCCTCTCAACCCCTTATCAAGAGCTCTGCTTCATCCTCCGTTTCAGCTGCCTCTTGAACATCATCTCTTCAGCCATCTCTGCATCTCTCATGGATTCCTGTTCGCAATTCATTTCTTCCCCTCTTTCCTCTGCAGCTGCCTGAACTGGTTGGTGTTTCACAAATGTCACCATTCCCCATACTTCTCTACCTCTGTCGAACACTCACAGGGGAAAAAGTGACACAAGCGGGCCTCCTGCCCAGAGCATCATCTTTCTTAACATGCAGCACATTTGAATGTCCAAAGTGGTTCAGATACACTTATGCTGTGCTCGATGTTTCTTGTGAATTGCCCTGAACTTTTATAGGGCAATGTGGTCCAGCAGGTCTTTCTATCTGACTCTCAGGATTTCCCTCAAGCCACACAACTCATGGGACGCGGGTGGCACTGTGGGTTAAACCACAGAGCCTAGGACTTGCCGATCAGAAGGTCGGTGGTTTGAATCCCCGCGGCGGGGTGAGCTCCCGTTGCTCGGTCCCTGCTCCTGCCAACCTAGCAGTTCGAAAGCACGTGAAGTGCAAGTAGATAAATAGGTACCGCTCCGGCGGGAAGGTAAACGGCATTTCTGTGCGCTGCTCTGGTTCGCCAGAAGCAGCTTAGTCATGCTGGCCACATGACCCGGAAGCTGTACGCCGGCTCCCTCGGCCAATAAAGTGAGATGAGTGCCGCAACCCCAGAATCGTTCATGACTGGACCTAATGGTCAGGGGTCCCTTTACCTTTACCTTACATGACTCACCACCAATCTTCCTTTCCTTTGCACCCTCTGTGGCGTTTGTATGGAGCCCCCGTCGTCTCAGGGACTATTGACCTGTACACCACTAATACGCTGCCACCAACCAGATCCTCCCTGGTAAATCACTTAGTCTCAGTAAGGCTCTTAACAATGAAGATTGTAGTTTATTGCAAACACAAATAAACTTTAAATGCATTTGAAACGCTGCTACCCTTTACCCTCTTAGTCTTCTTTTAGGTAAAGGGACCCCTGACCATTAGGTCCAGTCGTGGCCGACTCTGGGATTGCTGCGCTCATCTCGTTTTATTGGCTGAGGGAGCCGGCGTACAGCTTCCGGGTCATGTGGCCAGCATGACTAAGCCGCTTCTGGCGAACCAGAGCAGCGCACGGAAACGCCGTTTACCTTCCTGCCGGAGCGGTACCTATTTATCTACTTGCACTTTGATGTGCTTTTGAACTGCTGGGTTGGCAGGAGCAGGGACCGAGCAACGGGAGCTCACCCCATTGCAGGGATTCAAACCGCCGACCTTCTGATCGGCAAGTCCTAGGCTCTGTTTTATTCTGTCTCTAACTCTTTTACCTCCCCTCACACAAGAACCAACTGCACTAACTGTCTCTCTACAGGTATTTCCATCTGTCTGACAACTGCTTTCCCAACTGCCTTTAACCAACCAACCAACTCAACTAAACCTCAGGGCTAAGCCCTTTTATAAACAGGTAGGTTCCGCCTCTGGCTTTTCTATTGGTCTACCTATTAACTCTTTCTCTCCCCCTGTACAGACATTTTCAAAAGAGCGGGCAAACGCCACACCCTCCTTCAGTGTTTTTGTCTGTCTAAGGCAGTGCTTCTCATACTTGGGCCACCGGCTGTTGTTGGGCTATAGCTGCCATCATCCCTAGCTAGCAGGAGCAGTGTTCAGGGATGATGGGAGTTGTAGTCCAACAACAGATGGGGACCCAAGTTTGACAAACACTCGCTTGGGTGTGCCCTTGAACTCTGAGGGTGCTTCTTGCTTGGAGGGTAAAGAGGGATGTGTGGATGTGAAGAAAGTAGCGTCCTGCCCCAAGGCAAAATTGCTCTGCTCACTCCCCCCCCCCCAATACAATATTTTATTGGGTTTTTTCCATATTACATCACAATATAAATACACCAAAGCCATCACCACACCCTCCCCATCCCCCCACATATCCATCAATCAAACCTAATATTCCCTTGTCCCTCCCCCCACTTCCCTCCACCCCAACTCAATTTCCTCTACATTCTGAGATTACATTTATCTTTGCATTTTACAGTCTTCTCAAATCTTCTATATAGTCTTATTATCTTTCCTTACTAATTTACCTTCCCTCAGATACTTTACATTTCAATCTAGGCATATTAGCACATTAGCACTTTTTTTGAGCAGTATTTTACCATATATTCATCAAAACATTCCCACTCCTTTTAAAATTTTGATTCAATTGGTTTCTTATAATAGCTGTTAGTTTTGCCAGAGTTAAGTATTCGTTTAGTTTTCAAATCCATTCCTCCCTTAAGGGCAGAGTTTGTGACTTTCACTTAGCAGCAATCACTACTCTAGCTGCTGTACTTGCATATAAGAAGATTCCCCCTCTTCCCCTATCAATCCAAGGAGATATATCGCTGGGTGTGTTTTTTTTATTTGATATTTTCAACATCTTCTTTAATTCTTCATGTATTACTGTTCAAAATTTCTTAATTTCCTCACACCTCCACCACATATGTATTGTTGTTCCTATTTCTTTGCCACATCTCCAACAAAGGTTGGATTTCAATTTATATATCTTTGCCAGCTTAACTGGTGCTCTGCTCACTTTTGCCTCTCCCCCCGCCACTGGTATTTGACCCCTGGAATTTTCCCCAAAAGGAAATGTGGCCATAGGCATAGCCAGGATTTTTGCTGGGGGGGGGGGCAGGACTTTTGTGTGTGGAGGAGAACCAGCTTGTCAGTTAGTAAAGTATTTCTATTGTTTTACTTGATGGGGGTCAGCTCCCCCCCCCCCCCCCGCTACACCCATGAATCTGAAAAGGTCCCCTGCCCTGGTATAAATACTTTAAAAAATATATATTACAATGACCTTTTAAAGCAGGTCAGTATTATTATCCCCAAATTTCAAATGCGGCTGAGAGATTTGCTTGCCTAGTGAATTCCTGGCTGAGGTGAGATTTGAACCAGGCCTTCCTGATGAGCAAGTTCCATCTGTCAGCTGCTAAACTTGCTCAGAACATGACTTTCTAAATAAATGATATATAAGGGAAGGAAAAACCCTCAGCCTGGACTTTCCCACTTTCTCATTAGGCTGGCTCTCATCCATGCTTTCCTTTCCTCCACTGCCAGGCAAGGAAGGTGTTGTGTTTTTTGTTTTTTGTTTTTTTGCTACAATGTTACCTCAGGTTAAGAACTTAATTCGCTCTGGAGGTTTGTTCTTAACCTGAAACTGTTCTTAACCTGAGGTACCACTTTAGCTAATGGGGTCTCCCGCTGCCCCCGCGCCACCTGCACATGATTTCTGTTCTCATCCTGGGGCAAAGTTCTTAACCTGAGGTACTGCTTCCGGGTTAGTGGAGTCTGTAAGCCAAAGTGTTTGTAACCCAAGGTGTTTGTAACCCGAGGTCCCACTGTATTGCATATGGAAGACATCTCGCTCAGTACATAACAACATCAGAATTCCCATGTGTGGTCCCAAAGCCAGGAAAGCATTGCCAGGAAATAAGGCACATAATTTGTCTTCTCCAGAGTCTTCAGAAATAAAGCAAGGAATTTGTCTTCTCTTTGTTTTGTCGACTGTCCCTTGCGCTATTTTCCATTCCACTGTCAATTAGGCTGCTTAAAAAAATGTTTAGGTTTTTAGATTCAGTTTTTTTAAAAAATTTTGTGTTCTTTGTGAATTTGCTTATTGTGCTGTTTTTAATGGTGGTTAGTAGGATAAATGCACTGGTGAGGCAAACATAGTGCCAACAGGAGGTAACTTTCCAGTTGTATGTGTCATGCAGCGTTTGAAGGGACCATGTGCTTTGCTCAAAATGAAATAAAAAACCAGTAAAATTCAACAGTATGCCTTTTTATGCCAAATCCTAAATTAAGTTGAGGTAGAATCATATTATGACACTCCCCTCCCCAAACAATGATGGAAAAAGCCTTTTTTTCACTGAATAAATTGCTTAGCCTTCTTAAATTGGTACATTTGAAAAATGAAGGCTTCTCCAGAGATACATTAATTGCAACCATTTCAAAGAACCCAAAAAAAGAGAAAAAGCTTCAATGATTTGTGGTTCCTTCGAAATGCTGTGCCTTTTTGTATTTTACATCATTAGTGCAATTTGGATGGTTCTTGGTATGTGTATAGTTCAAAGGTCTTCGTGTTCACATTTTAAAATTAGGCAAATGACTTCATCTCTAGAGCTTGGTTTCATTTTTTTATTTTTTAACAATGTGGACAGTTCCCTGTTCTCTGCATTTAGAAGTATAAACACTTTAAATCTGTAACTTAATTCTGTAAGTAATTTTTATAATTATGACGTAACTCTATCCTTAAAACATTTAAAATAAACCCTTTATGTGCAAAAAATAAAAAATAAGGCTGTTAAGGGAAATGGCCAGGAAGGAAAGCAGTGCAGCATTTCCCCATCCACGTGTTTACATGTGTATTAACTTGAATCAAGATGCATCTGCTCCCTACGCTGAGAGATTTGACTTCTAAAGACATATCGTTCCCCCAAGAAAAGGTAAAACCAGGACAGTGTTTTTACAAGGGAAACAGGGAATGTGCTTCATAAAAAGGTAAAGGTACCCCTGCCCGTACGGGCCAGTCTTGACAGACTCTAAGGTTGTGTGCCCATCTCACTCAAGAGGCCAAGGGCCAGCGCTGTCCGGAGACACTTCCGGGTCACGTGGCCAGCGTGACATCGCTGCTCTGGCGAGCTAGAACCGCACACGGAAACGCCGTTTACCTTCCTGCTAGTAAGCGGTCCCTATTTATCTACTTGCACCCGGGAGTGCTTTCGAACTGCTAGGTTGGCAGGCGCTGGGACCGAACGACGGGAGCGCACCCCGCCGCAGGGATTCGAACCGCCGACCTTTCAATCGGCAAGCCCTAGGCGCTGAGGCTTTTACCCACAGTGCCACCCGTGTCCCAATGTGCTTCATAAACAGGGGCAATTGGAGAATATGAAGATGGGGACACAACGGATCCCCTTCCGTGTGCCCAGATGGGCTTGCCCCTTGGTGCAGACACACTTAGGCATGTGCACATGAGTGGCTGAAAATTCATCCGGGTCATTCCCCCTTTCCTCTAGTGCATTTCAAGTCATTGCTGCACACACCATTACTTGATTGTCTGATTTGTTTCCCCGCAGGTGGCGGGGAACCACAGAGCCTAGGACTTGCTGATCAGAAGGACAGCAGTTTGAATCCCTGCGACAGGGTGAGCTCCCGTTGCTCGGTCCCTGCTGCTGCCAACCTAGCAGTTCGAAAGCACATCAAAGTGCAAGTAGATAAATAGGTACCACTCCGGCGGGAAGGTAAACGGCGTTTCTGTGCGCTGCTCTGGTTCGCCAGAAGCGGCTTAGTCATGCTGGCCACATGACCTGGAAGCTGTACGCCGGCTCCCTCAGCCCATAAAGCGAGATGAGCGCCGCAACCCCAGAGTCGGTCACGACTGGACCAATGGTCAGGGGTCCCTTTACCTTTACCTTTAACCCCCCCGTGAGCTGCTGTTTAATGAAGCTATCATCTGAGCATATGTGATGGATGTCTCAGATGTACGTACACACCTTACATTTTCGAACTGAATAGAAGCTGGGTTTAGGGACAGTACACCAATCAGCTGCATTTCTCAAGAAACCAGAGGATTCAAACTCGGTTTGTGCAGTGGAGCCAGAATAAACAGTAGTGTGTACCCAGCCTTAGAGAAGAGTATTTGACATCCCTGCTTGTAAATTTGAAGCTTCTTTGCATTACTTGCTGGAGTGGGGTTAGAGAAAAGAGAGGGGAGGTTGCCAAACAGTTTGCGTTGAAATTGTTATCCCAAGTCATCAACCTCACCTTGGATTTGTTTGTGCACAGGACAGTGGGCTTTTGTTTTCTCAGAAACTGAGCTCACAATCCTTTGATGACTCCAGCTGGAAGGCAGGGAGGTGGGGAGGGAGGCAAGGGGGGGCAGTGTGATGCTGTGGTTGAAAAAGGGATATTCTGCAACACAACTGTAGCATAAAAAGTAAAGATAGCTGACTAATACAGTGGTACCTCGAGTTACATATGCTTCAGGTTACAGACGCTTCAGGTTACAGACTCCGCTAACCCAGAAATATTTCCTCGGATTAAGAACTTTGCTTCAGGATGAGAACAGAAATCGCGCAGCAACGGCAGCGGGAGGCCCCATTAACTAAAGTGGTGCTTCAGGTTAAGAACAGTTTCAGGTTAAGAAAAGACCTCCAGAACAAATTAAGTTCTTAACCTGAGGTACCACTGTACCTGGAATATTGTGATAATAGGGGAAAAAATACTTGGAATATCAGAGTTATTAATGGATCAGCAAAGATAGATAAATTCTAAGCAATATGTTGTGAGTTTATATGTTGTGAGCATCCATCTTCTGCATCTTTATCAGTATGGAACTCATTACGTATGTTTTTCACATTTAATTCTTCCTGCATGCTGGAGCTTGAAATGTGATTTACTGGCAATATATGTCTTGACCTTGATCTCTGGCATCCTTTGTTAGAGGAAGGGTTGGTTTCGCTTGGATTCTGGATTTTATTCTGTTTCTTTTCCTCATATATTTGAAAATTTAAAATAATTAAAGATAGCTGAGCTGACCCTAAGAAAAATCCCTAAATCTATATCAGGGTAGCTAAAACCTTTATTAGCCCAACCAAAATATCACAAATGCAACAAAGGCTCTCCTAGCTCCCTTTCACTTCTATGGGACAGAAGCAAATGAGATTATCGACAGTACTGTGGTGCTTAAACTCAGTTTCTTTCCTCCCCTCCCCCATTTTCTCCAAGCCAACTATTATTAATCTAACCATATTTCTCTCCCACACTGCTGACATTTTAAGAACTATCTTGGAATGTAGGAAGGAAAAGTTTTTACAGCTCGGGGATTTTCTCTCTGTAGGGAGTTCCTACTCTGGTTAATGTTCAACGACGACATTGCAACATACATGAAATTCTGAATAAACCATGCAAGGCTTAGGCTCTGAACTGAAACAAAGAAGGATTTAAGTCTGCCTGGAAGTTACATCAGCTTGAAAATCCTACCCCTAACTCAAGATGAGCTGAACACAGTGAGTTTTCTGCTGAAAATCCCCCCTATTTTTTTAATTTTTTATTTTGCCCCTAATGATGCTATTTCCTGTTTAATAATAATAATAATAATAATAATAATATCTTTATTGTCATTGCCCCCTTCGGGGACAACGAATTTACCTTTGCAGGGGGAGGGGGCAAACAGCAGGTGGGAATCATAGATTCCTAGAATTGTAGAGTTGGAAGGGACCCTCAGGATCATCTAGTCCAACCCCCTGCAATGCAGGAATATGCAGCTGTCACAAATGGGGATCGAACCTGCGACTTTGGTGTTATCAGCACCAAGCTCTAACCAACTGAGCTATCCAGGCTGTCGGTGTTTTTCACAAGGAAACTGGTGCGAGGCACCAATCTGGATTGAGAGCCCATTCTGGATTGGGACCCCCCAGCTGTTATTTTTTTAATTCAGAATCAAAGTGGCCGGCTTAAGCAGGATTTGGGTTTCTCCTTTATAGTATGAGAAATATAACGTGTATTTTGGTGACAATGTTGCTGGAAGTGAAGGCTAATAAATTTGGGGAGAAAATGAATTTGAACCATTAAGATAAAAAGGAAGGGTTGAGACGGCGGAGTTTCGATGTTATGTACTAGTTCCTATTTCTTTATTTTCACAAAAGTTTGAAATGCAGTTTGCAGGGAACCAGTAACCAGCCTTACCATCGGATCACCTTTGGTAGCAGGGGACCAAGACTTCTGAGTGCTTGTTCTGCCCTGGGAGATGTATGTGGAACTACTCAGGAACAATGTCCAGAGCCAAATTTAGTGACAAGCTACCCAGCTGACTGCTGGGGGAGCCAGCTCAGCAGATAGTTTTCATGGGCTCTCTACTCATCTATGAAGACCTGGAACAAAGCATTTCCTCTGTTTCTGCCCTGTTCTGACCTGCTACCAGACATGGAAACCACTGAAGACAAACCCAACACCCCACAGGTCAAGCGGCAATGTTGAGGCAGTGGCAAGTCTTGGGGTCTTAAATTTCAGCAGCGCCCTGTGTGACACCAAATTCTGGCGCCCCTCCACCTGTCATGCTCCATTGTAAATCATGGTTGTGGCACCCAAGGGGCTGGTTGGACCTGCTGGAGAATCCCTGGGGCTGTGTAGGGGGAAATGGAACCACCCCACTGGTTCTCAAGGATGCTGGCGCCAAAAGGTTTGGGTTCAGGCTGAAGAGCAATGAGCTTGTAGGCCTCTACAGACCAGAGTCTACTTGCGAGTAAGCATTCCCTGAAACTCCTTGACCAGCACCTGAGGTCAGGAGGCCAGAGTCCATAAGGCGTCCTCTCTCTTGGAGGTTACCCTTTCTGTTTCTTTCTTAATGGAAAGTTTTGAGATTGGTCCAGTAAGAAACAAAGGAATAAGCCAAAACTTGGCAAAGGCATTTTTGGCTGAAACACCTAAAGAACCCATCCCTTTTCTGGCATCTGTGAGATTCATTTCTCTTTTTTGCACCTCCTCCCTCTGCAGCCTTCAAGTTGTTGGTCTAGTTCCCCTGCCTTACTGAACTCTCTGGGATATTGATATTGGACTGGTTCCTGAGCTTGCTTCCGAATCATGTTTGGACCTACACTGATTCCCTGCATTTGACCTTTATTTGATTTAGAGTGCACTGCGCTGGGAACTTCCTGAGTCGGTGTGTGCTTAGGTGAGAGGCTTACAGTGCCGGATATACATATAAGCTAAACAAGCTGTAGCTTAGGGCCCCACTCTATTTGGGGCCACCCAAAAAATTAAAGGAAAAAAGAACTGCACGTACATTTCCAAAATATAAGATGAAAAACAAATAAAATCAAACTTACCGTATTTTTCGCCCCATAGGGCGCACCAGCCCATAAGGCGCACCTAGTTTTTTTGGGGGGGGAAATAAAGGGGGGGGGAATTATTATTATTTTTCCCCAGGTGCGGGGCTGGGGCGGGGGAAGCCCAAGCTTCCCCTGCCCCCAGCCCCCAGAACAGGCTGCTATTCGCAAGCCGTGGGAGAGCTGCCCGAAGCCCGAAGCCTGGGGGGCGCTGAGCTCAGCGCGCCCCAAGCTTCTGGGTGCAGGCAAGCTCTCCACTAGCCGTGAGAGAGCTGCGCGACTTCGCGCAGCTCTCCCATGGCTAGCGGATAGCTTCCTGAAGCCTGGATTCGCCCCATAGGACACACATACTTTCCCCCTTCATTTTTGGAGGGGGAAAAGTGTGTCGTATAGGGCGAAAAATACGGTACATACAGCAACAGTATTTTGTGTTGTGTAGGCTCCTATGATGTAAGTAATGGGCCCGGCCTGCTAGCCTGCTCCCTAAAATATCACCGGTTTGCTCATTTCCATATAGCATATATTCAACACAAGAAACAGCAACAATTTGTTGTTGACAAAGGACAGCTGGACATATAAAGGGCCCCATTACCTTCAGTAGCTATGGGCCTCATCAAACCTAAATACGGCCCTGGAGGCTTATACCTCCTGAAGCTAGGACCCAAGTCTCTGAGGGCACCTTCTGGATTATGACAATTTCCTAAGTTCAGGGTAGGAGTGTACATCCTTATGCAGCCAAAAACACACAAGAGGGAGGTATCAGTGGGCTCAGTGGAACCCCAGTTTTGCAGGAGTACACAAAGTACTGTGTTTAAGAAGCAGAGCCGTCTTTCCTATTGGGCTTACTGGTGCGTTGCGCCAGGGCGCTGGCCTCTCAGGGGTGCCCCAGCGAGTGGGGGAGCTGCGCGGCTTTGCCGGCAGCCACCCCTTTCCCTGCATGCACGCCAGCTGCGCCCCGCCAACTATATGGCTGGCGGGCGTGCAGCTTGCCTCCTAAGCCTCCGCGGGCTTGGGAAAAGGTTGACAACTCTGGGAAATGGACTGGGGTGGGGCGCCGGAGGCATCTTTGCATCACGGCGCAGGATATGCTTAAGACAGCCCTGGTAAGAAGAAGAAAAACTAAGGGGAGGGATTGCTGCAGAACTACCCAATCAGCATTGAGAGAGAAGGAATGAAGTATCCTGGAAGAAGGTTGTGTGTCAGGAATACTGAACAGGAGCACTCCACGCATTTTGTGGCAGGTCCCACTTGTAGTCCAAATCGTTAATTGTCCCTTGTAAAGCTGGTGACCCTAATCAGTGTGTCCAGCATTCCATTGATGTTCATTTCTTTTATTTTATTTACATAATCAATGCCTGTTTGAGAACTGGGTGCACACACAAGCAATTGTGATCAGATCAATGTATGCAACTGTGATCAGCTTGTATTTAAACTACATTAAAATCATTAAATGGGCTGCATATACAACACAAGGTATCCAAAAGTTGAATCAATAGGGATGGGACACGAGATGATTTCTGTACAATGTGCCATTTGGTCAAAGGCCACTGTTGGCCACACAAAGGAGATTGAGAGCCAGCAGGGTTGTTTCTCTCCTTACCCATCTTCAAAATGGGTCCAAGGGCTAAAGATATAGGAAACAGGTGTCTGTATAATTGATCTCAAATTATTGCCTGTGGGTTGTAGAGAAATCACTTTTATAGCTCTGTGCCTCAGTTTCCCTATCTGTTCTATGACAGGCGATTCATAAGCTCAACCGTTTGAACAGCAGAGAGCAAGCTCTTTTCATCCCCGTCCCCAAATGCTCAGACAGATTTGCAGCCCAGCTGCAAAAGTGATGTGAATTATCTGATGTTGCTAATGACAGGAACTAGACTGTGAATCAACACCTAGAACAGAAAGTGGAAGATGTCACACCTCTTTGACACATGAGGGCCAAATCTGTTTCAAGTGACTATCCATGATAAGCTATTTTGGAATTCTGCTCCTTGCTCAGTTGATGGGAAGAGCCACTGGGAATTTCCACGGCATATTGTCTGGCCAGGATCAACCCCCCCCCCCCTTGCTCTCTGCAGCAACATTGGTTCCCTCCCAAAAGAAATCCACTGGGCCAGATCTATTTGAATTTTAAGAAAACAAGTCTAGGCTTTGGGGCAGGGGTGGGTGGATGAAGAACCACTTGATATGTTTTATTTGGTTGTTGGCATTATTCTCTTTTTCTTTATTGTTTTGTCATCTGTAACAAAATGTTTTAACAAGGGGTTGCTGGGTTTCACTATTCTATTTCATAAGCTGTTTTGAGCATAAAAATTCATAGTATAAATGAAAACTACCATATTTTTTGCTCTATAAGACTCACTTTTTCCCCTCCTAAAAAGTAAGGGGAAATGTGTGTGCGTCTTATGGAGCCAGTGCAGGCTGCGCAGCTATCCCAGAAGCCAGAACAGCAAAAGGGATTGCTGCTTTCACTGCGTAGCGATTCCTCTTGCTGTTCTGGCTTCTGAGATTCAGAATATTTTTTTCTTGTTGTCCTCCTCCCAAAACTAGGTGCGTCTTGTGGTCTGGTGCGTCTTATAGAGTGAAAAATACGGTAAATCTTTTTATATATATAATTGCAACTAGTATCGCCCTTTCTCTCCTATGGGGTATAGGCCTTTTCTCTCTACATTGAAAAGAAGGTGGGCAGTTCTATTTCATTTCACTTGGCACCTCCATTGAATTTCTTCTTCCTGCCCAAAAATCCTGAAATGACAGCCATGAACATTGCAATCCTATGCTTGTTTACTCACAGTAAAGCCCCACGGAGTTAGAAACACAGGAAGCTACATTATTCCAGACCAGAATATTTGTCCACCAAGTCCAGTATTGTCTACTGGCAGGTCTTCTCCAAGGTCTTGAGCACAGGTCTTTCCCACATGACTTGCTCCTGGAAGCTTGTAACTAAAGACACCAGGAATTAAAACTACAGCCTTCTCTATTCTTATCATTTGCCTTAGCATGGCACTGCAGTCCATCTCCAGTATCAATGTGCAATAAGACATCCTGGCAAGCATGCTTAGGATTGCACCCTTAACCTCACTTCAACACATGCACATAGTTGGAGGGTATGTCTGGTGTTGGCAACCACTACTTTTGGTGAAAGTGGGTGGCCCCTTACACATCCTCCAACATTTTTCCAATGAAAATAGGGACATCCTATTCCATAATTATAATAATTTTGTTATTTCTACCCAGCCCATCTGACTGGGTTGCCCCAGCCACTCTGGGCAGCTTCCAACATAATAAAGGTAAATGGACCCCTGACCATTAGGTCCAGTCGTGGCCGACTCTGGGGTTGTGGCGCTCATCTCCCTTTATTGGCCAAGGGAGCCGGCGTAGAGCTTCCAGGCCATGTGGCCAGCATGACAAAGCCGCTTCTGGCGAACCAGAGCAGCGCACAGAAACACTGTTTACCTTCCCGCCACAGCGGTACCTATTTATCTACTTGCACTTTGACGTGCTTTTGAACTGCTAGGTTGGCAGGAGCTGGGACCGAGCAATGGGAGCTCACCTCGTCACAAGGATTCGAACTGCCGACCTTCTGATCAGCAAGTCCTAGGCTCTGTGGTTTAACCCACAGCGCCACCCGTGTCCCGTCCAACATAATAAAACATAATAAAACATTAAACATAAAAAATAACTTATACATAGCTGCCCTCAGATGTCTTCCAAATGCTGCATAGTTATATCTCCTTGGCATAACTCCATACTCTCCAACATTTCTCGGATAAAAATAGAGACATCCTAAGGAAAAGTGGGACATTCTGGTGAAGGACTTCTGGGAAATGATTTAAAATGAGATGAAAAAAAAAGTTGAAATATACATTTGTTTAAAAACCAGAAGCCCTTCTATTGGGTATTGTGGGTACAGAAATTCATAAGAATGATAAAAAAAACTGTTTGTATATGCGATAACTGCAGCAAGGACACTATTAGCCCAAAGATGGAAACAAGAAGAAATGCCAACTAAAGAAGAGTGGCAAGAGAAATTGATGAACTATGTCGAGATGGCAAGACTAACTGGGAAAATTCGGAACCAGCAGGACCAGACTTTCCTAAAGGAATGAAAGAAGATTTTGACATATCTGGAAAGCAATTGTTATCAATTGATACCACTTGTAGGGTTAAAAGAAGTTTTGTAAGGAGTAATTTATAAATTACTGTGAAGAGAACTAAGAACAGATATATTGGAAATCTGAGTTTATAGCAATAACTATAGTAACAAAAGGGATGCAGGTGGCGCTGTGGGTAAAACCTCAGCACCTAGGACTTGCCGATTGCATGGTCAGCGGTTCGAATCCCCGAGGTGGGGTGCGCTCCTGTCGTTCGGTCCCAGCGCCTGCCAACCTAGCAGTTCGAAAGCACCCCCGGGTGCAAGCAGATAAATAGGGACCGCTTACCAGCGGGAAGGTAAACGGCGTTCCGTGTGATGCGCTGCCTCACCAGATGCAGCTTGTCACGCTGGCCACGTGACCCGGAAGTGTCTGCGGACAGCGCTGGCTCCCGGCCTATAGAGTGAGATGAGCGCACAACCCTAGAGTCTGGCAAGACTGGCCCGTACGGGCAGGGGTACCTTTACCTATAGTAACAAAATGCATAATTAGAAAGACTTTAGAAAACCATCAATTGAGGTTGAAGGAAGTCTCAGGCTGTCATAGCCAACTAATTTGAAATGATGTTTAAAGGATGTTATGCTGGAAAATATGTGTAAAAACTAATTAAAAAAATTATTTAAAAAAGAAGAAAAAGTGGGACATTCTGGGATCAAATCAGAAATCAGAATGGCTTCTTAAATTTGGGACTGTACCCGGAAAATAGGGACATTTGGAGGGTCTGTACTTATTCTCTCCTCTGTTCCTTCCTCCCCATAGAAGGGTCCTTCATTCCTAAATAATAAATGTCACTGCACAGGGCAATGGGCAGTGCGGCTGCCTCCCTGCCTCAAGGACAGGGACACAAAACAAACTCGGAGGGAGTTGCCTCTTGCAACGTACGTGAGAGACCTAAGGCTAAGGACTTAAGGGGGAAATAACCCAAATCAACGCTCTGCAGCTGGCTATTGTGCGCTATTGTGCAATTCACTTAGCCACCAGCCCCACCCTTGGGTGCCATCAGTGAGCAGCAGTGATATGGGACATCATTAATAAGAAGCTACTGGTCACAGGGGCTTTCAGTATCTGAGGCTGCCTCTGAATTTCAGTGTTTGGGGAAACAAGGATAGGAGAATACATTTGGGCTCATGTCCTGTCTGTGGGCTTCGCAGAGGCAACTGGTTGGCCAGACTAGATGGGCCGTTAGTCTAATCCATGGGTAGTCCAACTAAGGCCCGGAGGCCAGATCCGGCCCAATCGCCTTCTAAATCCGGCCCAGGAATCAGCATGTTTTTACATGAGTAGAATGTGCCCTTTTATTTAAAATGCATCTCTGGGTTATTTGTGGGGCAGAGGAATTCGTTCTCCCCCCCCCCTCCAAAATACAGTCCGGCCCCCCACAAGGTCTGAGGGACAGTGGACCGGCCCCCTGCTGAAAAAGTTTGCTGACCCCATCCCTGGGCACCTTTGGGAGCAAAGGCAGGGTAGACATTTAATTCAGTACATTGAACAAACAAATAAATCCAGAAGGACTCTCTTTCTGTTCTTATGACCTTTGACAGCTTGATGCCCAGCACACACTCAACAGCTCCAGCTTTCCTTAGCATGCAGTTGCTGGACGGGGGTCTTGTTGTCTGGGCAGCCTTGGACCTCCATATGCACTGCCTGGGCTTGTGCCCCAGAGAGGTCACTTTGGTGCTTGTTGTTTAGTCGTTTAGTCGTGTCCGACTCTTCGCGACCCCTTGGACTAGAGCACGCCAGGCACTTCTGTCCTCCACTGCCTCCCGCAGTTTGGTCAAACTCATGCTGGTAGCTTTGAGAACACTGTCCAACCATCTCGTCCTCTGTCGTCCCCTTCTCTTTCCCAACATCTTTTCCAGGGAGACTTCTCTACTAACAGCAAAAACCACCAGGGAGGCAGCAGCTACAGCTTACCGGTCTCTGCTGCCACAGAAGGTGCTGTGATCACTTCATTTCATTGTCTTTCAAGACTGTTGAATGCCAACAATTGTTGTTGTTCAATAACTGATAATAACTGAATAGGATTTTGTGAGACTGGGAAACTGACCAGTCTCCTGTTGCATGTACAGGCCCAGGGAAACTGTGTGTTGGTACTTATGTGTTCTTTTTGACAGGGATGTTGAAAGCAAACTCTGTATAGCTTCTCCTTCTCAGGACAGTGGATGAGACCAGATGATTTCTCCCTCTGCCATATATAAGGGAACTTTGTAGGCGAATATCTAGTTGATAGAATCTAGCTGCATTTTAAAGCCTAGGTAAATTATTGAGATCCTAGGCATACACCAACCCTCACTCACACAAGACAGCTCTTTAAATTGGGTGACATTACTCTCAAATAGGGACGCGGGTGGCGCTGTGGGTAAATGCCTCAGTGCCTAGGGCTTGCCGATCGAAAGGTCGGCGGTTCGAATCCCCGCGGCGGGGTGTGCTCCCATTGTTCAGTCCCAGCGCCTGCCAACCTAGCAGTTCGAAAGCACATCAAAGTGCAAGTAGATAAATAGGGACCGCTTACTAGTGGGAAGGTAAACTGTGTTTCCGTGTGCGGCTCTGGCTCGCCAGAGCAGCGATGTCACGCTGGCCACGTGACCCGGAAGTGTCTCCGGACAGCGCTGGCCCCCGGACTCTTGAGTGAGATGGGCGCACAACCCTAGAGTCTTTTCAAGACTGGCCCGTACGGGCAGGGGTACCTTTACCTTTACCTTACTCTCAAATTACTCAGTTTAGTTAGTGAGTCTCCACAGCTCAGACAGTGAGCCACTTAAGCAAACATGAGTCCAGCAAACATCACCCAAATTTGGATTCCTCTCTGCTGGAACATGGGAATGTAAAAACTATCTATTAGAAATGCAACAAAGATTACCTCCCTCTCACTGGAAAGATACTTGGTCAGTTCACAAGCATTAAGCAAGGTGAGAAGTTCACTCCAGCCAGTTCCAAGCATCAGTGGCGTTGGGACCACTGACTGAAAAGTGGCAACCAAATGCCCACTATAGCCTTCAAAACTCAGCTTGGTTCAGTCCCAGTTTGTGGACAAGTATAAGAAGGCAACATTCTTACATCACTGCTGGGAATAGGATGAGTGTGATCCCCCCAGATTAGAGGCAGGATCCCATTCCGGGTCTTGGTCTTATTGTTTATCCCTGCCCATTCCTGGGCAGTTACATCATCATATTTACCCTGGAGCCATTTAAGACACAAACACATCTAAAACGGTATGTTTTGCTGAGCCAGCTTGGTCCTTAGAAGTTGCAAGCTTGAAAACTACACGTCTCCCCCCCCCCTTAGGCAAATGTGTTCAAAGCAATGTGCCATCATCTGCCATGTTGTCATATTACACTTAATTATGTGTATGGTCCTCAGGACTGCTGCTGCTGCTGGGGCTCATATCCTGGTTGTCATCCAAGCCCCACATGAGTTCCCAGTAAAGTCTGTTTGCTTCTCCTGTTATTAGAGCAATCTGCTTCCATGCCTGAGAGAGAGGTGACTTTGCGGGATGCAGGTGTGGAATTTGCCATGGGACAGATTGTTTGGAGGGGCTAAGAATCAGGGTTTGTTTTGGGGGGTTGCCTGACAATTGTTGGTGTGACAACAGATACGGCTAACATTACACACATGGCCATAATATAATGGTGCAGCTTGGCCCTTAATCACCAGGTCGTCCAGAATTTCCTTGACAGTGAAGTGGGTTAGCATGTTAGTCTGTGTTTTCTCAGTCACTGACCCAAGGTCCAGTAAAGGTGTTTCAACTGCTTCACATACGGGTCCCCAAAACAAAAAAGGTTGGGACACTTAGTTATTTTAAAATACTGACCTGATTCACCATTCCTAGCCACAATCTGACCATCATTCACCAGTGGCCATGAGTCTGCATAGAGCATAGAGTTTATCATGGTATATGCGCACTTGGGAACCTCAGATCCTCCAAGTATCCCTATTTTCGAGGGACATCCCTGATTTAGAGAAGCCATCTCAGTTTCTGATTTGATCCTGGAATGTCCTGTTTTTCCTTAGGATGTCCCTATTTTCACTGGAGAAATGTTGAAGGTATGGAGCTATCCAACTCCTGAGCTGTCTGAAGGCAATCTTGTATAGGGAAGGGTTGTTTTTTTTAAAATGTTGAATGTTTTATGATGTTTTTATATATGTTGCAAGCTTCCCAGAGTGCTGGGGCAAACAAATAAAATGTGTGGGGTATAAATAGTAAATTTTTCATTATGCAATGGGACATCCCTATCTTCATTGGAGAAATGTTGGAGGGTAAAGGTAAAGGTACCCCTGCCCGTACGGGCCAGTCTTGCCAGACTCTAGGGTTGTGCGCTCATCTCACTCTAAAGGCCGGGAGCCAGCGCTGTCCGGAGACACTTCCGGGTCATGTGGCCAGCATGACAAGCTGCATCTGGCGAGCCAGCGCAGCACACGGAACGCCGTTTACCTTCCCGCTAGTAAGCGGTCCCTATTTATCTACTTGCACCCGGGGGTGCTTTCGAACTGCTAGGTTGGCAGGCGCTGGGACTGAATGACGGGAGAGCACCCCGCCGCGGGGATTCAAACCGCCGACCTTTTGATCAGCAAGTCCTAGGTGCTGAGGCTTTAGCCCACAGTGCCACCCGCTCCCGTTGGAGGGTATGGAACCTAAAAATTGGTTGAATGTGGGATGAGGCACATCACTCACACTATACCTTTATTTTTAACCAAAAGCAGGCATGAGGGACCACACTCCTGGCCTGGATGAGTGCCTTTGCTATATACTATAAACAGCACATTCAGCAAACAATTGCCACCAGGAAGAGCAATTTTTGGTGGGAAAGTGGTGCTGGGACCAATTTGGATCAGGAGGTCAGCATCAGATTGGGCCCCACCCTCTATGACAGGAACAAGACTGTAAAAGAAAAGAAAAGAATAATGTAACAAGTAGGTTAGCTTGCCACAGAAACTGGTATGCATTAACCAGAGCAGCAACAGGACAAGTCAGGACTTGATCTAATTTAGATGATGTATCAGTTTCGCTTTGTGTCACTCAGCTGTTTCTATGTGTTTCCTACAGGGGGCGTTGTTTCCTTTTTTTCTTAGAGCTAAAATGAAATTTTGTATAAATTTCTCAACATTTAGAGAAACAATAGAGAAAACTGGATGTCTTTCTCAAACTTATTTTATTGAACCAACAAATATTATCAAAATATTCTTTCTCGTCTGAAATACAGGCTCAGATATTGACAATTATTATCTGGGAACATCTGGAGCAAAGGGAGGACCAACCATGACTTAAAAAAAATGTTTTTCATTGAACTGTGGGTGATATTCAACTAAGTCATATTCAGAGTACACCCACTGGTGAATGGACTTAAGCCCACTGCTCTGATTATAGCCAGCACTGGATATTATTGCCCTGTATAATTCTATCAAAGGGACGCGGGTGGCGCTGTGGGTTAAATCACAGAGCCTAGGATTTGCCGATCAGAAGGTTGGCGGTTCAAATCACCGCGATGGGGTGAGCTCCCGTTGCTCGGTCCCTGCTCCTGCCAACCTAGCAGTTCGAAACGGCGTTTCCGTGCGCTGCTCTGGTTCGCCAGAAGCGGCTTAGTCATGCTGGCCACATGACCCGGAAGCTGTACGCCGGCTCCCTCAGCCAGTAAAGCAAGATGAGCGCCGCAACCCCAGAGTCAGCCACGACTGGACCTAATGGTCAGGGGTCCCTTTACCTTTACCTTGTAATTCTATCATCGAGGTGAGATCAAACAGACTCACACATGCAGACCCACCAAGTATCTCAAAGCACATATCTCAAAGACTGTACTTGAGACTTACATGTAAAAAACGAAAATACAAATGCAGACGTTGATTTCTAGATTTAGAGGTGGTTTTGAAAGAAGAAAAAGAAACAAAACATACAAAACAGTACTCAAGACAATACCTCCCAGGAAAAGATGTACATTGACAAAAGTGTGATTTGTTGTTGTACAAAGTGCGGGTGGTGCTGTGGGTAAAAGCCTCAGTGCCTAGGGCTTGCTGATCGAAAGGTCGGCGGTTCGAATGCCCGCGGCGGGGTGCGCTCCCGTTGTTCAGTCCCAGCGCCTGCCAACCTAGCAGTTCGAAAGCACTCCCGGGTGCAAGTAGATAAATAGGGACCGCTTACTAGTGGGAAAGTAAACGGCGTTTCCGTGTGCGGCTCTGGCTCGCTAGAGCAGCGATGTCACGCTGGCCACGTGACCCGGAAGTGTCTCCGGACAGCGCTGGCCCCCGGCCTCTTGAGTGAGATGGGCACACAACCCTAGAGTCTGTCAAGACTGGCCTGTACGGGCAGGGGTACCTTTACCTTTACCTTTTTAAAGCAAGGCAAATCATCAAAGCGTTCTTGACGGAGCAGGTTACAATATTGTGGGAAAATGCCTGGCATTAAGATATCCATTGCTTTCCCATCACCTTCCTTTTCCTTCCCTTCTCATCCCACCTAATCAAATTAAATCAAGCCCAAGACTTCTGTATGTCTGGGTTGGTGTTTGCTCTGCCTCTGCCTCATCGACATACAGAATAAACCTATATCATAAAAATGTTTTGTGCTCCCAGTTCCTTCACCTGCAACATACAAAGCTAGCATGTTTTCCAGCCAGCAAAAAGAGCCATACCCTCTGAAAACTACCAACCAGCTGATTCTGCGTCTGCCTCTTTCTATTGTTGAGCTATTTTTAACCTGGAAGCTGGCAGCAAATGAATTATTAACTTGCTATAAAAAAACCCAGGCCCGAATTAGGACAGATTTCGGGATGTGTGTAAATGAATTCAAAGTTGAGCATTTGAATGACACTTGTTTGGGGAGCAAGACTATTTGGCAGGATGTTGTCCATTTCCTCCTACGTGTGACACTGAAACAAAAAAAAAATTGTTTGGTCATTAAACCAACACACTTAGTCACTGATTGATTAAAAAAAAAATCCTGACACTCCTAGGACAGCTCAGTCAATAGAGCAGGAGACTCTTAACCTCAGGATCATGGGTTTGAGCCCCATGGTGGGCAAAAAGATTCCAGCATTGCAAGACTAGGTGACCCTTGTTGTCCCTTCCAACTCTACAATTCTATATGATTCTAACTCTTTCCAAAATCTAACCTTCAAGCCTGCTCCAGCTCTTGTTGTTGTTGTTGTTCAGTCGTGTCCGACTCTTCGTGACCCCATGGACCAGAGCACGCCAGGCACTCCTGTCTTCCACTGCCACCCGCAGTTTGGTCAGATTCATGTTTGTAGCTTCGAGAACACTGTCTAACCATCTCGTCCTCCGTCTTCCCCTTCTCCTTGTGCCCTCCATCTTTCCCAACATCAGGGTCTTTTCCAGTGAGTCTTCTCTTCTCATGAGGTGGCCAAAGTCTTGGAGCCTCAGCTTCACGATCTGTCCTTCCAGTGAGCACTCAGGGCTGATTTCCTTCAGAATGGATGCGTTTGATCTTCTTGCAGTCCATGGGACTCTCAAGAGTCTCCTCCAGCACCATAACTCAAAAGCGTCAATTCTTCGGCGATCAGCCTTCTTTATGGTCCAGCTCTCACTTCCATACATCACTACTGGGAAAACCATAGCTTTTACTATACGGACCTTTGTTGGCAAGGTTATGTCTCTACTTTATGTGGCTCCAGCTCTAGCCACATGAAAAAGCAAACACCAAGGACCCCCTTTAAATGATTTACACTTAGAACCATAGAACCTCTAGACCTGGAAGGGAACCCCAGAGGCATCTAGTCAACCCCCTGTAAATGCAGGGATCTCAACTTGATTTGCCCCACGGTGCCTTGAACGCTCTTCTTTTGCCTTAACCCGCCTCTCCCCCAATTGTACCCTGAGCCCGAAAGGGGAGAAATCCTTCCAGGCCCCGGGATGTATCTTTAACCTGAGGAGGAAGGAGGGAAAGAAACTCTGACTCAGCCACCTTGGTCTCTACCACTGGCCACCAGTTTGGAGCCCGGCCTCTCCCGGTTGGCTGCGCGGAGTCCCGCCTCCGCTGGTCATTGGCGTCTCCTATCATCTATAAAGGTAGCCTCCCCCGCTTCGCCGGGCTGAGTTAGAGTCCTGCAGCCGGGGAGGGAGGCAGCGCGCGCCAGCAGCCGGGAGTCGCGCAGGGATTTTCTCCGTTCCCTTTTGCGCTGCAGAGACGTTGGCCGGTGCGCCCCGCTTCGCCCCTCGACGCCGTCATGAGGGAGAGGAGAGCTCCTCAGCCGGTGGTGGCCCGCTGCAAGCTGGTTCTCGTCGGGGATGTGCACTGCGGGAAGACTGCCATGTTGCAAGTGTTGGCCAAGGACTGCTACCCGGAGGTAAGTGGATGAGCCGGGATCGGGGCCTCCGCTTGCAGGAGGCGTCGGGGGTCGGGCCTGGGGCTGGCCTGGATCGTCGGGGTGGAGATGTTGCATCGCCCAAAGCGCCCCCTCTTTCTTCGGCCCGCGCCCTGCTTTTCACTTTCGGGAAGCTCAGACGCAGCGGCTCCCGATCCGGCGGAGACCGACTCAGCTTCGACGACGTGACGGCGTCCCGCGCCTCCAGGGACTACAATGCGACGTTGCCTCCCCGGCTTTCCAGGCCCGCTTCGGGTTCTGCCCTGGGCACCGATTCTCCCTGCCTGCCCTCTTTTCTGTGGAGCTGAGCGCTGGAGAGGGCTTGCTATTTCGGAAGGGGCGCGCGCGTTGCTGTCGTATCTCATCCGCTCGCACAGCGGGCAATATGGCCTCGGCGCCCCCCCCCCCTTCTGTGAAATGGGCTTGATGCACATAGCTGCGCACTAAACGGCTTCTGCCCATCGGCGTCTGATGATGCGTGGATGGGGTGTCCGGACACCCACACCGTCGGGGGCTGACCCCACCGCTGTTGGTACTTGAAGGTACCTCCCTGCCCTTCGCATCCTTGGATATCGGTAACGTTCTCCTGGCAGAGCTTGACACTGTAGCTGACAGTTCTTCCACCCCGCCACCCAAAAAGTTATAGCTAATGCCTTTGTGTCTCTTATCTCCATTGCTAGACATACGTGCCCACGGTTTTTGAGAACTATACGGCGTGCCTGGAGACGGAGGAGCAACGGGTGGAGCTCAGTCTGTGGGACACATCTGGTGAGGCCCCCTTTACCCTTCTGGACTCTGCCCCACTGCTAAGGACCAAGCTACACCCTTCTGCTATGCTGCAGTCAAGCAGCCTTTCTAGAGGGGTAACTTGTGGCAATAATAATAATTCAATTTGTATACCACCCTTTTAATAAGATCCCAGAAAGGTGAACAATACAAGTGAATCAGTTCTGAGAACAGATATAGATGAGGAAGTGAGGATTTCTCAAGGGCTCAGTGTGGGGTGAGGTGTGGGGAGCATCCTGTCCAGTCAATGTTTCTGTCTCTTGGTCTACCTTAGCTTTGGGTACGGGAGAATACAATGATAATAGTGGGTGTGGATTAAATTCTGTTCTACCCACCTAGATCTAAAGGAAGGATCTGGCTAGCCCCAGTAAATGGCTTTGAATCATGTGTGTGTGTGTTAGAAGGGGTGGGGGGTTTCTTCATAATTCAGAGCTTTGGGGGTGGGGAGAACAGTGTTATGCACTGCAGTCCTGAGCTGAAAAAAGGGGACATCTAGCATTGGTATGCAAAGCTGATGGCTCCTGCAAAGGAGGGAGGAGTAGGAGAGGCAAAGACTTTAGACCATCTTAGAGGCCAAAAAGGAACCAAGACCCCGGGTTTAGGGGCTGCTGCCCTAAAAAGCAACTTGTTTGTGTGTGCGCACAGCTGGACAGCTGTCTGCAATATCTTAAATCTGCCCTTCTGGCTGTTAGAATGAGAGACTCCAGTCCCTCAGGGCTGAAGTAAAAATGCAGTAATCCTCTTTCCTGCCACCCCCACTCTGGCTTCCCCAACACTCCCGTTTGTTCCCACATCTTCTGCAGCCTCTGGAAGCTGCTGAAAGGTCTGGGGTCTTCCAGCTTTGCCTATTATTTCATTCCCCCCCCCCTCCTGTGGAATGCAGAGGGGAGGAGATTTGTCCATTGTGTGCATGTTAAGGAGGAGGGGTCCCAGGGCAGAGGGGGCTTGGTGTGGACTTTGGTCTTGAAATGGGGAGGAAATGGACACTAACAATAAGGGGCTCTCGAAGGGTATTGTATGTGTGCGCGTGGAGAGGGGTGTAGTGGAGTTGCCCTAGCAACCAGGGATGGGGAATGGCTGCAGCATCCCCTCTTTTGAAGGGGGCTGGAGGTGGTGGGGGTCCCTGGCTACTCGGATCCCCCTTGTTGCCATGGTGATTGTGCTGGTGCAGGGAGCCAGGGGCTGCTTGCTATTCTGGGCACGCAGTGTCTGGGCTGCAGAAGCATTTTGGATGCTGCTGCTGCTGCTGTTTCGAAGAGGGGGGGTGCTGTGCGATCCTATTCCTCTTCATCCACCCCCTTGCCTCTACGCAGCAGTTCCCCACCCCCACCTCCAGTTCTTGCATCCGTAACATCCCTTGCACATATGCAACCTTTTTTTATCTATTCTCGCTGATGAGTGGGGTTGCTAAGCAACCCGTTCCTCCCTGTATGTTGCATTCCCCCCCCCAAAAAAAAATCCCTGGGAAAAACGGGAGCCCTGCACCCCCCCTCCTGCCCTCAATACGGCTTGTGCAGAAGGATAGTGGAAAGATGGCCTTGGTTATATAAACCCTGGTGAAGCTATTCCTTGGGAAAACTGAATATTAAAATGGGTGTGAGTGAGCATGCAGAGCCCTGCAATGTGGAGGGTGGGTGGGTGGGTTCTTTTTACTTTCACCTAAAAGGCTTATTCGAATCGGATGCTGCTTACTGGCTTTGATTTTTTGGTGGAGGTGGGAGAGAGTGTCCTGAGCTGGTTCATGACCTTCCTCTCTGCACAGGATCCCCATACTATGACAATGTGCGCCCCCTGTGCTACAGCGACTCAGATGCGGTCCTGCTCTGCTTTGATGTCAGCCGCCCTGAGACCATGGACAGTGCACTGAAGAAGGTGAGAGAGATGCGTGCTCGTCCCCATTCCATGCATCCCCCTTACGGCCTGAGGGTCGGATTGGGGGTACCCTGCTGGCACGGAGTTTAATGCTCCACAAGCCAGACTTATATGCCTCCTGGTAAGAGAGGCATCCTTAAGGGGGTCATTGGTCCCTGACCTACATGGGAAGCATCCATGCTTCCTCTCAGATCTATGAGCATCCAGGCATAGTTATACGGGGGGGGGGGGCTCTAATGCAGGTCCCCCAGTGTAGATTCATAGAACTGTAGAGTTGGAAGGGATGATGAGGGCAGAGTCAAGCAGAGGCCCAGGCCAGGTAAATAATGTGCCCCCTCTTTTTTTACCCTGGGGATAACTGAAGTCTTACAAATAAGTAAGTATATAAATAATTTTCACAAAAGTTATGCTGACAAATAATTTTATTTCAAGGCTTGAACTGTATCTGCATATAAAGACAAAATGGAAAATATACATATACAATAGTGAATATGCTGACCGAGGCCCCCCCTTGGAATCGGAGGCCCGGCCCAAGTGGCCCATATGCCCCCCCCCCCGTCTGGGCCAGCATGAGGGTCATCTAGCCCAACCCCCTGCAATGCAGGAATCTTTTTGCCCAATTTGGTCTCGAACCCATGACCCCGAGGTTAAGAGCCTTATGCTCTACCAGCTGAGCTATCCCAGCTGTACTTGTATCCGGATCTCAGAGACCCTTTTGTCAAAGTATGGTACACAGGGGGAATTGGCTCCATGTTAATATTTCTTCCGTTTTAACTTTACATGCAGACATGCACAATACTGAGAGCTATTTACGCCTGGGCATACACAAGCACAATATAATTATGGAGTAAACTCCAACTTTATTATGGAGTCTGCCCATTCCGCAAAACTCATCCCTGTCTTTCTTCCCACCTCTCCCCAACCACTCTTTGAAGAAGAATGGCCTTCAAGACTACAGATGGTCTTGGAGATCCAGGTTGTCTGGGAGAATTATGGCACAATATTTTGAAAGGCCATAAAACACAGCATGAGAGGCTGCCTTGCCCAGTGTTGTCTATTTTGACTTGGCATCTGCTCTCAAGCCCTACCTAGGGCTGCCGTGGATTGAACCTGGAGCCTTCTGCATGCAAAGCAGGACTGCTGAGCCCAGGACCCTGCCTAATATCCTGTGTCCCCAGAGTTGAAAGTGACTTGCCACATCATCTAGTTATTCTCTCCTTTCAGCCACCTAAACAAATGCATTTCTGCCTCTCCTTAAAGGCCTACAGCACCCACAATTTCTACATCCCATATGGACAATTGGAAATGGATAGTGCTGCTGTTTCCCTTACTTAACTTTTCCTCCCTGGTCTTCAATAAATACTCCAGCAAGGTATCCCTAAAGTCCTGGTCTCTATCAGCCTAACATATAAAAAACAGTTTCCAACTTGAATTTCTTGCCACTTTGAGCCGTTATATTTAGAAACGTCTCTGTTCACAATCCTTTCATGTATGTACATGCTGCTTTAAATCTATGTGGAGAGTATTCTAAGCTGGCACTCCTTGGATAGTAAGGCAGTCAATGAGTCCCATTACTTGTGAGCCATATGACACAAATTCATTGGTAGCATCTAATGGATTCTTTGGTGGGTTAAAACACATTAAAAGCACAAATCCGGAGAAGTCAATTGCCAAAGGAGTATAGAATGGCTATTAGGGGGGAAATGCTATTAAGGGGGAAATGTGAGCTGATCCACTTGCTCAAGAAGCTGCAGAGTATACGCTGCCTGACAGCTAATCCCAAAGTTAGTGTTACTTTCTTCTGTTAGAAATTGCATTTTTTTCATAGCCTATCCTGCTCAAAGAAAGAGAGGTCTTTAAAGTCTTTTGAAAGAGGTTTGGCCTAAGATATGACTATATTAATAACACCAAACCAACTGATCTATAAAGGATATTATCCTTCAGTTTCTTTTCTGGTAATTAAAATCTGCCTTTAGCTATTTAGGACTGTGAACCTGGATTTTTAGGTTCTGGGGCTGCTTCACTATTCTTATTTCCACAAACGCTCTGTAATTCTTGCCATGCATAACCGTTAGAACTGTTGGATGGTGAGGGGGCTATAGAGATTGCTTCCAGGTGTGCCCAGTCTATGGGAGTGAGAGAGAGAGAACACACGTTTGAATTTTCACACAGAACTCTTGACACTGTTTTTTTAAAATCCCATGCCCACTGCAGAAATTAAGCAATGGCAACACCATGTTAGATTTCTCCCAGTTAGCAAAACAGCTTGTTAAGTGAGCCCCAGAGGACGGGACAGCTTGCGTCATGGTGATGTGGCAATATGTCTACCTGGGACACGTTTTGAGTCTTGGAATGCTAGAGGGTTCAATTCCTCTTTGGTATTGAGCCAGCGTGGTGGAGTGGTTAAGAGCGGTGGCCTTGTAATCTGGTGAACAGGTTCGATTCCCCACTCCTCTACATGCAGCTGCTGGGTGACCTTGGGCCAGTCACACTTCTCTGGAGTCTCTCAGCCTTACTCACCTCACAGAGTGTTTGTTGTGGAGGGAGCAAGGGAAAAGGAGAATGTTAGCCGCTTTGAGACTCCTTTGGGTCGTGATAAAGCGGGATATCAAATCCAAACTCCTCCTCTTCTATGTTTATCTAGTGGAAGACAGAAATCCTGGACTACTGTCCTAGCACCCGTGTGTTGCTGATTGGCTGCAAGATAGACCTGCGCACCGACCTCAGCACCTTGATGGAACTGTCCCACCAAAAGCAAGCCCCTGTCTCTTATGAACAGGTAAGGTCTGCACCCACACACCCACCCCAGTATGAATCCCTTCCTTGGGCAGTAGATGTCTTCTTCTTTTTTAGTCTTCTGTGCTTAGGGTTTTACTTACACCTGTAGATATGATGGCACACATGATTAAATTCAAGCTCAAATTCCTTCCTCAAGTCGTTGGGGTTTTTTTTGTTTCAAGTTATCCCTCAAGGAATTTGAGCTTGAATGTGCTTCCTTGCAAACTGAAATTAGCTTTGTATACAACTTAAAAAGGCATTCTGAACATAACCTCACAAAAGGATTCCAACTAAGAATGATATTTTCAATCTATAGATAAGTATAGATATATATCTATGCAGTCTTAGAAGTCCTAGGTTGGGTAGAATAACACTCCAATTGCATATACCAACTGCAAACATTTCTTTAAAATCCACTGGGTATATAAACTGCAAGCCTCTCTGCAAAGGCTTACTCCCACTATAATAAAGTGGCCTTGCTGAAATACAAATACGCCGAGGAATTTGAAATTTAATAGAACTTTGATATCTTGAATGTTGGGAGTATGGCCCTTTTGTTGGAACTGTCTTGGGAGGAACAAGCCACCGTAGGAACATCCCTCCTTGAGATGAATATTGGCAGCTTCATGGCACCTGGGCTGTGTTTTGGCTGCACTGGGTATAGGACTGTTTCAAATCCAATGCCCAATTGCTCAAGGGTGATGCATTTCAGAAGACTACATTCTGGCACCTGCATCTTGGCTTTACTGTTTGTGGTTTGTTTTGGGGAAAGCAAACCATGATCCTATAGCTTCAAAGCCCTATACGGCCTAGGACCCTCGTACCTACGGGACCGCCTCTCCTGGTATGCCCCACAGAGGAACTTACGGTCTTCAAATAAAAACATCTTGAAGGTCCCAGGCCTCAGAGAGGTTAGGCTGGCCTCAACTAGAGCCAAGGCTTTTTCAGCTGCGGCTCCAACCTGGTGGAACGCTCTGTCACAAGAGACTAGGGCCCTGCAAGACTTGACATCTTTCCGCAGGGCCTGCAAGACAGAGCTGTTCCACCAGGCCTTTGGTCAGGGTGCAGCCTGACTCCCTCCTTTGGCAATCTTTACAAAACTTTAGTTATGGTTGCCATCAATTTTCAATTTGATCTTAATTAATTTTTTATAATGTTTTATAATGTTGCACTATTTTAGTGTTGTTAGCCGCCCTGAGCCCGGCTTCGGCTGGGGAGGGCGGGATATAAATAAAATTTATTATTATTATTATTATTATTATTATTATTATTAGTTTCAAATGACAATCCGGACTCTGGCTTGTTTCCTGGTGGGGAAGGAGCGGAGTGAGAACTTTTCATCAACATGCGCCAGTGCGCTGCATGTTCATAGCAAACCACAGTGCTCCATCTAACTATGGCTTAATAATTTTATTTAGCACAGTTCTATGCCACCCTTCATTGCAGGACAGTTTGCAGTATAAAAACACAAAAATATATAGCAAACAAAAACAATGATGTGCCAACCATCTCAACATGTTTGTTCTAATTTGGAGCACTAGCTCTGCTCCTCGGCTTGAGTCCTCATGCCCTCCTCTTTTTTTCTTTCCCTTTTCAGGGTTGCGCTGTGGCCAAGCAGCTAGGAGCAGAAACCTACCTGGAGTGTTCAGCCTTCACATCGGAGAAAAGCATCCACAGCATCTTCCGGACAGCAGCGTCCATCTGCCTGAGCAAGCCTGGCCCCCAGCCCCCCAAGAGCCCAGCCCGAAGTTTCCCCAAGAGACTCCTCCGCTTTCCCAGCCGATCTGAGCTCATCTCTTCCACTTTCAAGAAGGAGAAAGCAAAAAGCTGCTCTGTCATGTGAAGGGGCCGCCTACTTCCGGGGAGCAGGGGGTGGCGGTGGCAGTGGAACCATTGCGGACCCTGGGCCCTCCAGCTGGCCCTTCCGGGGTGGGGAAAGGAGAGGGCTGCCTGGCTCCCAGGGGCCAGGCCCGGAGACTCCAGAAGGATCCCATTCCCAACTCCCTCGCCGGCTTGAGCAAGCCTGCCGCCCCTTCCGCATTGCAATGCTTCCCTCCATGCGGCTGCAGTGTGCGCTTCTTCCAGATAGACATGAAGCGGGGAGGGGGAGTTTGGCTGGACTGCAAAGGTGAAGGCTGGCCCAAGACCAACCCTGCTCCGGAAAGCCTTGGGCCTTGGCATAGCAACATCGTGGACAGCAGTGGCTCTGGTGGTCGCTCCACATAGATTTGGAAGGTTCTAAAGAATCGCCCCCTTTCTGATGCACAGTTAATATCTTTGTTTGGCCCTGATCACCTCTTCCCATCAGCTGCTTGTCTCCATTGCCTGTGTGAAGCAGGCCGAGTGCAGATCACTTCTCCCTTCTCTCCCCCCCCCCCCCAAGCCTGCCGAATATTGTGTCCTTCCTTTTACCCTCCTCCCTCTAGCAGAGAGGTGTCCGGGTCCCCTCTCCTTCGCCTCTGCAATTGCGGGTGGAGGGGGGTGGAGGGCAGGACGCGGGAGTGGTTGTTTTATAGACATTGTCTCTTTGTGTATGGGAAGGAAAGGAAATGGGGGCAAATCTGTTAAATGTTCAGTGTTATTAAAAGAAAAAAAACTTATTTATTAATGAAAATATAATGCAGATTAACATCCACATTTGAGGGGTTTCTTATTTGTTAGTATCATTCTTGGATTTTCCTGGTCATGGAGGAAACTGGGAGAGATTGACTTGCAGATACCAAGTCCAAACCAAAGTGAGCCTTTTATGGAATCCTTTTCCTCATTGACATGTCTTATGGTGCCTCTGTCCATTGCAATAGATTCTGGGGCATGTTCTCAAGTGAGCAGTTAGCTGGCCAAATCCACCTCATTGGTGCTATGCTTCAGTGCACTCTAGAACATACCCAATGCTCTGTGACAATGTGTGTCTCAGGAATAGCTTATTTCTAGGACAGGTTGTCTGCTGCTACAGATCTTCTGATTAGGGAATGATACAGTTCCTGCCGCAGTTTTGATTCTCTGCCAGTACAATGGTCAAGTCCCCAAACAATTTCTTCATACCAAAGCCTAGCAGTACTTCTGGAGTGGAGGGGAATACAATGAATACAGCTAGAATAATATTGGTTGAGGGGCATACCTTTTGCAATCACTCTAGCTAAAGTTAATGTAAGATGATGCTAGCACTATCCAATTAAGCTGGGATGCTGGAGGTCGGGGCTCCCTTTTAAGCATCAACTATGGAAGCGCACTCCAGTACAAAGTGGTTGCAGGTAACAATGATGTTAAATTGTAGATAGCCTCCCTTCTTAGTGGTTATCTAAGCCCTCACCTGGTTGTGTTCCACAGTTAACCCACACTAGAAGAAGCCTTTGTTTGAGCTGGGCTGGAATTCTGCATCCTTTCACCATGTCTAAATTGGGCTAGTAGAATATAATATGGAAGTTTTAATCCTGTGGTTTAATGGAAGTGGAATGGAGTGCTTTGAGTAACAGAAGCTACTCACACGAGGCTGGCTGTACTCTTCTCTTTACCCAAAAGAGCTCACTGAGGCCTCATGACTACCTGACCCCTGCTGCTGGAAGTTAACTTGAGAATGTCTGAGGCCAGCTATTCTGCAGACAGTGGCACACCCATATAAGTTGTGATCTTGCTGTTACTGCCTGGCTGTGCTTGTGTTGCAACTGCAGCTGTTGGGGAAATGGGCAGGATTCCTACCAGAGTCTCCTGAATTCCAGCTTTCCTCAAAAGGATTGAAGAGTCCTAGCCCTCCTTATGATGCCCTACCCAATGTCTGTTAAAACTGCATATCTACAGTTAGAGTACCTGAACAAGAGTACATTTGAATAGCTTGACACTTGCAGAGTTGTGTTTCACTTGCTGATCCTTATTTGCTTAGTTTTTACATGTTTTAGCCTGTTTACAGCAAGCTTTAAGCATTTTGCTTTCCAAGTGGTTGGTTCATGAATATCCTGTAGCAACCTAATTCTGTTACAGGGATAAAAATTACTGAAATCCAAAGCCCTAAGTAATCCCTTGGGTAGACCTGGCAGAGATCCTTCCTTCAGAGAGAGGGAGAAATGGTGGCAGAAGGGAGGATAGACATCCCACTCCAGCTCTCTTGGCCCAGGGTTCTTCCACATATCTTAGTTTTACTCTGCAATGCTGTAGCCAAGCAAGATCTCATGCTGTGCTGGACTTTACCCTCTCGGCAAATAGAGGCCTACTATCACATCCGGCATACTAATTCTCTTAGTTGCAACAGCGATAATGCAAGAGTGAACTATGTCATCAGAAAGAGGACTCACAGCTTCTACAGGTGTGCATTTTCTTAGCTGCTGAGGTGAAAGGTCCCTGGTTTTCATTTTTGCTTCTAACAGTAATGATGGTTTTTGGTTCAACTGAAAGGACTAGCTAGTCGGTAATGGGAAAGACTGTGACCGCAGTGAGTCACTGTTGGTTTGAACAGACAATACTCAGAATGCTGGACTAGCTAAGCCTTGGGACTGATCCAGCAGGGTGAGAAAACAGGCTGACCTGGGGTATGGCAAAGTTAGCTAGACCACGACAAGTGTGTACTCAGAAGCTCAGGCTGCAACAACTGAACCTCATCCCATAAAACAGCACTCTGGAAGGCTCCCTATGCCCTGTCCCAACCATGGCATCAAGCTCTGAGTTGAGTGACTTCCTCTCGCACTGCGCTGCAAATCCATCATGGCTGGCCTCCCAAGATTCTGATATCCCTGCCTGTTCTGCTGGATGGCACTATGTAATGTGGATGTAATGGAATAAGTTTTATATGTTGGCATCACTGCCATACATTAGCTTTAAGCTGTGTTCTGTCAACTTCACTACAGGACCTGCACCACCTGTCATATTTATTTCATTGACCACAGAAAACGAGGGAGCCAGCTAGGCTCCACAGTGCTAGAGAAGGGATTTAGGAGCAACTGTGTAGATGGCCCCTCTCCATGTTGCAATTCTGGTGTGTCAAGTCATGTCAACTGGAATGACAGAAATGTAGAGTTGGAAGTCCCAAGGGTCATCTAGTCCAACTCCATCTCAGCTAAAGCATCCATGACTGATGGTCATCCAGCCTCTGTTTGAAAACCTCCAATAAAGGAGGGTCCACCACCTTACGAGGAAGACCATTCCGCTGTCAAACAGCTTTTGCTGTCACAAAGTTCTTCCTGGTATTTAGTCAGAATCTCTTTTTGTGTGTGTGTAACTTTAATCCATTGGTTTGGGTCTACCCTCCAGAGAAGGGGAAACAAGTTTGCTCCAGCTTCCATGTGACAGCAGTTTAGATATTTGAAAATGGCTATCCTCTCTTAGTCTTCTCTACCAGGCTAAACAGCCCCAGCTCCCTCAACCATTCCTCATAAGACTTTGTTTCCAAATCCCTTATCATCTTGGTCACCCTCCTTCGCACATGTCAATAATCTTAAAACTGCCCAGAACTGGACACAGCACTCCAGGTGTGGTCTGACCAAGGCAGAATAGAGCAGTACTATTGCTTCCATTGAACATGCCCATCTCAAGCATTCAGGAATATTAAATGACCCCCCTAACACCACAAGAGAGAATAACAGCCACTGCAAATCCAAACCTCACCAGGAAGTGATATATACATAATGGTGGGGTGACCTGTAGTCCTCACTTTTTACCAGATCATTCCCAGCTCCTCCTCCAGTAGCATCTCTAGAGATGTATAGGCCTGGTGGGGGGAGAATCTTAGGAAAAAATGTGGAATTCCCCCCCCTCAGTTCCCCCCTCCCTCCCCAGGCCTTCACATCTCTAACCACCACCAAGACTACCTGCGTCAGCTCAGGAAGGAAGGCTGTTGAGCAGCAGAGCAGATCCATAGCTGTCAATGTTTCCCTTTTTTAAAGGGAAGTTCCCTTATTCCTAATAGGATTCCTCACAAGAAAAGGGAAAAGTTGACATCTATGACCAGATCCCTGTTCGGTCTCTGATCCAGTGTCAAGAAAAAACACCCAATTCCAGCTTCCAGACACATCCTAGTTAGATAGAATTCCTATGAACGAAGGCAACCTGCATCCAGTTTTGGGCTTTCAAATTTATGCTAAAATTGGTGCCCTCCCACCTCTCTCGTGCTCTGTTCTACAGCATTGTTGTGGCACACTGGTCACACTACCCTAAAACTGCCTCTGCACCCCCAGTGTTGGCTTCTTCAAGTATCGGGACGGAGGGAGGGTGAGCAAACTGGGTCAGATCAAGCCTGCCCAGCCCATCCACACAGGTGATACATGCCAGGTGAGCCACCTCATCTACAGTCAAACTGGGAGTGAGAGTTGTTTGCATTTTGGACTGACTTGGCTTCTAACAACAGCAGGTGAGAGTTGGCAGGTTGGCATGTCATCCCAAATCTTGTCAGGTGAGGAATGGCCCTGAAGAGGCAACCGCCTTAATACATTGGATACTCCTGCCCTTCACTGGCCATCTGCCATCCCCCAGCGCCATAACACTCCGTGCCTCTTAGAGGCCCCCACGTTCTCCCTCCACTCAAACACAACCTCCACAAGCAGAAATGCTTTCTAATGCCAGCCCTTCAACCAGCTGAGAAGCCAGCAAACCTCCAAGAATGAAATTAATCATGGTGGCACACAAGAGTTTGTGGTGTGCCGTGTTTTTATTGCTTTTTTTGTTCTCCTTTATGCTGACAGGCATCTTGTGAATCCTTAAAAATTTAAAGGAGAAAATATGGGGAAACTTCCAATAAACAAATAAATAAATAAATTTGAACCCGCTGGTGCCCGTAACTTTGATACAGGCTGGGTGCGCCCTCTAATGCCTGCTGCACCAACCTGCAGCTACAAATCAATTGGAACTCCCAATCAAAGATGGCACCTCGGGTTGGCTGGCTAATTCAAACCTTTTAACCTATCATTCCATATAGTTAAAGCTATGGTTTTCCCAGTAGTGATGTATGGAAGTGAGAGCAGGACCATAAAGAAGGCTGATCGCCGAAGAATTGATGCTTTTGAATTATGGTGCTGGAGGAGACTCTTGAGAGTCCCATGGACTGCAAGAAGATCAAACCTATCCATTCTGAAGGAACTCAGCCCTGAGTGCTCACTGGAAGGACAGATCCTGAAGCTGAGGCTCCAATGCCACCTCATGAGAAGAGAAGACTCCCTGGAAAAGACCCTGATGTTGGGAAAGATGGAGGGCACAAGGAGAAGGGGACGACGGAGGACGAGATGGTTGGACAGTGTTCTCGAAGCTACAAACATGAGTTTGACCAAACTGTGGGAGGCAGTGGAAGACAGGAGTGCCTGGAGTGCTCTGGTCCAGGGGGTCACGAAGAGGTGGACACGACTAAACAACAACCTATCATTCAAGTCAATTTCAAACATAACTACGAATTCACAATAAAAATCAAACCAGCAAGTAGTCAAAGTGGTGATTCGGGTTTGTTTGGCTTTTGCACTGGCTGGTGGGGTGTTTTGGGGGGTTGTACTTGTGGTTTTGCGGGGGAGGAGGCAGGGTTGGCCCCATTTTGGCACCTGGGAGAACCACAAAAGGCAACCCCTTCCTTCCCACCAGGGGAAAAGGGGTGAGCGAAGATCCGCATCAGGAACAACGGTGTGAACGCAGGGCGGCGGTGCCTTTGCGGGGGGCCGCTCCAGCAAGTTCCTTCGCAGGAAACCCGCCTCCATCCCCTCTCATGAAGGCTCGTCTGACCGAAGTCCCACGGAGCCAGCAAAACAACATTTCCCAGTAGCCCCCATGGGGGAAGGCGGCGTTAATCTTCCGTCAAGGCGCCGAAACGCCCTCTGGGAAATGTAGTTTTCTTTACTTACGTTCCGTTTAGAACGCACAGGCTGCGTACCCCGAGAAGCTTATTTGCCGGGCGAACAGAGCGCCTTCCGGGTGTGGTGCATGCTGGGATTTTTTTCTTTTTTTTTTCTCTCCCTGCCTGGCGGTTTCCGTGGGAAATGTAGTCCTAAGCCTGGGCACTGAGGCGGGAGGGATAGCCCGAGTGGACTTGCTTTCCCATGATGCTCCTCGGCAAACCCGGTGTTGTGACCGGAATCAGCTTCAGTAAGATGGCGGCGATGTTGGCGGCGCAGTGAGTTGCTGGTAACGTCGGGAAGGGCTACAGGTGAGGCGCACCCGCTTGTCCCCCGGCCACCGTCGGTGTTTCCAGCGACTGCAGATAGGGAAGGCTATCCAAGAAGAAGGGCTGGAGGCAAAAGGGCTGCTGGCTTCAGGTCAGCGGTAGTTGCGGGCGCCTCGCGGCGGCGTCGCTTCCCTCGCCTTGGTTTGTTTCCAGACGCTCAGCCCTGACGGGGATGGTGCCAGAATAAACACAGAGGTTTGTGCACCCGGGTTCGTGGGAGGAAGAGACGTTGTCGTTGTTTGTTTGTTAAATTTGTATCCTACTTTTCCTCCCCATTTTTTCCTCACAACAACCCTGGGAGGTAGGCTAGGCCGAGAGTGTGAGACTTGGCCCAAGGTCACCCAGGGAGCTTCATCACCAAGTGGGGATTTGAACTCTGGCCTCCTAGGACCCAGTCTGGCACTCTAACCCAGGCATAGGCAAACTCCGGCCCTCCAGATGTTTGGTACTACAATTCCCATCATCCCTAGCTAACAGGACCAGTGGTCAGGGATGATGGGAATTGTAGTCCCAAACATCTGGAGGGCCGGAGTTGGCCTATGCCTGCTCTAACCACTACCCCACATTGGCTCCCATGCAGAGCGGGACATTTCTAGCCTGACCTGAGCTCCACTGTCTTACCTTCTACTACAACACCAAACCTGCTCCAGCTCAAAGAACAAGTTTCTCCCTCCAGCTTTAGGGAGTGAGCTTGGTGAAAGAATTCGAGAAGAGTGAAGTCTTGATTGTTCTGTTGAAGTTTGTGCTGAAATAACTGTGATTGTCATTGTGCATCCCATGCCACTTTTTCCAACAATTTTTTTTATTTTATCCTCTTTTTATGTTAAAATATGTTTTATTTGTTACAATTTATTATATCCCACTTTTTTTTCCAAAGAGCTCATAGTAGTAAGCCTCTCCCAGCTTTTATCTTCACAACCACTCTGTGCATGACTGAGGGGAGATATGATCCCAGGTCTCCCTTTTTCATCAGTCAGACACTTTTGCTGCTATACCTTACAGTCATAGAACCAGCATGTGGCTCATCGGCTGCAAGAACTGCATGTTCATGTGAACATGCAGCATGCACCTGATCATGACTTTTTATCATGCCTATATGCAGAAGAACTACTTGTTGTTGGACATGATGATTTTGTGTGTGTGTGTGCATGCTTTTTTCCACTACCAGTCTGCAGTAGATGAATTCGAAACAATTGCTCATTGGCAGACTTTAATTTATTTCAGTCTATGTGACATTTATAAATTTGTCCCGTGTAAGGAAATGGTTGCTTATGCATAAGGGCATGGGCGAAAGTTTATTACAGGGTCAAGCAAGAAGCGTTGCTTGGAGCATGAACAGCGCGTGAACAGCTCATGCTATTTCAATGATTGGTCCACGTAGCATAGCCTGAGGGTGGCATGATGCCCAGGTATGGTACTGTCTTTGCCGGTTGATACAATGTTGTATGCTTTTACTGTACAAAATAAATGTGGGCAGCAGCTCCTGAGGCTGTGAGATTTCTTCAATCCATCTTGGTGTGAGACTGATTTATTGCTGATGACGAGCAGGTCCTCGTCAGTCCTGATCAATTTTTGGACTTCTCCTCTAAAAACAGGCCAGCTGTGTTAAAACTGGTAGCAATAGCCTGTTTAATCAGTATTTATTTATTCTAAGAGGACCATGCTGAGAATGGAGTAGAAGGCAATATGCCAAGACTGCCACCTTCTCAAAATAGCCTGCCAGCAAATCCTCTTTCAGAGATGCCATCCCCTACACAGATTCCTTTTTCGTGTCCAAATCAGTAACTGGGAGGGGTTCAGTTTGCATTTCTCTTGGGAATGAGGGGCTCCAACTGTTGGTCCCTCACCAACTTCCACACCTTGAAAACTTTCTCAGGATTTAATGAATGACATGATTGGTGTATAATGCGAGGAGTGAGATTTCAGATTCTTAATTAAGCTATATCCACATAGAGTTGTTGCAATTCCATACTGAAGCAGGTTTCCAATCCCCCTTCCTAATAACTTCTGTATATTAATACCATCAACAAAACTTTTTTAATCCAGATGGCTGGGGAAACTGTTGAAAAGAGAGAGAGAGATTCTTCACCCGTCAAGGAAGAGCGGAGACGCTCACGTTCAGCTGAACGAGAGCGAGACAGGAAAGGCTCCCCCGTCACAAAGGACAGGAAGAGGCACCGCTCCCGTGAGAGGAGGAGAGGCAGTCGATCAAGATCCCGATCCAGGTCCAAATCGACTGAGAGGTAAGGCCAGATTATAGGTCAATTTGGTTTGCTGCAAGGATGATGAAGGTTAGTCAGCCTTGAGTGTCTTAAGTAGGACTCAATTTCTTGACTTTAAGAAAGCCAACTTCATAAAACTTAGGGAAGTGCTGGGTGAGATCCCATGGACAGTAATACTAAAAGGAAAGGGAGTTCATGATGGCTGGGAGTTTGTTAAGAGGGAGATAGTAAAAGCACAACTTCAGGCAATACCAATGAGACGGAAACATGGAAGGTGCCTAAAGAAGCCACGGGTGGCTATCTAAAGAACTTTTAACTGAGTTAAGATTAAAAAAGGATGTGTACAAAAAATGGAAAAGGGGGGAAACCACCAAAGAGGAATTCAAACAAATAGCCAGCACGTGTAGACACAAAGTCAGAAAAGCTAAAGCACAGAATGAACTCAGGCTTGCTAGAGAGGTTAAAAGCAACAAAAAAGGCTTTTATGGGTATGTTCGTAGCAAAAGGAAGAACAAAGAAACAGTGGGGTCACTCAGAGGAGAAGATGGTGAAATGCAAACAGGGGACACAGAAAGGGCTGAACTCCTCAATGCCTTCTTTGCCTCAGTCTTCTCCGATAAAGAAAACAATGCCCGACCTGAAGAATTTGGAGCAAATGATTCAGTAGAGAAAACACAGCCCAGAATAACTAAGGAGATAGTACAAGAATACTTGGCTAGTTTAGATGTATTCAAGTCTCCAGGGCCAGATGAACTGCATCCAAGAGTATTAAAAGAACTGGCAGATGTGATCTCAGAACCACTGGCAATCATCTTTGAGAATTCCTGGAGAACAGGCGAAGTCCCAGCAGACTGGAGGAGGGCAAATGTTGTCCCTATTTTCAAAAAGGGGAAAAGAGAGGACCCAAATAATTACCGCCCAGTCAGTCTGACATCAATACCAGGGAAGATTCTGGAGCAGATCATTAAGCAAACAATCTGTGAGCACCTAGAAAGGAATGCTGTGATCACCAATAGTCAGCATGGATTTCTGAAAAATAAGTCATGTCAGACGAACCTGATCTCATTTTTTGACAGAATTACAAGCCTGGTAGATGAAGGGAACGCAGTGGATGTAGCCTACCTTGATTTCAGCAAGGCATTTGACAAGGTGCCCCATGATATTCTTGTAAAGAAGCTGGTAAAATGCGGTCTTGACTATGCTACCAATCAGTGGATTTGTAACTGGCTGACTGACCGGACCCAAAGGGTGCTCATCAATGGTTCCTCTTCATCCTGGAGAAGAGTGACTAGTGGGGTGCCACAGGGTTCTGTCTTGGGCCCGGTCTTATTCAACATCTTTATCAACGACTTGGATGATGGACTCAAGGGCATCCTGATCAAATTTGCAGATGACACCAAACTGGGAGGGGTGGCTAACACCGCAGAGGACAGGATCACACTTCAAAACGACCTTGACAGATTAGAGAACTGGGCCAAAACAAACAAGATGAATTTTAACAGGGAGAAATGTAAAGTATTGCACTTGGGTAAAAAAAATGAGAGGCACAAATACAAGATGGGAGACACCTGGCTTGAGAGCAGTACATGTGAAAAGGATCTAGGAGTCTCGGTTGACCACAAACTTGACATGAGCCAACAGTGTGACGCGGCAGCTAAAAAAGCCAATGCAATTCTGGGCTGCATCAATAGGAGTATAGCATCTAGATCAAGGGAAGTTATAGTGCCACTGTATTCTGCTCTGGTCAGACCTCACCTGGAGTACTGTGTCCAGTTCTGGGCACCACAGTTCAAGAAGGACACTGACAAACTGGAACGTGTCCAGAGGAGGGCAACCAAAATGGTCAAAGGCCTGGAAACGATGCCTTATGAGGAACGGCTAAGGGAGCTGGGCATGTTTAGCCTGGAGAAGAGGAGGTTAAGGGGGGATATGATAGCCATGTTCAAATATATAAAAGGATGTCACATAGAGGAGGGAGAAAGGTTGTTTTCTGCTGCTCCAGAGAAGCGGACACGGAGCAATGGATCCAAACTACAAGAAAGAAGATTCCACCTAAACATTAGGAAGAACTTCCTGACAGTAAGAGCTGTTCGACAGTGGAATTTGCTGCCAAGGAGTGTGGTGGAGTCTCCTTCTTTGGAGGTCTTTAAGCAGAGGCTTGACAACCATATGTCAGGAGTGCTCTGATGGTGTTTCCTGCTTGGCAGGGGGTTGGACTCGATGGCCCTTGTGGTCTCTTCCAACTCTATGATTCTATGATTCTAAGTAAGCAGGGAATGCTGTTAGCTTCAGCTGTTTTTATTTGGCTATTAGTAGGATTCAGCAATCGAGCACTGAACTAGATTTTGGACTCAAACCAATGATTTACCGAGGTAGCATCCAGTTTCTCAGAGCAGTTACTTTCAAAGGCTTTGGGGGTGCACTTAGTAACAGAGTCACAATCTCTTCCCAACAGGAATGGTGCTTACATAAGTTTAAGGACACCCAGTGCATGTCCTTTGTGGACATACTGTTCTGCATCCCTTGTTACACTGGGGTTAGGTAGTCAGTATTGTTGGTTTTGAAATCAAAAATGGGTACAAAGTTTTCCTAAACTACACTGATAGAGCTTGGTTTCTAAGACCTGCAAACACTCTGCATGCTAAACAGATTACAGTGTGTCACTTTACTTTATATAACGCATCTGCTTTCTTTGGGGAAGGGAGCTTGTGAGACTATGCAAGTTATTGAAGCCCAACCAATGAAAATGTTGCTCTGTCCTAATTCTCTCCTGAATTTGAGCTGTGGCTAATCTTTTTTTTTTCCTTTTCATTTTTAAGAAAGAAAATGGAGGTTCTTATGATGCTCTGTGCCAAATTCAGCACTTCTGAGGCACTGTTGCAGAGTTACATCCACTCAGTCTTGATTACATTTATTGTCAATTTCTATGCCTTTCTAGGTCTGCTGTACAGATAAACCACAGCTGTACCCTGTATATATAAAGGCTGAGTTGATGGGTGTGAGCAAAACATAAAGGGACTATATTTGTTGGAGGATGCTAATTTAATTTGGTGGGATTGAACAGTTTCTACAGTTGGTTGGTTGATTTCTATTGATTCAGGTTTCTACGGTCTGATGGAAGGGGTGTGCATTGAAATCAGTTATTCACATGTAAACCATTTGTTTGTAGAGAGCGGCGATATAAAGAGCGGGAGCGAGACAAAGAGCGGGAGCGCAGCAAGAAGGACCGGGATCGTGATAAAGATGGGCACCGGAGGGACAAGGACCGTAAACGGTCCAGGTAAAACACTGTTTCCTAGACGATGAAAGCAGTTACTTCTGAGGTGTCGCAGCTGTTGTGGAATATATCATTGCTTCATGGGTTGCTGGGGTGGAAACATGATGAAAAAGATACCTACAATTTCACCATTTTAGCTTTATGTTTGAATTTAAAGAGAAGTTTCATCTAAATTCTTGGGTTAACAGGTTACTATTATGGGAATTGGGCTCAAGGTACAATACCTAGGTTGTTGTTGAAAGGCAATAGCATCTACCATGAGTGACTGGTGCTGAGGATTTGTTCAATAGATTTATTTAGATTTGGATATCTTTAAATATTTATAATCCATACTTTCATGAAGTAGATCAGAATGGTGAGTAACATACCAAATATAATAAAACCAGTAAAGTAGTCCATAAAAATATGATTAAAAACATCAGCAGATACTAGTTGGTTAAAAAGAGAAATTCATATTTCAAAGGCCTGTCTAAATAATTGAAGACGTCTAAAAGAAGGCAGGGGAAGTTCCTGCTGAACCTCTACTGGTAGGGAGTTCCACAGGGCAGGGCTTGCCACGCTAAAGGGATGGTCCCTCGTTGAGGCCAGCTGAACCTGAGGGACTGAACCTAGATCCCCCCAGTGAAATGCGGTAACCCCAACTCCTGACTCTTCTATCCCTCTGACACAGGAGCTCCTCTCCAAGTCGGAACAAAGACTCCAAATCCAGGAAAGACAGAGATTCTCGCAGAGGAGATGATGATGATGATGATTCATTGTCAAAGAAGGAGAAGGTAACTGCATGTGCCTTCTAGATGTCCAGTGCTTGTTCAGTTCTCTGTAACGTGTAGGGTTAAGCTGGGCGGGTTTGAATTCCCCACAGCACCAAGTCCATGTATATTTTTCAAAGTGTGTTTCTAGGATGGCATAGATAAGAACCTTTTGTTGGTTGAAAGGCCTTATACTATAAATCTCTGGCATGTTTCTGTTCTCTACTTCTTTATACAGTATCTCTGGAAAGTGAGATGAAAGGGCAGCTCTTCTCAATTAATCAGGCTACTTAAAAACAGTTTTTCACATTCTCTTTCAGCCTTGCTACTTTGGAACTTTATAGCATAGCACTTTTCCCGTGCAACCAAAAGTATAGACCCCACAGCTTCAGTGATAGCAATTCCTACTTTTTGGGTTTCTCTCTCCCACCCCACTCACCTCCACGCCTGATTTTAACGTGCGCTTATTTTGTTCACAGGCCCAGCCACTTTCTCTGGAGGAGCTGCTGGCCAAGAAGAAAGCTGAGGAAGAGGCTGAAGCCAAGGTAAGAGCATCGGGCATGCCTCCACTTTCTTCTTACCCACCTACCAATTCTATTTTTGCCCGGGTGACACCAGCAGGTGGGTGTATTGGATTACAGTTAGCTGTGTGTGTCTAAAGCTGTGCTTTGCTTCCTGGCATCTTCAGCAATTCTTGATGAGGGAAGTACACAGGGTTTCCTTGCACGCTCAACATCTTGCTCTGATTTCTTGCAGCCAAAGTTCCTTTCCAAGGCAGAGCGAGAGGCCGAGGCCTTGAAGCGCCGGCAGCAGGAGGTGGAGGAGCGGCAGCGGCTCATAGAAGAGGAGAGGAAAAAGAGAAAACATTTCCAAGAAATGGGGAGGAAGATGCTAGGTAAGGATTACCTCCCAGGAGATCGTCAGGTACAGTGGTACCTCGGAAGTTGAACGGAATCTGTTCCAGAAGTCCGTTCAACTTCCAAGATGTTTGGAAACCAAGGCACGGCTTCCGATTGGCTGCAGGAAGCTCCTGCAGCCAATCGGAAGCCGCGTCGGACATTCGGGTTCCAAGGAACATTCACAAACCGGAACACTCACTTCCAGGTTTGTGGCGTTCCGGTGCCAAAATGCTCGACTCGCAAGGCATTCAGGATCCAAGGTGCAACTGTATTCAGCTTCAGGGGCATGATGTGATTCCCTGCTCTGAGCTTGTGTCCTGATGCCCCATTTCCTGACATTCTGCCATTTACTACAGAAGACCCCCAGGAGAGGGAGCGGCGTGAGCGGAGAGAGCGCATGGAACGAGAGACCAATGGCAATGAAGATGAGGAAGGGCGGCAGAAAATCCGTGAGGAGAAAGATAAGAGTAAGGAACTTCATGCCATCAAGGTAATGCTCGGCCATTTCATTTTCTCTCTGTAAGAAGCATGGAGATGAGGATTAATGGGTTTCAGCAAGGGGACTGGGATAGGAGAGTGTCTTTGATGTGCATCCAAGTGGCTGAAGTTGAATTCATTGATCAATTTAATGCAATCATACCAGTTTTTTGAGTGAATCATCACAGTTTTCTATGTCCTGAAAAATATATTACTGGTGTGGGTTGATTGTCACAGTAGACCCACTCACAAAATCAACCTGACAGTGCCAACGTATTTTTAAACCTCCCAAAAAGCCAGCTTTAGAAAATGGTCCGTAAAATTGTTTGATCACTTTTCATCACTCATTTCTTGTCCTTTACATGACTTCATAACCTTAAGGCTAGGCTACTGTAATGACTTTTCTTTGGGGGTTCCTGAGTTTTTGAAATGTAGACCTGAAGAAGAAAGTAACAGCTCTGTTCTTAACAGGAACACATCTTCAGACACAGCTGTTTGGAGTTTTCAGCATTGGAATAAAAGGCTTTTTTCCCCTTTGCTTTGCTGCGGCAAAACTGGGCTGAGATCAGAGCCTATGCAAATTCATTCTTCCTGCTTTTTCCTGGGTTCCCAAGGTCCAATGACAATACACATGTTTTCTGGGCTGGAATGAAAAGGATGATCTGGATATGAGCCCAAGTGAGCAAAAAGCTGATTTGGGAACCAATGCAGAGTCTGAACTGTTAGCCAGGGTGTCCCTAGTTCAAAGTGCACTTCTGTCACTACAGGGCCTTAGGGAAACTCTTGTCTTGTCAGCCTCAGGCACTTATCAGAAATATGAGGAATAATAATACTGACCCACCTTACAGGGCTTATATATGAAAGGTCTGGAAAGCTTAGAAAGAGCAGCATACGTGTTTATTGTAATTTTGATCCAACCAGTGTGTGTATTGGATTATAGCAAGCTTTAGGGTATATTTTGCTCCTTAGCGTGTTCAGCAACAATCCTTGTCTCTTCACGGTCAGTCTGAATTCTTGCAAAGGGAGGCACATAGAGTTTCCTTGGAAACTTCTTTTCTGTTTCATTGGGAAATGTTGCCTTGTTTTTCCTTTGGAAAAGTCTGAGAGGGCATGAACTGAAAAAATAAATACCATCTCCCTTTAGGAGCGGTACTTGGGTGGGGTCAAGAAGCGGAGACGTACTCGGCATCTGAATGACCGCAAATTTGTCTTTGAGTGGGATGCTTCCGAAGACACTTCCATTGACTACAATCCCCTGTGAGTATTGCTGTGGGAGGCGGGTTCCGTATGTCAGAATAGAGAGACTGGTGTCCGCAGAGACACATACCTATCCTTGCTCCTGGGAAGAATCTGAAAATCCCATTTCCTCCTTAGCTGACACAAATGAGCCAGGAATATTCTCAGCCCTGTGAGAGGGGGATGACTAGAGGTCTGGAATTTGGGATTTGTAAAAAAAAACCTACATCCTTGTACCCTAAAAATACAAATTCTCACATGGCAGTGAGTTGTGCAAATTGAGTGGGCTTGTGGGAAAAATGGAGATGGGGTTCTGGGAATTCCTAACCAGATTCTAACCACCTACGGTTTGGAGTGTATACAGTACCATTTGACATTCTGTTCAACAACAGGTACAAGGAGCGACATCAGGTTCAGCTGCTGGGACGTGGCTTCATTGCTGGCATTGACTTGAAACAGCAGAAGCGGGAGCAGTCGCGTTTTTATGGAGACCTGATGGAGAAGCGGCGCACGCTGGAGGAGAAAGAGCAAGAGGAGTAAGTTACATCCAGGGCGGGAGGGAGGCAGGTGTTGGTGTTTCAAAGTTTATGATGACATTTCCCCATCTGATGAGGGAACAGTTAACTTTTGTGGTTTTGCTGGATGTTGGTGTTCGGGTGGATATGGGAAGACATTCTGTGCTTTCATCACATGTACAAGGATTGGTGGGGTGTTTTTTTTCCAATTCAACCAACCAAAACTCTCTGACAGGGAAAGTCCAACTCTAAGAGTTCATTGTGAGGAGTGTAAATCATGAAAATTGTTCAAATTATACGCATACACTATTCATAGATCAAATCCATTGTTGGGTTTTGTAGCCACACATGCCATTCAGCATCTACAGAAGTAATGAATAGGTTACTTGAGCCAGCTTGTGCTCATCAGTTTACTTTTCTGGCTGCAGTTTATGCCTTTAGCAGTGGGGCTTGCAAAACCTCGCCACGGTGGCAAAAAGTGGCGGCAGTCTGCAAGTTCTCCTGGCGGTAGTAGGAGGCTGTGGCAGAAGCTGCGGCAGCCTGCCTCAGTGAGGCCTTACTGCTGCCCCTGCAAGGCAACCATTACTGCCACTGCTATGACAAGGCCTTGCATGCTGCCACCACTTCTGCCCCCCGGTCATTGCTGATTCTACTGCTGCCACTGCTGCTGCCTAGTGGGCATGCTGGCAGTCTGGCATTCCCAGATTATTTGTATTCCCTATGACTCATTGCCGTACTGTGGATTGTCCTGAATACCACCATTTGGTAGCCAAGCCCAAAACTAAAAGTCCTGTTTGGATGCATTTTGCCTAGACTGCTGATTAAAGTGACCATGAGGTGATTGATAATATCGTCATTTATCAGTTTTAGACCCCTAAGTGGCAGCAGTTGCCAGGACATTGTCATTTTCGCCTTTGCGTAGTTCCATGCTTATTTCAGACATTGTGGTAGATTGTGATGTTTTGCTGGTGATAACATTGCAATGTTTAGCTGGGGATACATTGCGATGTTGAAAACCAGATATCGCCTAATCCTCGCACATACTGTGATTTGTGATATATTGCTAGGTAAAATATTATGAAACAGTTATCATGATGTGAAGGTCTAACCAGTTTTGGACGATATCTCAATATATCGCCCAGTCCTATTCCTGGCATAGTTAATAGGTTGCAGTAAGCAACCTTTGTGCAAACGTGGGCAAATAAGAGCTGCCCTCTTCCAGTTTGCTGGGTTTTTCTTTGCTTTTGTCTTCTACCATTTTCGCCTACCTATTCTGACCCTTTTGGGATCTTCCTTCTTGGCAGGGCACGCCTGCGAAAGCTGCGTAAAAAGGAGGCCAAGCAGCGCTGGGATGACAGGCATTGGTCTCAAAAGAAACTGGATGAGATGACAGACAGGGACTGGCGTATCTTCCGGGAGGACTACAGCATCACCACCAAAGGAGGCAAGATCCCCAACCCTATTCGTTCCTGGAAAGACTCTTCGCTGCCCCCTCACATCTTGGAGGTCATTGACAAATGCGGCTACAAGGTGAGATGCAGGTCACTTCATAAAGATGGATTGGCCCTTCTGTTAACCATTGAAACTTCAGTTTATTTTGAGAGACTGTATAGTGTATATTTTAAATCCTGTTTTAAAGTATAAAAGTATATATTTTAAAATGATCATTTTTTAAAAAATGATCATTTAGTTTATGGGGGTGGGTGTTGTTGAACAGGGACTGAGCATCATGGCTTCTGGAGATCAGCTTTGTTCTTGAAAGGACATATTGTTTTGGATGTTGTTGAGGGCTAAGAGTCAGGATTCCTGGTTCTGTTGCTGACTGCTTGAATTCCCTTTGATTCCTCCCAAGAAGTCTAGTGCTTTCCTGATAGGTTTTATGCCCCGTTTTCCACAGGAACCAACTCCTATTCAGCGTCAAGCCATTCCTATTGGTCTGCAGAACCGTGACATCATTGGCGTGGCAGAAACTGGCAGTGGTAAAACCGCTGCCTTCCTTATCCCATTGCTGGTGTGGATCACAACACTTCCCAAGATTGACAGGTGAGGGAGGGAGTGATGGGTGCTGCGGCAGGTTAGGCCTCTTTTCCAGAGGGGGAAAAAATGAAATGGACATTTGAGGGTCCTGGTTTGGGTCTGGGTCCAATGCTCACATGCAAATGATTCTTCAGCACCACGGTTTGCACTGGTGCTCTCAACAGCCAGGCATTCTTCTGTGAGGGAGTGATATTTATCTAATACCACACATCAAGTACAGTGGTACCTTGGTTCTTGAACTTAATCCGTTCCAGGAGTCCGTTCAACTCCCGAAACCATTCGAAAACCAAGGCGCGGCTTCCGATTGGCTGCAGGAGCTTCCTGCACTCAATTGGAAGCCGCATTGGGTGTTCGGCTTCCAAAAAGCATTCACAAACCGGAACACTTACTTCCAGGTTTGCGGAATTCAGGAGCCGATTTGTTCGGGAACCAAGGTACCACTGTAATCTGTTTGGGAAGCCTTTGTAATCCCCCTAATATTTCAGTAACTTTTGGTGGCAAAGCTCAGAATTGTGCTAGTCACTGCTCACCCCTGCTTTTGTGTGTACGTGAGAATGAGTGAGAGGTGGGGAGATGAGGATTTTTCTCCCATGGTAAAGCCATTGTTTCCAGGTGTGCAGCTTTGAGTGAGCAGGACCACAGTCATGGCCTGATAACAAACATAAGAATTGCTTTGCTCACATTGACAGAAAAAAGTCCATCTTGTCCAGCAATGCTGTTTCCATCAGTGGCTACCCAGAGACTTCTGGGAAGCTCACAAACTAACCATGCTGGAGATAAGCCAAATCACCATGGATAGATGGCTCCCGCCCCCCCCCCCCCGCCCCCGTGTGCACTGCAGGGACCTCCTTGCAGCTTTTGTTGTGCTCAGGCTGTGTAAAGACCTGAATGGCTGGTGTCAACTTATGAACATAGAAAACTGCCTTGTTCGGAGTCAAACCATTGGTCCATCTACCTCAGCATTGTCTACACTGACTGGCAGTGGCTCTCCAGGGTTTCAGGCAGGTTCCTGTCCCAGCCCTACCTGGAGATGCCAGGTATCAAACCTGGGACCTTCTGCATGCAAGGCGTGTGCTGTACCGCTAAGCCAGGGGTAGGCAACCTAAGGCCCATGGGCCACAAGCAGCCCATGGGGGTCGTTTAACCGGCCCACGAGCCACCCCCAAACCAAGCCTCCCACTTGGCGATTCCCCACACGCTGCCCTAAACCGACGCAGTGCAGTGTGGGGACTCGCTTTCGCTGTGCCGAAAATCGTGTCTGCACAGACGGAGGCACCAGAAATCGCGTCTGCACAGACGCCGGAAATTGAGGGTGAGCATGCAATCCGGCCCATGGAGGGATCTCCACTGGAGTGAACCGGCCCAGGCGAGGTAAACCTTGCCAACCCCTGCACTAAGCGATGACCCTTCCCCAGAAACCGTGGCTTCTAGGTGAGCTTGAAATAATCTGGTTCAGATGGAACCCATTTACTTCACTGGGTTGACACTTGGGGGGGGGGCTTGTTTCCCCTCCTCCGAAAACAATCACATAGCGCCCACCCTTACTTAATTTTGTTTCAGTGGTAGTCAGTAGATCGAGATCACAAATGTATACATTTCTCACAGGCCAATCTAGCAGGCGGAAACCTGGGCCCTTCTCTGGTTGGGAGCCTGCCTTTGTGCGAAGTCTTGTAGGCCAGAGAGGGATGGTTTCACACTGTCTGCTTCTGCTCAGCTTGTGTTTTTTGTTCACTGTAGGATTGAGGAGTCGGATCAGGGACCCTATGCCGTCATCCTGGCTCCCACCCGTGAGCTGGCCCAGCAGATTGAGGAAGAGACCATCAAATTTGGAAAGCCCCTGGGCATCCGCACAGTGGCTGTTATTGGTGGCATCTCGCGTGAGGATCAAGGCTTCCGCCTGCGCATGGGTTGTGAGGTGAGAGGGGCACCCTTCTGCTTTAAAAGTTAGGGTGGGTGGTCTGTAAGGGCCGCAGTCAATGCTGCTGCTGCAGACACAACCAACTTCTCATCCTGCAATGGAGCTGCTTCTTCCTCTACTATATCCCCCTGCACACCCTCAAAATCAGCTCCAGAGGGTAGGGGGAGACGTTAGAGTAGATTTTAGGGGCACCCAGTGGGAGGAGAGGAAATGGAAATCCTGTTGTACCAGCAGAACACTCTTGGCATATTGTTGGTTACAACCCTAAATGTTCACTTTGTGCATTAGCACAGTGCTCCTGTGAGTGATAAATGATGACACCCATTCATAGCTTAATATCCTCTTAACATCATGGCCTGGCTCACCTTCCTTGCCTGGATAGTACATTGGGAAATGTTGCACTGTTTCTTGAGTTCATCAGGGAAGGATGGGGAAAAGCTGTATGGACACAGGTTGCAAGGGTCATTTCCACCTCCATGTATCTGCTCTCTCTCTCGCTGAATGCCACAGATTGTTATTGCTACACCGGGCCGTCTGATTGACGTTTTGGAGAACCGTTACCTGGTGCTGAGCCGCTGCACCTATGTAGTACTGGATGAGGCTGACCGCATGATTGACATGGGCTTCGAGCCCGATGTGCAGAAGATCCTGGAGCACATACCTGTCACTAACCAGAAACCAGATACGGACGAGGCTGAAGACCCTGAAAAGATGTTGGCCAACTTCGAGTTGGGCAAGCACAAATATCGGCAGGTTAGTAGGGTTTGGATGCCTTGCTGTCACATCTGGTGTATTAACTTGTAAAAAGTAAAGCACTGGGGTTCAAGTCCACCATTGAGTTCCACCCTTTGACCCAAACACCCTTCCTTTAATCTGACCTGGTTAGCAATGTTTTTAAATTCACATGAGAAATAAGGCACTTTTTTTGAAGGGATGGAGGGTGTGGTTGGTGGCTGCTTATGGGCAGGGAGATGCTTTTATCTGAAAACTGTTTCTTAGGAAACCATGTTCATTCCAGAGGGCAGTAGCCTACTAAACAGCACAAAGACTTTTAGTTGTTCAATAGAGCTTCCCTGTCTGCACCTCTCTCCCCATATGCCCCCTGTGTGCCCTGTAAATTTGTTCTGGGGGTTACCTCTATCCTCCAGAGCTGATTTACAGGGAGTGTAGGGAGAGGAGAGGGCCCTGAGACCTTCAGGTATAGGGCTGTATATTAATAATAATAATAATAATAATAGTCCTTGTGCTAATGGAACTGATCACTTGGGTTCCACCCAGAGTTCAGATTCATAGGCACAAAAGATGAGGCGGTTAAGAGGATGGTTGATGTTAGTGGCCGTTCCCTTTTCCGTGGAACATACTGAGTGTGCTTTGAGAGGGAGCGAGGCAGAACAAGGAGAACATTTAAGCTTGGGCACCATTCACAGTAAAAAAAAAACAACTTACCAGCCAGAAATGGTAAAATGGTAGGATTAGATGCCCTTTGCAGGGTGAAGGGTTCATTGATTTCCTTTATTTCTAGCTAAAATACCTCAAATGGAAGTGTGGAGACTTGTTTTAGCTATGATTGGAGGTAACTCTCTTAATAAAAGAGCTCTCTTTGCACATAATTTCCTGCAATGTGATATTTGTGAAAATGCATCCCTCCTCTTTTCTGCTTAAATTGGAGGAGTTCCATTATGTGGGAGGAGAGGCAGACTGCCTTGCACTCATGCTCTCTCTTCTCCCCCCCCCCCCCCCGCAGACTGTGATGTTCACAGCCACCATGCCCCCTGCTGTGGAGCGCCTGGCCCGCAGTTACCTGCGCCGCCCAGCGGTGGTCTACATTGGCTCTGCTGGCAAGCCGCATGAGCGTGTGGAGCAGAAGGTCTTCCTCATGTCAGAGTCGGAGAAGAGGTAACCGCTGGTGTGGGAAGTTGCGTCAAGGGGCTTGGGTTGCCTAGTTCAAACGAGGTAATGGGAGCCTTTGAGGGCTCTGTGCCGAGGCAATTCACATCCATTTTATGCTTTATCTTCGCTCCTTCCAAAGTGTGGCATAAGCACATTTCTGGCTATGAAGTAAAGCCTCAACCCAAACATGGGGCTTCTGCCGTAATGTAATTTCCAGAGAAGGGCTACGTGGAATGAGCCAGCATTCCTCATGACTTGAACCATGAAACGGTTCCCACATCACTCAAGCAGAGTGGGTGGAGGTCCAAAGGAACCATGTACCCTCCTGTCGGGAAACTGAAAATCCCAGTGACTTAAAACATGTGGAGAGAAACATGGTCTTGCAATTACCTGTGGGGTGGGATCAGTGGGTCAGGATAACAACCAGTGCATCCTTTCCTTGGTGTGAGTGCAGAAAAGAGAATGTGGCATGTGGCTTAGAGTTGCGGAGGAACCCCAGAATATCATTCAGTCCAGCCCCCCCCCCCCAATATGCTTACTTGAATCTGGGTGCACATTTTAGTTACGTGTTACAAGTTCTAGCCCTCCTTTCTGCCAAGGAGCTCAAGGCTGTACACATGGTTTCCCCTGCCCAGTGTTATTAGTGTTGTTTCTGGATGTCATGGTACTGAACTGTTCCAAATGATAATACAGAGATGAGGCGTGTCTTTGGCACGGACGGTTAGAGATGTGTGCCGGAGGGCAGGGGTGCAACGTAACATTTCTGCTGAACAGATTACATCTTCAGACCCCACCAATGTGCCTCACCTGTTTGCTTCTCTCCTTTCCCCTGTACAGGAAGAAACTGCTGAACATTTTGGAGCAGGGCTTTGACCCACCCATCATCATCTTTGTGAACCAGAAGAAGGGCTGTGATGTGCTGGCTAAATCCCTGGAGAAGATGGGGGTAAGTGGTAATCTCAGGAACTGTAAGTTCAAGAACTGCAGGTCCTGTGTCAAAGTATTTGAGGCCCATGTGAGATTAGCCAGCCCATCTTTGAGGCTCCCAGAATTGGCGTCCTTGTGTCCTTTGTCAAACTTCAGGAAGATACATAGGTGTTTCCTCTCACACTATCAGCAAATTATCAGAATAATGTGGTGTGGCTGTTGAGCTTATGGCAGCTGGTAAGACATTTTCTGGCTGATTGCTGAGCCCTGAATTGGCAGAATTCAATGCTCATTCTTGGTCTGGCAGTTGCCATCCCCACAAGCCCCTTGCAAGGTAATCCAACATCTCTTGGTATTCACTAGGAATGTCTGGGAATGATGGAGCACTCTGCCCCAGTGTCTCCTCTTGAAACACTTGGCTGTCTTTGTCTCTGGAGGAATTGTTGCTTGTTCATTGCCTTCTTGTCACTGTCCTCATTGCCCAAACAAACATATGGCTTAATGTAACCCGTTGCTTTCCCATCTCTGCAGTACAATGCCTGTACCCTTCATGGCGGCAAAGGTCAGGAGCAGCGAGAGTTTGCCCTCTCCAACTTGAAGGCTGGTGCCAAGGATATTCTGGTGGCTACAGATGTGGCTGGACGTGGTATCGACATCCATGATGTGTCCATGGTGGTGAACTATGACATGGCCAAGAACATTGAAGGTGAGCTGTCCAGTGCTCTCTGCCTTTCTATAGAGATCTTCTGGGCGCTTCCTGGGTCTTAGAACAGAAAACTCTGTGTCTGTGAGGCATGGCTTCAGCAATTTGGGCCACCGAACGGGAGAGGCGGGGTGGCCGTGGTTGGAATGCTGTGCTGCTGAAGTCACAAAGTTGATGTAGGTCCTTCTAATTTCATGTCTGGGAGTTGGCAGTGTGTAGTCACAAAGTGCACAAGTTAGAAAGTCTGAGTCAAATCTTGTCTCTGCTGCTTTGGGCAAGCCCTTCTGCCTTAGCCTCCTCTGCAATGTGGAGTTGTTAGTGATGGCCTACCTTTTTCTAGGACTGTTGTAAGGATTAATGTGATGTATGAAGGGCTTTGAACACTGAAATTCTATACTAATACCTCATCTTCATTTTCGTCTTTAATGGCTTTTCTGTAACTGTTAAGAGGTGATAGATTCAGGCAGGTAGTTGTGTTGATCTGATGCAGTAGAAATATATTTTAAAAAATTTAAAATTGTCCAGTAGCACCTTAGAGACCAACTAAGTTTGTTCTTGGTATGAGCTTTCGTGTGTGTGTGTGTGTGTGTGTGTGTGTGTGTGTTTGTGTTTCTGTTAAGGAGTGGTCAGTCTCTGTCCTTGACCCTGTAGTATGAGCCATCATTTAGATTTTCCATCCAGCACCAAAGGTTAGCCGCGTTTTAACACCTTCCTTCCTCCTTGCTTACAGATTATATTCACCGCATTGGCCGAACAGGACGAGCTGGCAAGAGTGGTGTAGCCATCTCTTTTGTCACCAAGGAGGACTCTGCTGTCTTCTATGACCTTAAGCAGGCTATCCTTGAGAGTCCGGTGTCTTCATGCCCTCCAGAACTGGCCAACCACCCAGATGCACAGCACAAGCCGGGAACCATCCTTACCAAGAAGCGGCGGGAAGAGACTATCTTTGCCTGAGTCCTGTAGGGTTGCTATTCAAGAGGCCCGTCTGTGATTGCAGCCAGGGGACACTCTGGGCCACTGCCTGGAGCCTGGAGCAGACTGATAGAGTGAGAGCCTCCTGGTGAAATGGCTCTTTCTGGCCCACTTGCCTAGACCTTAAAGAGGCAGTGGCTTTTAATGTGCTTCCCCCTTCCCCTTCAAAAGTAGTAGGTACACCCCTTGAGCCATTGATGTGACACCCAGCAAAGAATTCAGGACCAAAGAATGAAGACTTCAATCTAAAAAGTTATAATGTCTCCTTGGGAATCCTCAGCTAGACAATTCTCCCTACTTCCTTTTTCCTGGAGCCTTGTTTTACATTTGAGTTGGGAAGCTGAGATAGGCCAGGCCTGCAGACTCACCTTGCTGATTTGTGCCACTTGGTGGCTTTAAGCCTGCCACCTCCTCTACTCCATGATCAAGCGAGACTCTGAGGTTTTTTCTGACTTTTTTGGGGAGGTGGGGTGATACAACTTGTGGCACCCTGGCTGGGATGCTGCAGGGCCCTCCTTTTTTTCTCTGGTGAGAACATCACCCTGTTTCCAGTACCATGTTTCAGGGTGGTAATTTCATGAGGAAGGGTGGGGTGAATTTCTTAACAAAACTTGATTTATTCAGAGGTTAGTACTGGCTACTTTCAATAGAAGGGGACAGGTGATGTACAGAAAGACATTCATATTTTTCAATGATGTTTCTGTGCTTCTATAAATCCATGTGAAATGTTACTCAGGTCTGTCTCTTCCTTTACTCCTCCCTTTTCACAGATGCAAGTTCAAACTGTGTCTCCTCTGTAGAACTTGTATTCCTCTGTGTCCTGCTTCTGTGCCTTTTAAATGTAGCAATTGCCCTTACAAGCTATTTTTGAGACTATGAGCTAGGAGCAAGATAACCAGTTTTGCACTACTGATATAGTAAATCTTGTGTGTGTGAGGACAGTAGCAGTAGTTGGAACAAAGCAGTGTTTGAAGATGACAGCTGGAGGTCTAGAATAAAAGGGCAACTTATTTTTGTTAAAAACAAAATGTGTAGAAATTGTTTGTTCTTTATGTCCCTAACCCAAAAGGTTGATGGCATGTTGGACTTAAAACAAACAAAATATTTCTAGCTCAATATCCTCTACACTGCTCTCCAGGGGTTTCAAACAGAAGCCTTTTCTTGTCCTATCTGAAGATGCCTGGGATAAAACCTGGCATGTCTTGATGTTACTGCTGAATGTCTCATCAAAAGTGCACAAGTAGAAGTTTGAAGAGAAGTGGGACCTCATTTGTGTTGCCGTAAAAGTGAACCATTTGCAGACACCATGAGGCACATGTATTTTTGCAAGCAAGTAGCTCTATGTCCAGTGAGCTGCAGCCCTGCACTCCTGTTGCAACCCAGTGGTGGTTGTTTTTGGCAAGAGTGCCCCAAATAAAATTCAGCATACAGTGGTACCTCTGGTTGCGAATGGGATCTGTTCCGGAGCCTCGTTCGCAACCTGAGCAGAACGCAACCCGCTGGTGCGCAGGTCGCGATTCACCGCTTCTGCACATGCGTGTGACGTCATTTTGAGCATCTGCGCAAGCGGCGAAACCCGGAAGCAACCCATTCCAGTACTTCCAGGTTGCCGTGGGACACAACCTGAAAAGATTTAACCCGAAGCGTCTTTAACCCGAGATATGACTGTAATGTGACTGGACAGCACCCCATTCAGTTTGTGTAGCTTTGGGGTGACTTTACCTTTGTTTGCTGGCCTGCTCAGCACTGGATAAGGCAAGAGCTGCATGTTGAAAAGCTCTCTTACTCTGCTGCAACTGGAACAAGTGATGCAATATTGCATAATCTGAAATGTAAATTAAGTGCCCAGGGCAAAGAGTATGGATTTTCCACCAATAAATTTGCATTTCCACCAGGAATTGCGATAATGCAGAGATGAAGACATTTATGGTAGAAAGCTGCAGTGCTGAGTTCACTAACTAGAGAGTCTGGTTCATTGAAAGCAGGAAGGCCTGTCTTACCGATGCTTAGGACTGTACCACGTGGACTTTGAGGACAGTGTGTTATTGAACCATCTTTGTTCTCTGGGACTGGGTAGCCACTTCCACAGCTTCATTTGCATATCTGCAGACTAAATTCTTCAAATGTGCTCTTTAAAAGACTTTTTGAAAGAGTCTCCGCAGCAGGAGCTGGAATGCAGAGTCCTGAGTGTGAGCACGGGGGGGGGGGGTTTGCAGGGGTGGGTAGGAGAGAAGGTACTTCATGTGATTGTTTATTGTGAGGGGAACTAAATGATTACACAAATTCTCCTTTTGCTCCTGGTATACATCTCTGAAAACCAGGACACACATACATTGGAAGCAAAAGTGACATGCAGCCATTCACATACCTTGCTTTGCTTGTTTAACCCAGTAGGAGTATTAACACCTGAAATGCGAAAGGACTCTTGATATGCAGACTCAAACCTTCCTTTGGCTAAAGTGCACTTTGTGCTGTGCTTCAGGTAGTGCTGACGGAGGGCAGGGTGTATGCTGCTGAATTGGTAGGCTCCAATTTAAGGCTTGGTGGGAAATGCACATTGAATTATCAGCACACGTGTCAAATGTCAACATCCTTCCTCACCTGCCCGGCTTTTTCACAAGTGACAATCGCTTAATGTGTGTGTGTGGCCTTGTCAAGTCCAGCCACAGCCAACTGAACTTCTTTGGGCTGCAGCTATGCTCTTGAGATTTTCCATTTGATTTATGTGTTTTTCTATACCACATTAACTGCCATAGATTCCCTTAAGGAATCCTTAGGAACTATGGTTTTGTGTGGCACAGCAGAGAGCCTTAGTTGCAGGGAGAGGAACACTTTTTGTCCTGAGAGCCACATGCACTTCTGTGCAGGCTTCCTGGGCAGCGTGTTGGTGGTGGGTGGTGGGGCAGAAGTAAAAAATGTGTGATGCAACAGATGCAATTTCCCCCCTTGTATGGCAGGCTATGTTCCTGCTCCACAAAAACCCACAGGCGTGTCTCTATTCAGGCAAGCGAGTGGCATCGTTGCAATTCAAAGACACATTCCAGTCTGGCAATGTCCAGCCTGGCAAAAGCAACTCGGGCTGGGTGCCTAGGGAGAGTCCTGAGGCCTGTGAAAGGCTTGCATTTGCCTCCTGGGTCTGAGGTTTACCCCCACCCTCTGCTGTCCTAGGCTCTGCCTCAAAGAACTAAACAATGCGACAAAGCTGTTAAGCCTCTTTGAAGGTTTTTGCAAGAAGTATTGTGTTTGTGTGTCAACACTGAACACACCTAACCCAGTTCACAGCAGGCCCCACCCACGTTGCCTTTAAGAGTGCATAAACCATACAAAACATTAATTTCTGCTCACTGATTACCCACTGAGCGCCACTGTTCTTTACCCATCATATTCCATTTAAAAAAAGACAGACCAGCCATGTTTTATAAACAGCAAACGCTTGTTGTTTCAAACCGCTTACAAGTTGTCAGGGAAATAAGTGCTCTCTACAAAAGAATAGTAACAAAGCTCTTGCCATGGCCGACTGACCGGCAATTGCAGGGACAGAACCCGGATATCCCTGGCCCCTGGAGCCGCCTCAGTTCCTCCGGCCAGCCCAGGGCGTAGGACACACACTCGAAACAACTCCCCGATGGTAGCATGCAGTATTTACAGGCTGATTTCTGATAGGTGTGTACGTGGTTTTTAAAGGCAGGGAGCTGCCATCCACTGCCCAGTGAAGTGCTGGAGGAGCCTGGAGCAAGGGGCGAAGGCAGGTCAGCTGGGCCTTTGGGGTAGGAAGGGGGCTTGTGCATGAGATAGGAAGCAGGAAATGCTGGGGTGGGGTTGGCTCTAGCCCTATGCCTCCCTCCTCAAAACACAATCTGCGAGTGATGCAGGGGGGCATCACTGCCAAGCAGCAACGCTGGCTGGTACTCGCCCACCCCTCCCAGACAGACTATGGAAGATCAAGGCCTCATGCAATTATAGCAGAGAACTCCAGGGAGGGTGAAGAAGAAGAAGAATAAAAAATTATCACATTGTGGCTTTACAAGTGATTGTTATCCCACCAGCTCCTCGACAGAGGAGGAGTGGCTGTGCACTGAAAGGAGACGAAGAGTCTCTGTGAGGGGAAAAGTGCAGACGCCTGGACTGTGGCTCTAAGGAGATGCATTGCTCGTTCGTTACAGGCTTCTCTTCTGTGCCAGGGAAAAAGTTGAATATTATATCCCCTGGTCTCCGGAGGCTGCAACTTTTTCAACAACAGAACGGTGGAAAAGGAGTGCTTCATCTTTTCTCCATTGCCTGTTCCCTACTCAAAATTGTACTCTCCTCCCACCGAAAAACATGCTTCCTCCACCTGCCCCCTCCACCCATCTCCTGTGGATCTGGAACCCCCATCACTGCAAAAGCATTTTTAGTGCAGCCAATTTGCAAATGATTGTGCATACCTGCTGCTCCCCTATCCAAAATCATACCCTCCCAAATCTGCTTTAAATATATATATATCTGAAGTGCAGTAGGATTGCAACTTGCACACATTTAACTTGCACGATCGCAGCTTTATGCACTTGGCAGCTGGCCAGCTGATATCGTACAAATTAAACGCACAAAAGGCAGAAAATGCTTTTAAGCTCTCAGACTTTCTCAGTGGGTTCTGAGAAGGTCTTGGGAGATCCTGGAGAGCCCCACAAGATCTCTCACCGTTTCCTGAAGGTAAAATTGCTTGCGTGATGGCGTTTCCAGGGGGTTGATTTGACGAGACACAATTTCGGCTTTATGTGCTACCCCCTGGAAATTAACCCGTGTGCAAGACATGATTCTACCATATCAGGACTTTATTACACATGTTTGTGTAAAATGTGCAGTTTACCTCTCAGGTTCCTAGGAATTAGGAGGGCTTCCACTTCACAGAAGCCAAACTGGGACAGAAGAAGAGGAAGGAATTTGGGGCAGTTCTTACGGTTACTTTGGAGCACGACTTCGCTCATTGCGGCATCAAATCTCATGATGCTCACAGGAGCAATGCCAGGCAAAGGCCACGTAGGGCTCTCCTATTGGCCTTTGCCACGCCTGTGAGTGATGATGCTGAAAAAACAAGCACCCCCACTTAACAGGAGAATATCTCCAGGTGTAAAAGCCGCTGTGGGGTGGCCTCTATGACTGCATGTGGATGCTGTCTGACATTTCACAACCCATCATTCACCTCTTGGATTATGTCACATTTTCCCACTGCCATGAATGGAAGGGGAGGAAAAGATGGAAGAACTGTTTCTAGACTGCTACTTTAAGCTACAGGTAAGGGAACCACATTGTTGAATACATGTATCTCCCTGCATACAGAAACGAAACATGAAGAAGAAGCATCATAATCTAGCCTTCTCCACACTAATTTTCTATATGAGGGAAATTCCTTTCCAATATGTTTAACTATGCAGTTCTTCTACCCCTGCAACTTGAAGTGGTTCAGCCCAGGGGACAGTTAGACCCCCCCCAACTGCTTCATATGGCTGTGTGTGATGCATCAAAGCACCTGCACAAACAGTCACCAATGCCACAAAGCTCACGTGTCATGACTTCACCCACTGCAACTGCAAATCTGAAAATCTACTTGCAGACCACACCCATTCCCACAGCAGACATTCACGTTCCTCAGCAACCCCAATCGTATTACTTCTGAACTGGCCTACAGCAAAGCATGAGAACGACGCCCAAGTCCTTTCAGCAAAAGCCCACAATCTTGTCTCTCCGCTTGTAATCCATCTACTCCGTCTTACCAGGAAAACCGATCCTGGTGTTGCTCCCTGCTAAGCCTCCTTTGTCCTAACAGTAGCCCTGCTCACCTGGAGTCAGAAAAAGAGAATCGCAGCCCTTTCTCCACCCCCTTTTGTGTGCGCACACACGCAATTGCCTCTCTCCTGGAGATACCCGAAGCCCAAATCCCTCCCCCAAAAAAACAATGGACCTGGGATGAGAAGCTACCAATGGAATTTACCCTGCAAGGACGTTATTGTGGCCCTCATTAACCCAAAGCAAAGGTGAGCGAGAGATTCCACCCGTCCGGGGTCTAGGAATCAGGCAGCTGTGGCTGTGTCTGGGGTTCCATGGATAGCACCTGTATACCAGGGCAGGACCTGTATACTGTGGGGCTGAGCTGGGAGGGGAGGAAGAGAGGAAGGCTTAATACCAGGCAATTGTCGTGACTCGGGAGGAGAAGGAGGCCTTATCCCGTTTCCCTAGCTGCCTGGCCCAGGGAGGGTCGGGAGGTGCCTGGCCAGGAGGCCTCAGTAGCTGTCCTTAGCCCAGGGCCGGTTGCGCTGCCAGTTCCTCTCGTTGTGGTTGTGCTCTGTCTCACGCTCCAGGAGGCGGTCCTGGGAGTCGTGGCCGTTGGTGCTGTGGAGGCCGCTGTTGTGGTTGCGGTGAGGCTGGTACAGGTCAGTGTAGGCATCCAAGTACTCTTCCTCCAGGTGCCGGGAGCTGCGCTGAGAGGCCGCCGTCCAAGTCTTGCGGGAGGCGTCGCTCGCCTCGTCCGACTGCATCAGGCTGTCGTGCTCCACCGGGGAGCGTTCGTTGCCGCGCTCGCCCAGCGAGGCCTGGTTCTGGAGTGGGGAACCGTAAAGTGGGTCACAAAAAGCACCCAGGGACACAGCGCCATCTGGGGGCGCATAGCGCGTCTGGGCAGGGCCCATGAGACAGTCCCTCACACTTAAATCCCATTGAAACAATTCAAACTAAAAATGGCAACCCTGAGCCAACGTACCAGGACGCAATTCCCACTGGGTATGGAATTGTGTTATAATAATAATAATAATAATAATAATAATAATAATAATAATAATAATTTATTTATACCCCGCCCATCTGGCTGGGTTTCCCCAGCCACTCTGGGCAGCTTCCAACTGAATATTAAAAACAGTACAGCATCAGACATTAAAAACTTCCCTAAAGAGGGCTGCCTTCAGTTGTCTTTTAAAAGTAAAATAGTTGTTTATTGAACATCTCGCACAGCTAGTTTTAGTGGCACTTAAGGGTGACTTATTTTATTTGGCCTGGGTTGAGGCTTCTGCACTAACCTGCCCCCTCCCAGAAGTTTTTCTCATCAGAATCAACAGTCAGAGATTATGGGACTTGCAGTCCCAACACTGGAGGACCACAGCTCCCTGCCCCTGCCCCAATTGTTAGGTTATTTGTACCTGCAGGCCTGGAATGGCAGTTGAAGGTGTGGTGAGGTTTTGGCCGCCGGCAGCATGCGCAGGGTGGTGAGTTGCCCGCCAGTATACTTCCAGGTAGTCTGCCAGGTGTTCGCAAGCATCCTCCAGCTGGTTCTCGTCCAGGATCACATCAAAGAGTTCCTTGGGGGAAAGGGATGAGGCGCAAGGGTGAGAAGAGGGAGGGAAAGGGATCCGTTCCTCAGAGACCCAGGCACAGAGGGCAGGGCAGGGCAGAAGATGAGGCTTGTAGTGTTGCGTGGAGAACGTAAGCAAGTACTGGGCGGCCTGTCATGGTGTATAGCAGAGGCACAGAAGTGCCACCATCAGCTCCAACCTTTAAATGTTTCCCCCCAAATTTGAGGATGGGGGACTGCAATCTTAAGGTTGTCTGTTAAATGAGGCAGGAGCACTTCTTAATTTCTAGACGAAAAAGCTCTGCAAAGGAATCTCTGCCACTTGTCCTGGAAGGATGTTCCTGAATTCTAAACACATAAGGCGAGATTGCTCAGGGGCATGGGAAAGGCGCTCTGCACATGCTCAAAGGCACGTTTTACCATATGAGACGACTTCACATCAGTTTCTTAAAAGACAGAGTGTGGCCATCGATGGCGAAAGCACTTGCCGGGGGTTCCTTCTGCCATTAAGAGCAGAACCAGGAGGTGCTGAGTGGAGGAAGTCAAGTTACAGGAGGCACAGAAGGAAAGTGAAGAGCCAGACAGAGCCCAGGGCAAGGCAGAGGCATGTCACACACAGAGAGACAGACAGACAGACAGACAGAAAAACTCACTGGAGGACACTGCACAAGCTTGTCAGCTGCCATCATCTGCACGTTGAGATGCTTCACTTGTGATTTCCCTCTGGATTTGATAAGCCTCTGCAGCACCTTCCAGAAAAAAATAAAATTAGAAGAGGGCACAGCTACAGAGCTGGAAGGCTCCCAGCAGGCCACCTAAAGCGGGCGGGAGGGGTGCATTGGCTGAGATGCCTGAGCTGTGAAGCAGAATTTACTATGAAACTCTCACATGGTCTCTCTCAGCCTCCTCCCTCCACCTCTGCAGCTCCTAAAACTTATGAAGCCACCGACTGGCAGAGCCATGGGGCTAGAAGAGGCAGCAGGGAAGCCCAGGCTTTGAGAGGGCATCATTGCAGATAATTAGTACCTCCTCTTTACAGCGTTGCTTCGGAGAAGGGGGTGTGCAGGAAGCTGCCTTATATTGAGCCAGACCACTGGTCCATCTAACTCAGTATTGTCTACACTGACTGGCAGCAGATCTCCAGCGTTTCAGACAGGGAGATGTGTGGAATTGAACCAGGAACCTTCTGCATGCAGAGCAGCTGCTCTCCCACTGAGCTATGACCCTTCCTGTAATCCTAAATCCTAAATGGCTTATGGGAGTACCATTAATCCCACACACTCTCATGGGAAGACTGCATGCTACATGGGTCACCTGACACTGACATTTTCAATGAGAAAGTTCCCGCTGTTGCCACGGCCACCCAACAACTGAACCTCATATGGGGAAAAAAGAAAACACCAGGAAATCCAAGCACACATTTCCCACGTACTATTGCTGCCGTCCCCCACAGCACGAAGCTCGACCTGGGCAACCAGCTTGGTTAAAGAGAAGACCTTCTGTGTATAGTAAAGGTAAAAGGGTTGTGCGCCGGTGTGGAAAGTGAGCCAACCTTGTGTTTTTCTTTGGCCCAGCAGCTGGAATTAGAGTGGCCAGGTCTTCACTCAGAGACCTCCCCTGTATCTTCAAATATCCAGAGTAAGAGAGCAGCAACTTTCTCTCCTCACCTGCCACCAGGAGTGGACTTTGGTAATATGGCGTCCTGTGTGAGGAGAAAATGTGGTGCCCCCACCTCAAGTTTCTTATTTTCACAATAATTCCTTTTGGTACTTTGAGTAGGTACCAGTAAAAATATAGGTATATTAATGATGATGATGATAATTTTGCACCCCTCAGTTCAGCGCCCTGTGTGGGGGAACCAGCCACACAGCCTTAAATCGAGTGCTGCTGCCACTTCACTGCCCAGTTCCCCCGCTGGCACCTGTTGGGCAGCACACCTGGATTCCTTCTCAACAACATGCAGAGTCAGAGTTGGGTTTCAAGGTAACTGGGTGCAGCAGTGGTGAATCTCTGGGTTGCAATCTGGCTGTCCTAGCGGAAACCAAACCCTGAGCTGAAATGCTAACTTTGCAAAGTGGGGATTTCAGGGAGGGGGTATATATAACTCTTTTGGTAAGGTTTTAAAACAGGACCGTGGGACCTGCTGTCCTCCAAACATTGCTGGACCTGAGCTCCCATCAGCTCCAGCCAGCATGCCCAATAGTCAGGGATGGGGGGAGCATAATATTCGACAACCGGGGGGCCCTAAGCGCCTATCCCTGTTCTGAACATGGTCCTGCCCATTCAGGAAAACGTGGGGTGGGCATAAATTAAACTAAGCAGAAACCAGCTTACCTAGTGAGCTGGGGAACAGCCTAGAGACGGGAGGAATCCATCTCCCACTGCAAAACTAGGGGATAGCAGTAAACACAGCTGGGAGAGCTGAAAGGGCTTCAGAAAAACTGAGAATGATTCAGAGGAATCCCCTGAGGAGCCTTTTCCTCCCCTGCTTACCTTTGGGGAAGAGACCTTGACGTAGACGATGATTGGGGCCAGCGAAGTTTTGGCCAGTTGTGCTGGGTGGTTGATGGTGTCCGCATCCAACACAACCAGCTGCAGCGACTTGGCCAGTTCAAAAATCCGCTCGATCTCGCTCTGGACTTCAGCTGCGAAGGAAGCAGAAGGACAGTTGGCTGGTTGCCCCTTTGAATAGGCAGGAAAGAAGGCTGTGTCTGCCTCCTGCCTCAGGCATCTCTCTGGCATCCACACACACCTGCCTCCCTGGAGTCTCACCTCCACAGCTCCTCACCCACCTTTGAAACTACAGTTTTTACTGTAGGCTGGAAGAACTACTTGTGGTGAGCTTCCTTCTGGTTTCTAAAAGGATTTATAATTGCCTGTTCAGGTCTCTAGACCCTAAGTGTCTGGGATGTAGCATTGGTGAAAGTTTCAGTTAGGATAGCAGGATAGCAGGACAGGTTCAGAGGACACAGCTCTGTCCTCTCATCATTTGGGCACCGTCACAGCAGTATCTCCTGCCTCAGCCAGCTTCCTCACTCTGCCCAATGGCAGGGTCCTTCTCTGGGTGCAGCGCAGGGCAGGAGCTTGTGGCCCTACAGATGATGGGAGTCAATCACATGTAATCCTAGCTGGGAGTAAATCCCATTAAACTCAGAAGACAGAGCTTCTGAGTAGACAAGTATAGGACTGCCCTGTAAGGGACAGGGAGCTACACTCCAGAACTTCCTTATTTCAAATCCTCCAATCTGCCAAGGACTAATCAGGTGACATTGGGAAGGTTTGCTACTTTCTCCCAGCCTTTATCTGCACTTTGATTGACCTATCCTACAGGGGTTTTGCAAGGAGTACAAGGTAACACATCTGAAGCGTTTTGGACATTTGAAAGCACTATATAAATGCATGGTTCATTCATTATTATATTGTCCCACTATTACTTCTAGCCAAGCAAATTGTGCAGGTTTTTTTATGCAATACAATGCCCTGCAAAACCTGTTTTCCAGAAGTGAAAATGAAATAAATAACTATCCCACTTAGAAACCAGTTTCTAAAAGAATAATTGTCCCTTTTCAGACTTGGTGGGTCTTTGAGATTATTATTACCCTTCCCTGTAAGCTTGGGAAATGAGCAGGAACCCATTCTGAAAATGCTGTGAGAGGTATATAAATAACAACAGTGTGTTGCCTCCTGCAGGAAGCGGTGAAATGCAAGACACCGGGTACATTCAAGGAGAATGAGGAGGCTGCTTCAGGTGAACTGACAGGATCCAGTTTTATAGTACAATGTCAACGTAAGGAGGAAAAAAACACCTTTAATTCTGCTAATGTTACTCATTTTTACAGGGTGACACTGAGATGCAGCCACATGACGCTTTCGCACTGCGTCTGCATTCTGCGCATTCCCACATGTGCAACTATAACTGCACAGATATCGTGCAAGAAAACAGCATTAGGGCACTTCACTCAATTGTGCCGTCTATTACTTTTCAACCCACATGAAACTGTATGTTTACAAGAACAGATAATCTAGCTCAGTACCGTCTGCATTGACTGACAGTGGCTCTCCAGGGTTTCAGACAAGCAGATACCGTATTTTTCGCTCTATAGGACGCACTTTTTCCCCTCCAAAAATGAAGGGGAAATGTGTGTGCATCCTATGGAGCGAATGCAGGCTCCTTGGCTTCAGCGATAGCAACACGAAGCCTCCGAAGCGCAGAGGAAGAGCTCCCCCCGCGCTCCGGAGGCTTAGCGTTGCTTTCACTGAAGCCGCCTGAAGCCCCCGGAGCGCAGGGAACTCCCACTGTGCTCAGGAGGCTTCAGGCAGCTATCTGCAAGTCTTCGGAGAGCAGCAGGAGTTCCCGCCGCACTCTGAAGGCTTGCGGATAGCCGCCTGAAGCCTGGAGAGCGAGAGGGGTCGGTGCACACCTATCCCTCTTGCTCTCCAGGCTTCGCTTCGCTGGAGAGGCGCTGCACAGTTTCCCCTCTTTGCGCAGCGCCCCTTCAGCGAAGCGGGACAAGAAATGGAAGGGGCTCTGTTTCTTCTGCCCCTTCACTGAAGGGGCGCTGAACAGAGAGGGGGAGAATTTTTCCCCCCCTGTTCTCCCCCTCCTATGGTCCGGTGCGTCCTATGGTCCGGTGTGTCCTATATAGCAAAAAATACGGTAATTCTTAGCCCCACCTGGAGATGCCAGGGGTTGATGCCTGGAGCATCAACTCCCGTTGACCTTGTGGGACCTGCTGGGACTCACCGATACTGGACCGGGTAGTGGATCGCTCAATGATGGCCCGCTTGCCTGGGTTGTTCAGCACTGAGCGCTTGGCCAGTGACAAGTCAGCTGTGACCCGTGTGATGGAGATTCTGAAAGACAGGATGACAGGCGGCAAGACCATTACCCAACACTCGCTAGCGGCACGGGAACCAGGCAACAGGTGGGGGTTGAAATTGCTCTTCATTTCAGAATAGTGCCTTACCTGCCATCGAATCTGTGCTTGAGAAAGTCAAAGAGGGCTTTCTGCATCATGTCTGTCACCTGAAAAAAAAAAGGACAGAGGGCAATAGGGCAGCGGTGCTGGTCAAATGACTACCACAGCCAGGAATTTTTGTGTGACATGGGAGCTATTTTGTGCTTTTAGGAATATATGAGTACTGGCAGCTCGTCTTCCCCCCTCCCCCACCAAAAATGCACTGGCTACAGCCATATTTCAGAATGTGGGTTTGGGGCAGAGTTTTGTCCCTTCCACGTTCCCATACCTCATATCCTTTCAGGGATGGCCCCACCAGCACCACCGGCCTCATGGAGGGCACGACATCGTAAGGTGGGATGTGCTCTGTCTGTAAAAAGGAGGGTGTGTCACAAAACGGCTTTTCCCTTCCTCTGCAGCCCAGAAAGTAGGAGAAAGGAGAGCAGTAATGACAAAGTGGGGGCTCTCTCCATTTCAACCGGAAACGCATATACACAATCCCGATGGATGATGAGGTATCAGATACCACCCCTATATCCCCTTTGCTTTGCTACAATATCATATCAGTATCAACAAGCTACGAACTCCTTGCAACAGGAAATGGCCTCAGCTGCTCAGCCCCAGCCCCTCTTCTCTGCCCTACACTGCCACCTCCTACTGCGCCCACAGCAGCCACCCAAACCGCTACCTGTGGGCATTTTTCTGGGTGGCAGGGAGTAAAACACTGAGAGGGGAGAGCAAGCTAGTTTCTCACCAAAAAATGGGAAGAATAGAACCTGTACTCCCATCTTTTAAATGAAACCTGGGAATCAAGGAATTATGGCTAAACTAGGGTCATTAATTGTCCCCTCCTTCCTGTGGACACCCGGGCCACCAGCCTTCCCTTTCTCTCACATTTCTATGCTGAGCATGGGGAGGAAGCCCAATCAAAACTGATTAAAAAGCCTGCTGCCTTTGTATCCTGGTCTACATGGGGCAAAATGCCCCCCGGCACACATTGAGGTGGCCCTGTAAGGGGGGAAGACCCCCATCACTGCAGGCTGCTCCAGCCAAAGGCAGCTCCACCTCGAATGCCATTCTAGCATGAAATCCACTCTGTTCAAACTTAGGTGGCACACACACGTATGTGCAAAGCACATTCCGTGGGGGCCCCTCAAAGAATTCTGGGCACTGTAGTTTGTCAAGGATCGCTGGGAACTGTAACTCAGCGGTAAACTACAGTGCCCAGAATTCTCTGAGGGGGAAAATGTGTTTCGAATGTGGTTTAGAGGCATACTAGAAATGCAGCCTTCGACAGGATGGCCTCACAGTTCACCCCGTCTTCCGCTTGTAGAACTGGCTAGCAGGGAAAAGCACAGAAGAGGGTCAATCCAGCATTGAGTCCTTACCTGCTTTTGCTTCTGTTTGGCTTGTTGGGGGGAAAAGAAAATACGGGGTTGTCAACAGTGAAGTATCAGCAAATGAACAAGACTACACAGAGGACAAGGGGCCCTGCAGTTTAAGAGCTTTAATCCCTTGGGAGTTGGAATTAGGGTGGGTGATTGACTGCCTTCCTGTTTCCCCTTCTCCCCCAGCCTCACTCTCGCAAGGCATCTCTGGCCTCACTGTTGTGGCACCCCCTGAAGCACGGAACCCAGTGTGGCACCGGTTGTGCAACCCTGAAACAACCTCTGATTTGCCAAATCATGTGACAGGGCAGGCACAAAGCAAGCCTAGGCCAGGCATGGCCAAACTTGGCCCTCCAGCTGTTTGGGGACTACAACTCCCATCATCCCTAAATGATGAGAATTGTAGTCCCAAAACAGCTGGAGGGCCAAGTTTGGCCATCACTGGCCTAGCCCGAATGGGATACATTTGAAGTCAGCAGTGGCTTAGGCATGTATGACATTAAAAGCATTTAACATTTGCTGTTCAGGGCATTACATCCAACTGCAATTCTCTGTTCTTTCAGCTTCCAATGTGGTTGGCAACACTATCTATCTTTCCCCGCCTGCACTGAGAATCCGGTGCTCTTGTTTTACTTGGCATTATTTATTTATTGCATTTATTCATCACTTACTACATGTCTCAAAGCGACTTACAATGATAAAAGCACAAAAGAATACAAAAGTTAAAACACACCAAAAAGCTTAAAGAACATTGCTGACTAAAAGAAATTGCATAAAAAAGGACACCTCCCACTCCACCCTATTAAAAGATAGCCCCAATTCAGGCTAGGGGAATCATCACACCATATAAGCCCAATTCAAAGCTAAATGTCTGGATGAAGACGAATTTTATTTTTTAAAATTATTAAATTTGTATACTACCCTTCATCCGCAGATCTCAGGGCAGTTCCCAACATAAAAATAAAATATAAAAGCAGAAAATACATGATAAAAACCAGAACAAGAACCAACCAACCAGTAAGTCCCCCTCTTTGCCTGGCACCAAAAAAGCTGATAGTGATGTCACCAGGTACATCTCTCTAGGGAGAACATTCTACGGTCAAGGATCCACCACTGAGAAGGACCATTCTCCTGTTGCTGCCCTCTACACATCCCTCTGAGGGAGGGGGCACACAAATAAGGGCCTAGGCCAGGGGTCAGCAAAAATTTTAGCCATGGGCCAGTCCACTGTCCCTCAGACCTTGAGGTGGGCTGGAGAAGCGGCACTGGGGGGGGGGAGCTGGAAGAAGAGGCGAGGGGGGCAAGTAGTCCTCCTCCCAACCCCCAACCCCAGCCGCTGCGCTTATCTTCCCAAGGGCTGCCACCACCACCACTGCTACTTCTCGTGAGTAGGCAGAAGGAGCTTGTCTGCTCTGCTCTCTGGCGCATAGGAGCACCAGGGCAGTGGCGGAGGGGAGATGAGCGGCGCGAAAGGGCTGGCTCTGGAGAGGGGCTGCCCAGCCAGCTCAGCCCAGCCCCCTTCCTCCTCTAGGCAGGGCGGGGAGAAGCCAGGAGGAGGGAGGGAGGGAGGAGGCGCTGCCGCAGTGTGTGTGAGGGAGAGGGGGCAGGATGGAATGGCGCGGGGGGGGGGGGGGAATGGTGCAACCCGAACAAACAGAATCCCCATGCCGATCCACGGACGGTCCGTGGGCCGGATCCTGAAGGCAACTGGGCCTGATCTGGCCCCCGGGCCTTAGTTTGCCGACCCCTGGCCTGGGCTGACAAATGCAAGGTCTGGGTAGGTTCAGGCAGAGAGAGGCAGCTCTTCCGTTTTGGCACTGCCTGTCTAACCACCCCTCCAGCAATATCTTTGGTCTCTCTCTGTTTCTCAAGGGGGAGAAAGAGCTGGCATAGGTGAAATGCCTCTTCTACTACAATTTCTCAAGGAGCCACCCCCTTGCCACACGTGAAATTCTCAAGACAATAAAAAATCTTTTTGGCTCCAGCAGGTGGTGCAATTTAGAGTCTGGCTTCAGCACAGTTCATGTAGTCAGAAATTTTTCACCTGGCAAGTACCTTCACTTTTTGGTGCCTGCTAAAAACATTTATGTTTAGGCAAATCTACCCAAATATGTAGAATGCTGATACGTGTTTTAATCTGCTTTTAGCTTATTGTTGATTTTAATTATTTTCTTTTTGTAAATTTCTTTGAGGGTTTTTTCCCCCTCCAAACAAGTAGTATATCAAATTTAAGAAATAGATAAACCAAACCAGAATTGTTTCAAACAAAAGTGTGGGTGGGTGTTTTTGCTTTGCTTTTCTGCCTGCAAAAACATGCTAAGATTTCACCAGTCCTTTTCAAGCGTATCATTGCAGCCCTAAGGGCTAGGATCTTGCTTCTGGGGTTTAATAAAAGCTAAGGTTCTCAGGCGGTTGCATTCAGCTCTCCCACAGAAACACAGCAGACACCCAACCCTGTTTAAGGTTTTACCTAGTGATGGGGGAGGCGATCGCCTGTTGCTGATGGCGGGATTACCAGACTGCCTAATTGAGGAAGAAAAGAGAAAGTCAGAGAGAGAAATGTGGAGCTCAAGCTTGTGTGGGTGTGCTTGTTCCGAAGAGGAAAGCAAAGTCTGGAAGATTCAGCAGCTGCCTAAAGAAAGCACGCCCTCCCACAGTCCAGTTTTCTCAATGGAACAAAGGCCAGTGCTGTATACTGAAGGTGGCTCACAGGACCTAAGTTAGCATCTCATGCAGCTCTTCATTGATGCTGAACTTAGAATTAGCATCAGTGTCCCTGAACATGTACCGTATTTTTTGCTCTATGAGACTCACTTTTTCCCTCCTAAAAAGTAACGGGAAATGTGTGTGCGTCTGTCAGAGCTGGCTCCGGGTCCCAGCTCACCAAGGACCAACGCTAGCCGATCGTACAGTATCAAAGTCTTTATTGAAGAATAGTCTCCATTTACAAGTCTCAGCGTCCCAGCCCTACGTCTGGACTTTAGACCGGCGAAGCTCTGTCTGGATCTCCACCCCCTGTGCACCAGTTTAATACTCTAATCTTACTCCACCTCTTCCTTCTCTCCCTCTTCCTCTGGGTCTTACTACCCCCCGGGGTCTCATTCCTCCTGGACTCTTCCGACGCAGAGCTTGACCCCTCTGACTCCTCCCCCTCTCTTCGGCGGGCTTTAGGACCTGGCTCCCTACCCGGGCTGCCCACCTTGCCGCCCTCCTGTACATTTGAACTTGGCGCGCGCGCGCGTTTTACTTTCCGGATGACCGTTTCCTCGCTCCCTGACGAGGGTGTGGTCAGTCCTGCCTCACGTTCTCCCTCTGCCTGCGCGCTCCCTGATCCCGATGCCTTGGACTCCTCCCCCCTACTGCACTCTGGGGGGGACGCTGGCCCGGATTTCCAGCTGCTACTCTCTGAGTCCCCTCCTTCCCGAGGTGTCCCCCTGGGCACTCCCCTTGCCCTGACCATGGGGGCCCCTTTCTGTGAATCCTCCGAGTCACTGGAGAGACTCAGAGACCTCGGACTACTGTCGCCGCTGACATTTCCTTCCGACTCCTCCCCCTCGCTCTCCGTTTCTTCCCTCTCCTGTGACTCTGCTCCTGAACCCCTGACAGCGTCTTATGGAGCGAATGCAGGCTGCGCAGCTATCCCAGAAGCCAGAACAGCAAGAGGGATTGCTGCTTTCACTGCGCAGTGATCCCTCTTGCTGTTCTGGCTTCTGAGATTCAGAATTTTTTCCCCTGTTTTCCTCCAAAAACTAGGTGCGTCTTGTGGTCTGGTGCGTCTTATAGAGCGGAAAATACGGTATATTAAAAACCATGCACAGTATCACACAGTGGTTTGAGTTTAGCTACCAAAGAATTTAGATGGGGGGCGGAGGTACACTGTACTACTGCCAGTTTTACAACCTGCCTCCCACCACAGAAAAGCATCATACCCCTTTCTCTTCCTGGTGGGGCTGACTGAGCCAGAGCTATGTGCCATCCCACCCACTGAAGACCCTCTTACCTGGCTTTCTGCTCCTGCTTCAGCCGAATGGCCTCCAGCCGCTGTGGGCTGGGGATGAAAGCGATGTCTCCCCCCTCCTTCACTAGCCGCCCGATCCACCAGTCATTGCTGTACTTCTGCAGAGACATCATGGTAGAGGGCCAAGAATTATACTTAAGGCTTCACAGATCTGTAGGGCCATGGACCCTTTAAAGACACCTTCCTACCATATACAGTGGTACCTTGGGTTAAGAACTTAATTCGTTCTGGAGGTCTGTTCTTAACCTGAAACTGTTCTTAACCTGAAGCACCACTTTAGCTAATGGGGCCTCCTGCTGCCACTGGGCCGCCGGAGCACAATTTCTGTTCTCATCCTGAAGCAAAGTTCTTAAGCCGAGGTAATATTTCTGGGTTAGTGGAGTCTGTAACCTGAAGCGTATGTAACCTGAAGCATCTGTAACCTGAGGTACCACTGTATAGAAAAAGAGGGAGGGAATGAGAAGTATCTCTCACTTATTAAATTACTCATGTAAACAACTGACGTTAGAACTTACATATTTTTTACTATTTTTGAATCCTCAAGATGAGTAACAATATGTTAATTTTAAAAAACCAAAAACCAAGCCAAGATCTATAAATCTTGCAGTAGCTAAAGATCTGACCCTTCAGTACCAGAAGGCTATGGTCAGATTTCAAGTCACATATCAGATAGAAGAACCACTGGCTGTAGCAATCAGAGAATCGGCAGGATTTAATAGATGAGAAGCTAGCACTGTAGAGGAAGTGAGGAGCAGATGGAGCTCATTCACCTGGAAAGGCATCCCATCTAGGAGAAGGAAAACTCAAATTAAACCTTTGCCGCCTTGGGGGATATCTCTGGAAGAAGAAGAATAGTACCCTACACAAGTCCAGAGTGAAGTTCCTAAAATGCCCTGTGAGCCTCCCTCCGCCTTGCTGGTGCCGAATGTCTTGCTTTGCTTTCTGTTTGGACGACAGTGGGGGAGGACAGTCCTTGTCATCTGTGCAGCCCAGGACCACCATACAACACAATATGCATCAGGGAGGTCACTGCGGTGCTATTAACTTCGCCCCCCCCCCCCGAGGTTCACTGCGTTGTCTCCCAAGTCAGATAGATGCCAACAGAAACAGCACTAAATTCAATAGTATCCAATCTAAATTTGCCCCTCTGGTCCAGTATCCTGGACCACAGTGGCCATGTCAACTCTGATTTTGGCGCTAGTACACAATCATCAAGACTAGTAGCCATTATGCTCCATAAATTTGTCAAATTCCTTAAATTTAAAGATGTCCAATTTGACAGCCATCACTACATCTCTTGGCAGCAAATTCCATTGTTTAACTATGCGCTGTGTGAATAGTACTGATTTTGTCTGCCCTGAATCTCCCCCGATTCAGCATCGTACCTCCAGGAAAAAGAGGTACTACAACTGTGCCACTGTATTCTGCTCTGGTCAGACCTCACCTGGAGTACTGTGTCCAGTTCTGGGCACCACAGTTCAAGAAGGACAGTGACAAACTGGAACGTGTCCAGAGGAGGGCAACCAAAATGGTCAAAGGCCTGGAAACGATGCCTTATGAGGAACGGCTAAGGGAGCTGGGCATGTTTAGCCTGGAGAAGAAGAGGTTAAGCGGTGATATGATAGCCATGTTCAAATATATAAAAGGATGTCATATAGAGGAGGGAGAAAGGTTGTTTTCTGCTGCTCCAGAGAAGCGGACACGGAGCAATGGATCCAAACTACAAGAAAGAAGATTCCACCTAAACATTAGGAAGAACTTCCTGACAGTAAGAGCTGTTTGACAGTGGAATTTGCTGCCAAGGAGTGTGGTGGAGTCTCCTTCTTTGGAGGTCTTTAAGCAGAGGCTTGACAACCATATGTCAGGAGTGCTCTGATGGTGTTTCCTGCTTGGCAGGGGGTTGGACTCGATGGCCCTTGTGGTCTCTTCCAACTCTATGATTCTAACTGCAAGCTGTTGCTGACAACTCTTCTCCCCATCCCCATCTCCACCCAGGCCCCACCTCTTTGATGTGCAAGAAGTCTTTGGCTTCAAAGTTGATGGCAGAGTCACGCACAGGACATTCCTCATCCAGCGTCCCACAGTAGCTGACATTGGTACGAACAGCAAATGCGACTGGCTTGTTCTGAGGAGGAAAAGAAATCAGAGAGGGAGCCTGTCAGCGCCAGGTCAGATGGGACTTCAAGAACAAATGTGCAGGATCCGTCACTCTTGGGATTATGCCCAGTTCCAAAGGGTAGCGAGGGCAGTTGATGGGCCAAGGGCCAAGGACCATGGAGCCGTCCACTGAGGAAGCTAGACCAGGAAAAGTTCCCCTTAATGAGGTTTGTTAGTTCTCCAGAAAATTCTCTAGACTGAACAAGGTTTGACTTGGCTGTTGGAGTCATCTGAGGAAAGGACTGATGCTCACTCAGTTTGTACATTTCCACACACCTGCTCCCGCTCTCGCTGGTTAGAGAGCCCACTGATGGTCTCTCTTCTTGTAGGTGTTTAAAACACTTTATATGCAATCGTTGCAACAGCCCTATAAAGTAGATTCACACGTTGCAGGCAAGGGGAACGTAAGGAGAGGGGGTTGTCTCGTGAGTGTGGGGTGTGAAACACAGAGCAGTCAAATACAACATTCCTAGAGTGGACATAAAAAGGGGGATGTCTGGACCAGCCAGTTGGAACTTCCTGTTTCCTCCTGGGCTGGGACATACTTCCTCTGCCTGTGACCAGAGGTGGGCGTGACCTCACCTGTGCAGGTAACAAAATAGCACAGAGGATGCAGCCATCTCTCTCTCTGACTCCATTCCTTGAAGAAGCAACATCTCCTTATCCTGAGATGCTCTCTTGGCTTCCAAGCAAAGGAGGACAGAGGAACTATCTCCTTATGGGATAGATTCCACATGTATATATTTTGTAACTTAAGTCTGCCTTCTGGGATCCATCTGTGAACAGAACGTGTGAGTAAACTCTTTTATATTTTTATACAAGACTGTGTCGTATCTATTCTTTTTAAGAGGGAATAAAGGGGAATTACCAGGAAACTTATTTTAGAGGCTTATACAAGCCTGGCAAACCTATCCGCTGTGAAAGTTTAAAAGGGGAATGTTACTCTGCTAAATTGTAGAACTTGTTAACACAAGTTGGGAAGGATATAATCAAACACTATATCCTCTGCTGCCTCCCTGAACATTCCCACAGTGAGTTCATGGCTGCAGCAAGACTTGAACTGAGGGCAACCTATATTGCCATGATATCATATATGTATCACAACTAATGTAATATGGATTACAGTGGTACCCCGCAAGACGAATGCCTCGCAAGACGGAAAACCCGCTAGACAAAAGGGTTTTCCGTTTTTCGATGCGCTTCGCAGGACGAATTTCCCTATAGGCTTGCTTCGCAAGACGGAAATGTCTTGCGAGTCTTGAAATTTTTTTTCGCTCCCCACCCCCTTTTTCTAAGCCGCTAAACCGCTAATAGCCTTTTAGCAGCTAATCCGCTAATCCCTTAAGCCTTTAATAGCCGCTAATAGCCGCTAAGCCGCTAATAGCGCTAATCCGCTAAGCCGCTAATAGGGTTGCTTCGCAAGACAAAAAAACCGCTAGACGAAGAGACTCGCGGAACAAATTCATTTTGTCTTGCGAGGCACCACTGTATATAGAAAAGTGATTTATGATGCCAAATCCAGTATTACATTTAACGGTCTTCAGACTCCCATGCTTCCTTTGCGCAAGTGACGAGAACAGTTGTGGGAAGCAAATTTGAGCAAGAGAATGGGAGGAGTAGGAAAGCCAAAGCAACCCCTCCCTCCCCCACTCCTCAGATCAAACCCACAGCCTCACACAGTGCTTTTTATTTATTTAAAAATACACAACAACCACGATCAGGAAACTATTGTCTGAATCTGCTTTGTAATATCTAGCTTGGCCCTTAGTGTAGTCATTAGCTGCAGCAACAGAACACGCAGGGCAGCCCAGATGTGCTCCCTCCCATACTGGATTGTAGCCTGTTTCTCTTTTATTCACTAATAAATGCCACCCCATCGGCTTGTGTGTGTTGTGTGTGATGCCTTTGGAACACACGGGTGAGGATTACATCAATTGTAATCTACAGAAAGGAGAAGAAACCTCAGTCATGGAAACCAGTGAGCAGAAGGCCAAAAATTGCTCGCTCCCCTGCTCTCTGTGGTCTTCAGAAGCCAAAATGAAGGGCAGATGTGGGGCCACCAAGAAGTCATTGAAGAGCAGCCCACCCCCGTCATCATGGATCATTTTGAGGTCACTGTTTGGGGGAGGGCTGAGGCGCTGTTATCCTGAAGGCAGATTGGAAGATTGAAGGCACTAGTCCTTTCCAGAATGTTCATGAGAAAGCAGTATGATGTTTACATAAAACATAAAGATTATTTTCTGCTCCTTACAGTCCACCCTGCCCCCTAGTCCAGGGCAGGGCTGGGGAATCTGTAGCTCCTCAGATGTTGTCTTGGACTCCCACTCCCATCAGCCCCAGCCGGCATGGCCAATGGTTGGAGACGATGGGACTTGTGGTACCAAAATATATGGGAGGCCACAGGTTGCCTCCCTCCCTGCATTCAGAGCTTCTGGGGACCAAGGGAAGCTGTTTCATGGACAAAGAGGTCCTCACCCAACATCTGCTTAGCTGAAACCAAGGCTGGCGTACCCTCCCCTGCCAGTACCTTGGCTTTCTCGAGTTGCTGCTGAGCCTGGTTCTCCACTTCGCGCTTCACCCCCTCGCGCTCCTCCTCGAGCGACACGTCGGAGTCCAGCGATGGGCGGCTGGTGTAAGAATCAGCGGAGCCCTGAGGAGAAGGTTCAAAGCTTGAGTGAGGTGAGGGATTTGGCCATACTGGAAGTCAGGATGCAGCCTGATTTGAGGAGGCCTGCCAGAGCTTCTCTCCCAGATGGGACTTTCTTTCTGTAATGGCCGCTGAAAGGAGAGGTAGCTCAGCCGCACAGTTTCACACTGAATTCTGATAACCTGTCCATTTGGACTCCACGCACTTTTAGGCTGAGAGCCTTGCAAGTTGCTAAGCTCGGCAGGGGTGGATCTGATGTGTGCCTGGATGGGAGACCAGATGGGAAACCACATGCAGTTGCGTAGCGTGGGTTGTCAGCACCCGGGGCAAGGCAAGTAATTTGCGCCCCCTAACCCGTGGATTTGCGCCCCCTAACCCCCAGATGTTGCGCCTGGTGCGGCCGGCCCCCCCTGCACCCCCACGCTACGCCACTGACCACATGCATCTGTCCTCCAATTCCATGATGGAAGAAAGAGAGGATAAAAAACATATTAACCTCTCCCCCACCCCTGTGATGTTTGAGGTTTCCCTGACAGGGTCAATACAATGGGCCAGCCATATCGGAAACTATAGTGCTAAACGATAGCGCCTTAAGGCACTATTCAAGGTGTAATGTAGCCTATAGTCCATCCTTTGCCAACATGATGCCCAGCAGATGTTTTGAACTACGACTCCATCAGCCCCAGCCAGCGCGGCCGTGACCTCATCAGCTCCAGGATCAAACAGTGGGGCTGATGGGAGTCATAGTCCAAAAGATCTGGAAAGTAGCAGGTTGGGGGAAGGCAGGTACGATTGGTAGATGCTTTACAACGCCAATGGTGGAGATGTTAAATCAGAATTCTTAAAGCTTGTTCCTCAGCTAACATTTCCTCAGAAGTATATAAGACTGCAGCCTTAATATTCAAATTAGATACCCTCCAACAGCTCTCCGGAAAAAGAGGACACTCTTGTATAATTACAGCACCCTTGTCTTTGAACTAAAAATCATTGCCAGAAGGCTACCCGCTTCCCCACACCCCAATACACACACACTATTATACACTGCTGAAGGCTCTTAGCTGTATGCTATATTTATTTCCTGTGCAATCACCTGCTTTGTGCTGGTTTTGGATGAAAGCTTATTAGTAAAGCCAAAAAAGAAAAGAAATCTCCTTTTTTAAAACAGCAACCTAAACAATATTTTATAGCATTTATTTTCACAAGATATATAGTCAGACTTGTGGAACAGCTGCAACTCAGATGCATTCAAGGAAATGTTCGCAGCATGGCTGAGGTGCAAAGGAAGCTTGTACACTGTGCAAGAAGCCGAACATGGCTTGTGGGGAATTTCTTTAGATCCCCAAATCTCCCCAAAGGCAAAATGCAGGTGGACAAGGTACCAAGGACAAGTAAATAGGGAAAGCTGGAGCATATAAGGGGAAATGGTGGAGCATCTGCTTTGTGGGTTCGATCCCATCATCTCCCAGTAGGGATGGCAAATAACCCTGGCGACATCTTAAAGAACCACTGTCAGTCAGGGCAGTACTGAGTTAGTGGAATAGCGGTCTTTCTCAGCATAAGGCTGTTTCCTACGTCCCAAAGTCAGAGCAAGTTCTGTTCTAGTATAGAATAGCTCAGTGGTCCGGGTGGCAGCTGCGTCGTTTACTTTTTACCAGGACTGCTCCTATACTTTCACAAGAACTGCTGTGATAGCTCAGTCAGTAGAGCATGAGACTTAATCTCAGAATTGTGGGTCTGAGCCCCATGTTGAGCCAAAGATTCCTTCATTGCAGAGGGTTGGACCAGATGACCCTCAGAGGTCCCGTCCAACTCAATAGGTGAACCTTTTCCCACCATGCACCTTGATCCCAGGAAACCACCAACTCCACATGTTTGGGTATCCGACTGTCCTTAAAGGTACAGGAGCAGGGCCCACCACAAAAAGATGGCAAAAGTCCCTCATTCCTCAGGCCCTTCTCTCCTCAGTCACATATTCGCTAAGTCAGTTTTTTGCCAACCTAGCGCCCTCCAGACAGGTGAAGCCTGCTCCCCACCCCCCACCCCCAATCTGCAATATGAGGACAATAATACTGGCATCCCCTACAGGGTTGTTATTGTAAGAATTTCTCAGAGAAGCCCTTAGAAACCAGACACATGCTACATAAATGCTAAATTATATCATTGGTGCTGTTGGTATTTATTGGTTTGCCTAAAATCTTATTCCTATTGTTACCGGAAAAATCCGTGGGCTCCCTTGGACAAAAAGTAAAGACACCAACCAGAGTAAATTGGAGCAAATCAGCAGCCTGTAGGCTTGGCCTTTATTGAACTGTTGCAACAGGGTGTTCCCCTCACTTGCAGGGGAGAGGAAAGACACAGAAAATGGTGTGCAAGACCTTATAAAAACTTTTGAAATTCCCATCCTCTAGGTCAAGCCCACCCCCAGAAACATCATGCATACATTACAGAAAGGAGGGGTTGAGGGAGGAGTTGTGGTGGTAACCTGAGTGTCCTGTCACCTGGCTGGTTCCCTTCTACCCCTCCCCATGAGTCATTTTCTGAAGACAAAAGGTAGTCACAGTTTCCTGCCCCCTGAGGGAAGATCTGATCATTGTCCTTTGCTGAATCCACTCCCATATGCAAGTTCTTTGTGATCTTGATTGTCTTCTGTCTGGGATCATCAGGGTTGGCATAGCAACTGGGCAGGGCTCCTGCGGATGTGCTGGTATGGTGAAGGGATTATGGCGCCCTGTATCAAACCTTCCCCATTTTGTAGTCATGGAGTAAAATAAAAGTGGAACAGTGCAAATCTGATGTATGGTTGATTTTCTATGAATTTATAACAGAAGTGTAGCGTATGTAGTGTGTGAGTGTGAGTGTGTGTGAAGTTTGTACAAACTGAATGATGGGGGGGGGGGGGTTCCTGCTACACTATGGCTGAGCAGCCAAGCTCTCCTTTCCCATTTATCCACTGCACTTCATACCATATATTTTATCTTCCTTCCTTCAAATCCCTCCTCAAATCCTACTTTCCCCTTAGGAAACCCAGATGAATCCCCATTTCTAGCTTCAATCACATCAGTTGCCTTTGCCCACATCCCTTCCTTTCTCCCACTTCTCTTTGCCTTGTGTCATCTTCTCCTTGGCTGGTTTTCATGCGCAAATTCCTCGAGGGAAGGGGCCTGCCTATATCAGCTTAACAAATCCTGTGCATACAATACTGAACAAGAAAAGGCTGCCAGAGGTGCTGCTGCCCCACCATCCTGCCAAACAGCTTACAATCTAAGCAAGGTGGGAATTCAGAGAAGGAAACCAGAGGGGGTTCAGATAAAGAAGGCATGTGTATTTATTATTTTGGTATTTTACAATATTGTAAAATACACAATGGGTCAGTGTGTCTGGCTGTAAACCAGAAGGTTGGTGGTTCGAGCCCACCCAGGGACGGCTGTGGGCAGGATTCATGAATTGCAGGAGTTGGAATGAATGACTCTTGGAGATCCTTCCAACTCTGCAATTCCATAGTTAAAGCTCTGGTTTTCCCAGTAGTGAAGTATGGAAGTGAGAGCTGGACCATAAAAAAGGCTGATTGCCAAATAATTGATGCTTTTGAATTCTGGTGCTGGAGGAGACTCTTGAGAGTCCCATGGACTGCAAGAAGATCAAACCTCTCCATTCTTAAGGAAATCAGCCCTGAGTGCTCACTGGAAGGACAGATCCGGAAGCTGAGGCTCCAAGACTTTGGCCACCTCATGAGAAGAGAAGACTCCCTGGAAAAGACCCTGATGTTGGGAAAGATGGAGGGCACAAGGAGAAGGGGACGACAGAGGACGAGATGGTTGGACAGTGTTCTCAAAGCTAGCAACATGAGTTTGACCAAACTGCGGGAGGCAGTGGAAGACAGGAGTGCCTGGCGTGCTCTGGTCCATGGGGTCACGAAGAGGCGGACACGACTAAACAACAACAACATGAACACCTAAGTGTGACCCTCTAAGATTCCAGTAGGAGAAGGAGGAGGAGGATGGGTACCCCCTCACCTCTCCCGGAAGCCATCTTCTCTGCCCTCCCTCCCCACGCCCAACAGCGTGGCACCAAAAATGCCAGGAAAAAACCGCCATGCTGAACCAGCGCAGGGGCAGAACAGGCGCCTCCGATCTTCCCTCGTCTCGACTTCGGGGAAAGTGGCGTCCCTCCCTGGGGAAGGAGCGACGGAGAGAGGCGGAGAGGGAGAAGGCAATTGGGAGCGAGCACCACGGCAACGCGCAACGCCACGGGGAGGTGGCAGCACGAGGGCCCGTGTGAACGCAGGAGAAGGAGCGAAGCCGGGCAGGGGCGATGGCGATGGAGGAGGAGTGGGGCACCGTTTTAAAAACACGCCGCGCTGGCTGGCTCAGAGCTGCTGCTGCTGCGCGCCCAACCCCTTCGTTAAGGCTGCGCACCAGTCGCCCACGCGTGTCTCTGCCTGTAGATTCCACAGGGAGCTGCCACCACCAGGCGTGTGTCCCCCGTCGCGCGTCCACACGGCCCAAGAGGCACGTGGCAGAAGCCGCGCGCAAGAGGGGCCCGCGACGGAGCTTAGATCACGCGTGGAAGTGGGGGTCTCTGGTGCAAACGGGAAAGGAGCCTTTGCGTCTTGGAGCCTCCGCCTCCGTCCCCCGTGTTCAGCCTTCAGACCCTCTCCTCTCCTGCCCGCCCCACACGTGTACGACGCGTGCGTTTCTGCTGGCTGGAGCTCGGCGGCCCACGGCTCTTCCGCAACGCGGGTGTCTGGAAAGGCGCGCGTGGGTGGCAGAGAAGATGCTTCTTCGCGCTTCCTCGATGCCCTGCCTGTTCCCGAGCTTCGCGTTGCAGTGAACCGCCTGCGATGTAGATAAACTGGGGAGGGGAATCGGGCCTGCGAAGCACAGGGGGATCCAAAGGGGCTTCGTTTCCCAAGGTTAATTGACAAAAGGACACACGCATCTGCCTTGAAATCTTTCCCCAAAAAGCCAGAGGGGGGGGGGGGTTGAAAAGGCATTTGACATTTTGCACATGCGTGTTGGCGCTCTTCTTCCACCCCAGCCCCTACTTTGGAATGGGTTTTCATTTGCTTGAGAATAACGGTGTGGTTAGTGATGTATGGAAGTGAAAGCTGGACCATAAAGAAGGCTGATGGCCGAAGAATGGATGCTTTTGAATTCTGGTGCTGGAGGAGACTCTGGAGAGTCCCGTGGACTGCAAGAAGATAAAACCTCTCCATTCTGAAGGAAATCAGCCCTGAGTGCTCACTGGAAGGACAGATAGTGAAGCTGAGGCTCCAAAACTTTGGCCACCTCATGAGAAGAGAAGACTCACTGGAAAAGACCCTGATGTTGGGAAAGATGGAGGGCACAAGGAGAAGGGGACGACAGAGGACGAGATGGTGGGACAGTGTTCTCGAAGCTACCAGCATGAGTTTGACCAAACTGCGGGAGGCAGTGGAAGACAGGAGGGCCTGGCGTGCTCTGGTCCAGGGGGTCACAAAGAGTCGGACACGACTAAACGACTAAACAACAACAAAACGGTGTGATGCAAGGACAAAAGGCTGACTTGCAACTCCAGTTGTGCCAAGTTCAGATTTCACCTCTGCTGTGAATTCACTCGGTGGCCTAAGGCAAGCCGCTTCCTGGCCTACCTTACAAGGTTGTTGTGCATTGGGATGTGAAGCACTTTAAAACACTCCGAAGCGCTCTACGCTGCTAAGCAGGAAACTCAGCACCAGACTTAGGAAACAATGTTAAATTAACATGGGAGAGTGCTGATGAAGGGAAGAAATGGAAATCAGTAATTTAGGTGGGTTTTCTGAAGTACATTCAGGTCAGCTACATTTTGGATTATGTTTCTTGTGTACAGTTGGCCAGTTTAAATGTGGGGGGGGGGGGAGAGAACACAAGGTTTTTGAGAGCCTCTTTCATATTCTTGCTTCCTATGAGTAACTTTCAGAACTGGTGACTGAGTTTGCTTTTATCATCCTCCCTCTCCCTCCCCTTTTCCTTTTGTGTCGTGTGTTTCAGATTATTTGCCTAATGACACAGTGTTATTTTTTATTGCTCTAGGGAACCTTTTCAGCTGAAGATCAGGGCAAAAATGCTTTAAATAAATAAATAAACACCGAATTAAATACAAATGCTTTGACAGCTTCAATCTGCAGAACTGGCATTGTTCTGAACTTGTAAGAAATCCATCTTTTTAGTGTGACAGCACCTGCAACCTGGAACTCCCTGCCTATTGACACCAGGCAAGTGCCTCCACTTTTCAGCACCTGCTCAAAACGTATTTTGTTTAGGCAAGCCTATCCAGACATGTAAAAGTTACATGTTTTTTTATTTCTTTTTCATTACTGTTGGATTTAACCATCTTTTGAATGTTTTAAAATACCTGTGTTTAACTCAAATTGCCATGCTTTGTTTTATATTTTTGTAAACCGCTTCAACATTTTCTTACAATAAGGCAGTATATAATTTTGTTAAATAAAACAAATGAAATGTCAAATGCATACTATATTGATATGTCACCCTCTGCTAGTACAGTATAATAAATGCATTTTGATTTCTCAATACAGGTTCAAATTCAAGCATCTACAGTATATTTACAATGACTGTCAGACTGGTGCCAGACACTGCACATTTCAAAAACTCATGAGCAAACCCCCAGTAATCTAGCACTTATTAAACCACTATTGTTCTTTTGTTACTTTTAAGAAGACTAGTTAATGTTATGGATTTCCCTGCCTTTTTTATTACATGTCCCAAGACAATATTATTATACTGTATTCAAAAATAGTTTTAGGCCTAAATCCTGTCTCAAATTAAGCCTTTTCATGTCCCTTTCCCAAAGCAGGTAATTTAGAGGATTCAGAGTGTTTTACAGGGCTCACTTTATCACTAGATGGAATCCTTTCTCACAGCAAGGAATGAGGCCTAGCATTGCATCTGGGGCATCAACATATGGAAATACTGTACCTTTTCCCTTCCCAGTTATACCTTGGAACTCGTACCTTTGCCGTTCACTGGCACAAGTCAAGAAGAAGAAGAAGAAGAAGAGTTTGGATTTGATATCCCGCCTTTCACTCCCTTTAAGGAGTCTCAAAGCAGCTAACAAACTCCTTTCCCTTCCTCCCCCACAACAAACACTCTGTGAGGTGAGTGGGGCTGAGAGACTTCGGAGAAGTGTGACTGGCCCAAGGTCACCCAGCAGCTGCATGTGGAGGAGCGGAGACGCGAACCCGGTTCCCTAGATTACGAGACTACCGCTCTTAACCACTACACCACACTGGCTCAAGCCAAGCAAGGCAAGGGTGTGGCAAACTCTGTGGTCCTCCAGAAATTGCTGGACCTCAGTTCCTTCCCATCAGCCCCAAGTGGCTGGGTCAGTGGTCAGGGATGAAGGGAATTGTAGTCCAACACCATCTCTCCACTGTTGGTCTAAAGCCACGTGATGCAGCAACCTCAACCTCACAGTGAAGCTAAGCAAACCTGGAGCCTGACATGTACCAGTATGTCTGGATGTTAACCAGAAGGTTGGTGGTTCAAGGCCACCCAGAGATAGCTGTGGGCAGGATAGCGGCATTGCAGGGATTGGACTAGATGCCGTTTGGGGTCTCTTCCAACTCTATGATTCTATGAGACCATCTAGGAACCCCACTTATGCCATCTTGAGATCCACTCTGGAAGAAAGGTGGAACATAAGTGCAAGGAATAAAATGAAGCAGGGAGTGGGCAAGTTTCCAAAGGGGAGGAGGAAAAGGTAAACAGCATTTGAACGTCCAGAGGAGGGATCTGGGCAAGATTTGTTCAAAGAGAAGGATGCGATGTGGCCCATCAAGGACGCCTAGAAAAGCTGACTAGTGGGGAGCAGGGATGCATATGGCAGCTTGTTGTGATGCTACTGGGATACACTGCTAAGCAAGAGAAGCTCCAGAAGCGAGTGAGGGAACAGAGCGCATAGCAAATTTGCATCAGCTAGCTCGGTTAACAAAAGCGGGCCATGGCAGCAGGAACAAAAGCTGTAAATGCACCCTTTCAGATTTAACAAAGAGAGCAGAAAGTCCAAAGTGATCAGATGCTACTGCTAGCGAAAAGGGGTTATTACAACCTGCTCTTCTTCTTGCATTTCATCCACCCTGACACAGAACATTTTGGGCTGCAGGAAGACTCCCAAGCCATGGTCTGTGTACCCACTCTGAAGCCCATAAGAGATTATCACGAGCTGAAGGAGTTTCAGATTCAAAGCCCCATTTTGCCCTGGCATCAGATCAGTGATAATAGGACACTGTAATTGCTGTTCCAAGCTTCCAGAATGTGATTTTCAGCCTCCAGTGGGGGGGGGGGGCTTCAAACTAGGACTGCCTGAGCGGCAAATGCACAGTTGTGTGCAAATGGATATGATGGAGCCCTCAGAGCTTTTGTTCTGCTTCGCTAAATTCAAGCAGCTTCAGGTATACCTGAAAGAGCATCTCCACCCTCATCGCTTAGCCCAGACACTGAGGTCCTTCTTCAAGGGTCTTCTGCTGGTTCCCTGACTGCAAGAAGTGAAGTTACAGGGAACCAGGCAGAGGGGCTTCTCGGCAGTAGCGCCCTCCCTGTGGAACGTCCTCCCTTCAGATGTCAAGGAGATAAACAATTACACACCTTTTAGAAGGTGTTTTATGATGTTCTTCAATATGCTGTAAGCCACACAGAGTGGCTGGGGAAACCCAGCCAGATGGGTGGGGTATAAATAACAAAATTATTATTATCATCATCATAATCATCTCCACTTTTGAGTTGCAGAAACAGTAGTGAGGGGCTGCTTAAGCTGTTCCCCATGTTCCCCTTTACTCCTGGGGGGGGCATGATTTTGAGCAGGAAAATGACTGGTGGTGAAAGGGTTAATCAGCCCCTCCTGCTGCTGTTCTCCCCCACAAAACTGCAGCTTCCCCAAACCAAATTTCATTTATTTAAAAACTCAGGAAATTGCCACATACATTTGCATGTGCCATGTGCCTGGACAGCTAAAAACCAACAGTTTGGACAGGTATTCAAGGAATACTTTTTGGGCTTCTAGTGTGTCGATGTTTCCTTTGGGACTTTTATCTGCCTGTGTGTTTTATAATGCTTGCTCAACCTAACCGTGCATAAATGCAGCATGATGAAGAGGCTGTTAAGTCTCCAATGCTCTTTCCTCCAAAGAAAATGGACCTTGGAAAACCGGGTCCTCCAAATGTTGCTGGACTACAACTCCCATCAGCCCCATGCCAGCATAGACAAGGGTCAGGGATGATGGGAACTGTAGTCCAAAGCAACGCAGAGGGACACAAATTCCCTATCCTTGTGCAAAGGTTGCTTTATGGAACTCTTTGACTGCCTGGGAAATGAGAGGAAGTGGGGGGGGGGGATGTGAAACAAGACATGAAAAACATCTATTATGTTTCGATTCACATTCAGTAAGACTCACTGAAATTAATAACCATGAAAAAGTTGGGTCCATTAATTTCTAGTACAGTACTCTGAGGAAAACTTTGTTGAACACAAACCAAGGCGTAGAGAATCAAGCCTCCATTCTACTGAAATCTGAACCTCTACATTGGCCAGGGAAAGGACAAGATGGAATACCAGAGGGAGAGGTTGTTGGACTACAACTCCCATCATCCCTGAGCTCTGGCCTTGCTAGCTAGGGGTGATGGAAGTTGTAGTTCAACAACATCTGGGGACCCACAGGTTGAGAACCGCTGCTCTAGAGTCTAGAAACAGCAGAGTGATATTTTGTGCTTCATCAATCGCAGCTAAAGCAAAACAAAACAGAGTTGTGCTGGATCCTAGTCAGAATTCTTGCCCATTGCCCTGGATGCCAGTCATCCTAATGTCAGGTCAAATGCATCCAAAGTGTATATTTTAATCAGTGGCAAGAGAAAGGCACATTGCATGTGGCTAAGAAACGTGTCCCTTCATTCACCTTAAGATCCCCTACTCTGGAGTCCTTGCCCAAAGTAAGCCTTAGAGCGGAGGCTCTGAAATTGTGATCCATGGATCTCTGGTGACCTGCAAGCTCCATTCAGGCAGTCCACAAAAATATTGCAAAACAATCACAAATCTCTCTACTGGCCTCGGCCAGGGCCAGAGCCTTTTTAGCCCTGGCCCCAGTCTGGTGGAATGCTCTGTCACAAGAGACCAGGGCCCTGCGGGATTTGACATCTTTCCGCAGGGCCTGCAAGACGGAGCTGTTCCGCCAGGCCTTTGATCCAGGTCCAGTCTGACCCCCTTCTTTCTATGGGACCCTGTATGTACCGGTAAGTGGCTTCCATGGCTCTTTCTATCGGCCCATATGGGACCAGCACAGGTGGGCGGGCCTGGTGAACTTTTAATTCCTTACCCCAAGGTTATGATTCGTGGGTTCCCACTTAATTTTATTTTGATTTTAAATGTAATTTGAATTGTATTTTAAACTAATCGTTTGATTTTGTGTTTTCAATGTATTTTATATATTTGGTGTTAGCCACCCTGAGCCCGGTCTCGGTCGGGGTATGAATAATTATTTTTATTTTTATTATGTTTGTTCACAATGGATTTCGCCCCTTAAAACTGACCCATAAAAGTGGCCCTCCTCAACAATCTGGACTAGGCCAAACAATTTGAATAAAGCAGCACTGGTTTTGAAGCAGAGGCTGAATGGGGAGAAAGTTTATCAAGCGATCCAACAGTTTTGAGAACTGTTGCCTAAGAGAGCAAGGGGTGAGCAGCTTGTGCCCCCCTCAAGCCGATGCTGCTGGGCTCCAGCTTCCAGCAGCCCCAGCTCGCATGGCCCAGTGGTCAGGGATGATGGGAGTTGTAGTCCTAAGATTTGGAGGGGCTTCCCACTTTACAGACACCCAAAAGATGAGCGCCTATGTACTCACATGGCATTCTCCAGACAGGCTGAAAGGAACTGGACTTGGAGGCACAAAATGGAAAATCCTTAAAATGTCACCCTCTCTGCTATGGCGGAAGAGAGAGAGGCTCTTTCTGGCCCAATCTGTGTTGTCACAGCTGCAACCACAGTCCCCCCCTGAGAGGAGGATGAATCTCGGCCAAAGAGCTTAAGATCCAAGCTGTCAGCGAGCAACAGTCCCTCGCTCCCTCTCCTCTCCTCTCCCCAACGAAAAGCTCCACCACTTCACCCGGCTCTCTTCTCAGTCTGCCTTTCCTTTTTGCAGGGGGAGAAACACCCACCCACCCGGGGAGATCCCTCGTTTTAAAGGAGAATGGGAAGGGAGAGGGGTTGCCAGGTCAACTTGCTAGAGGACCAGTGCAGTGCCTTCCAGATATTGCCAGACTGCAACACCCATCGTGGGAATTATGGGAGTTGGAGTCCAACAACATACAGAAAGTGCCACAGTGACAATCCCTGGTACTCTGGCTCTCAGACACCAGAGCCTTAAACAACCCAGGCCCCCAAATACCTGAAAGATTTCCTCTTTCCCTACAGACCCTCCCAGGTGTTAAGGTCTGCAGAGAGAACAGTCTTGGTAGTTCTCCCTCCCTTGGGAATTGGGGGGGGGTGTCTGTGGCTTGGGATAAGGCATTCTCTGTGACAGCCCCTAGGTCAGGGGTCAGCAACCCTTTTCAGCTGTGGGCTGGCCCATCGTCCCTCAGACCATGTGGTGGGCCAGACTATATTTTGAAAAAAAAAATTAACAAATTCCCCACAAATAACCCAGAGATGCATTTTAAATAAAAGAACGCATTCTACTCATGTAAAAACACCAGGCAGGCCCCAAAAATAACCCAGAGGTGCATTTTAAATAAAAGGACACATTCTACTCATGTAAAAACACGCTGCGGGCCGGATTGAGAAGGTGATTGGGCAGCATCCGGCCTACGGGCCTTAGGTTGCCTATCCCTGGACTAGGTTGTGGCATTCCCTCCCCACCCCCAGTCTGACCTCCTCACTTTACAGCTATCAGCGAATGCTGAGTCCGCCCCTCTTCACCCTGGCCTGCAACATCAGAAATGTGTGTTTTCACAACACACCTGATCCTTGTGACAGTAATTTGTTTTTAATTCTGAATTTTAAACTTGAACAATAAATTTGTTGATGATGAGCTAAATAAGAAACCAGCCCATCTTCTGCTCCCTTTCCAGACCGTTGAATCAGATTACCATTACAAGGATTGGAGGATTCAGAATAGCCTGAAGACCAAAGCTGGCTATTGTCTGGACCCCCCTTTCGCCTCTCCCTTTGCCGCCAATTCAGCTCCAGGTCAGCCTTGCTGTCCACCCCATTCCTACCTTGCCCTTTGAAAACCAGAGTTAGCATGTTGTGTAGTCATTAAGAGCACCAGTCTGGAACGGGAGATAGGTAAAGGTAAAGAGACCCCTGACCATTAGGTCCAGTCGTGGCCGACTCAGGGGTTGCGGTGCTCATCTCGCTTTATTGGCCAAGGGAGCCGGCGTACAGCTTCTGGGTCATGTGGCCAGCATGACTAAGCCACTTCTGGTGAACCAGAGCAGCGCACGGAAACGCCGTTTACCTTCCCGCCGGAGTGGTACCTATTTATCTACTTGTCCTTTGACGTGCTTTCGAATTGCTAGGTTGGCAGGAGCAGGGACCGAGCAATGGGAGCTCACCCCGTCGCGGGGATTCAAACCGCTGACCTTCTGATCAGCAAGTCCTAGGCTCTGTGGTTTAACCCACAGCACCACCCACATTCAAATCACTATTCAGCCACATTGAGATCACCAGGAAACCTTGGGTTCAGTCACTCTCTCTCAGCCTAACTCACCTCACAGGGTTCTTGTGAGGATGCACTGCAGGGAAGAAGAACCATGTATGCCAACCTGAGCTTGAGAAATTCAGATTACAAGTATAACACAGGAACATAGGAAGCTGCCTTATACAGAGCCTCTTGGGCAGGGGGTCTCCAGGGTTTCAGACAGGGGACAATCTCAGTCCTCTCTGGAGATGCCAGGGATTGAACCTACGACCTTTTGCATGCAAAACAGATGCTCTGCTACTGAGCCAAATTGGGCCCCCGCCCCTGCAAAAATAAACGTAAATAATCCAGCTCCCATAAACCAAGAAGTAAGATTGGGGATGGTATGAACCAGGAGCGAGGATTTCTGGGCACAACTTGATTCTGGTTCCCAGGAATTCAGAATGCGAATGGAAAGTGGGAAGGCCTCTAATAAATCGCAGCCCTAGGCTACCACCCGCAATTCTGCACCTTCACTCTCCTCCCCTCCCTCTGCATAGGGAGTGTGATCAACAGACACTGAGAAGAAAAAAATACTTTGCAACAGTCTTTAAAAAGTGCTTTTATGACTTAGGTAAGAGGTGCTAGAAATGGAGGCGGGGGGAGAGGTGAGCATCTCGCACTTACAGGATGCAGCCTCTCTCTTCTCTCCCCCCGCCCCCAGCTCAGGCAGACACTAGGAAATGCCAGCCCCCTCCCCCCTCCAAAGCCCAGTTCCGTCATGTCAGCTGATCATCCACCTCCTCCTGCCGACACCCACCCACACATTTCAAAGCGGAGCAGCTGTGCCTGCTGTGGATGCCTAACCCCAACCAAGTGGGCAGGAAGCCCAAGGACCAGGCATGATAAAAATTGTGCTGGCATCACACAGGGGAGCCCCCACACCTGACTTATAATTGATGGGCTCCTACAGAGGTTGACAAAGAGGCTTGTTCCAGACCTGCTGAACTAGCCTACTGGGTGGAGATTTTCCTAGCCATGTGTCTTCTCCCTTGCCATCTATCTAGATTATAGCTCCTGTTTGTTTACACATGTTAGGTGAAGGGCCATTGTCCAGTGGCTAGAGCATCTCTTTTGCAGGCAAAACACTCCAGGTCCCATCCTCAGCATCTGCAGCTAAGAGGAAGATCCCCGTCTGAATTCCTGGAGAGTCTCGCTGCTAGTTAGCGCAGCCAGTAATGAGCTAGGTGGACCCAATGGTCTGGCTCTGTACAAAGCAGGTTCCTTTATGCCCCCATCCTCCAGCCAAAGCCCTCCACAAACTCTCCACCCAGGAATTCCGCAACTCCTCTTTCGAGCTCTAATGCCTGGGTGACAACAGAAGAGAAACACCTCCTCCTCTTTCAGGAAGGAGTTATTTTTGGGATCCCACTTGAAGGGAGACATGAGACTTTCTCCACCCCTTACCCAAGCCATGTAGGAGGACCTCCAACCAAGGATCTACCCCAAAACAGGTGCGTGGTCTGAGGGACTCTGCACTCGCTCCCGCCGCTCCTGGCTCAGGAAAGCACAAGCCCTTCCCAAGAACCAGCTGCTGACAAGGAACACCATGCCAGGGTCCGGCCAATGCCTCTCAATATGCATCTCTAGGCATGCTTGGGAGAGAGTGAAACCCTGTGCCTGGTAGGGCAGGCAAGACTGAGCTAGATGAAGCAATGGTCCGACTAGGGATGCAAGGAAGCTTCCCATGTTCCTACGTGCTGGATTCACCCACCAGCAGGGGGAGCTGTTAGGGGAAAGAACACCACTTCCCTAGAATGCCAGGGCAACCAACCTACTGCCCGCTTGCACCTGGACATATTTAGAGCACCTCATCTATCCAGAACCATTTTCCTCCTTGGAGAGGACCAAGCCTCCAAGTGTCTTCCAGTGCTGAGCCAAACAGAAGCCAAGGAAAGCAACTTACCACCACCCCATAACTAAGGGGTACCCTTAACACGCCTTGCTCCTCCTCCACCAAAGGCACCCAGTTAAACCCTCGTGGCATCTGTGATTGTGCCCTGAGCTCAGTCGCCTACTCCACTGTTCCCCCACCCCCAGCCACAACCCCCCAGCGCCCTCATAGGTCCTTTGCCCCAACTTTCTAATACCTAGTCAATAGCCCCAGAGCTCACCCAACCTTACCCCCTGCCATCCAGCCCTGCACCCAGCGAACCAGGACGATGCCAGGTTCTTGTAAGTGGGCGGTTCCCCTGCTGAAAATAGCCCCTGGCTTCTGCCAGACTCACCACCTCGGAGTCTTCGAATCCATGGAGACAGGAGTCGTCATACATGGGGGATGAAAGAATCGTTCAGGAACCAAGACAGAGGTGGTGGTGGTGGCAGCAGGGTGAAGGGGGGGGGTGAGAAGGGGCAGCTCTTCCAATCGGAGGGATGCCCAGCGCTGTGCCCCCTGCCCCAAGCTGGGTTGGGGGCAGCGGATGGCACGCAATGGCAGAGCTGCTGTCTGCTCCCCGAGAAAGATTCCCCACCCTGGATGCGCTCGCTCGCTCGCTCGCTCTCTCCGCTCAGCAACGACGGCAAAAACAATAGCGCCCACCCACCAGCCCTCCCCTGGGGGCAGGCATTGAGACAGGCAAGCACGGAAGGAAGCGGGGAGGTGGGGGGCGGGCAGAGAGAAAGAGAGAGAGGAGAGAGAAGTGGGGCAGGCAGCAGCTCCTGAACTGTCCGGATGCGTCTGCACCCACCTGGGGCAAGATCAAAGCGGGGTGCCAAGGGGCGCGGTGCAGATAGCAGAAGGGGAACAGCAGGATGGGTAGAGGGGGAAGACACGACCGGAGGGCATGTGATGTGGGTTGGGGGGGGCAGGGGTCGTTCTCAGTGCATTCTTAGTGCCCACCAAGCTCTGCCCTTTATTCTGCCTCCAGAGACAGGGAGGGCAGAGAGGGATGCCTTGCTGGATATTCAGCCAAACAAAAGGGAATTGGCGGCTGGGGAGACACAGCCTTCCTGCTTGGGCCAGGAAAGGTCCGGGCACCGAGACCTGGCAAGCGAAGGAATGTGGGCAGTGAAAGGGTGAGAAGTCCAGGCCACCACCATGGCACGCCGTGCCCCCCACCCGGTTCCTTGAGTGCCCTGTTTTCCTAGCCCCGGCTGCCTTAACTGCCTGCAGGTCACTGGATAACCAGGACCAGCTGGGTGCCTCTCCGCGCGACCCCTGGCAATGCCACCCTCTGCCTCCCTCCAGCTTCCCTGATGCAGCGCCTCTCCCTAAGGCATCGATGGGGGTCTCTCCTCCGGCTCTACGCTCCGGATTGCCCACCCAGACGGTCTCACAGCTCCATCCCTAAAGGGCAGGTGGGGACGTTCGCCTGCCCCCCCCCCCCCGTTAACTTCGGGGCAGGTGCTGCTCCTGCTGATCTGGACTCGGTCCTCCGGCTTTGCCGGAAATGGGGCCCGGTGGGGTTCCCCCTGCCATTCCCCCAAGCTGCGCCTCCAGATGCCTCTCCAAGCCCGGTGCCAGGGGTGCAGGCGCCAGCTGAACCCCCCCACGCCGTCCCACGGAAGTTGGGCAGTCCCTGCAGAAAGAAACCCCTCCGCCCTTTGCCAGCGAGGACGCGGCCCCAATCCTGACATCCCAGCCGCGAATCTAGGGACTGAAGGCGCGGGGGAGAGAGAGGCGAGGAGCCCGGCGAAGGGGCGGGAGAGGCGCGCAGTCGCCCGCCCCTTCTCCCTGGCGGGCTCCCCGGATCCTCCCGGAGTCGCTGTATGGCGCGCGTGGGGGTGGGGAGGGATGTCTGGGGCGCGCGAGGAAGCTGCCGCTTGGCGCGGGAGAGGCGCGCGAGACGAGCGGGGCGGGCATGGCGCCGGGGCTGCCGTGGGGCGGGGGGCGGCGGCGGCGGCTGCGCGCTGCCTGGTCGGTTACCTCGTTGAGCAGGAAGGTTGCGCTGGAGTCAGAAAAAGACATAGACGGCGGGGGAGGGAGCCGGCCGGCCGGCGGGCGGGCGGGCCCGGGGTGCGCTGCCCGCTGGGGAGAAGGAAGGAGGAGGGAGGGAGGCGCCCCCCGGCCCCGCTGCGCCGCTTCCGAAGCGCCTGCCCGGCTCTGGCTGCCTGCGCTCGTCCGCTCGCCCGCGCTCTCCTCCGCCTCCTGCCGACGAGCGCGGTGCGCGCCGCCGCCGCGCCTCCCGCCGCACTCCACGCGCCCTTCCCAGAATGGGCTCGGGGACGTGCCAGGCGCTATATAATCACGGGGGGGGGGCGAGGATGCGCCCTGCCAAGCAAGCAAGAGCCTCTCCGATGGCGCCTTCCCCGCGGACTCCCCTCTCCCCCTCTCGCCCGGGTGGGGCGCTTCTGGGCTGAGGAAGAAGGGGGGGGGCGAGCTGGCGTGCAGGATGCGCCTCGCTCCAGCCGTCGACAAGCTCCAGATGCTCATCCAGCAGATAGAGAGATCTCCAGCTTCGCGGGGTTTTAAGGCCATCGCTCCCGCTCCCCCGCCCGTCGATGGCATTGCAAATCCGAGAAGCTGGAGATGGGGGAAGCCGCTCACCCGCCGCCGTTCTCCCCTGCCCGCATACCACGCCTTTCCCCGGGGTGTCAGCCGGCCCTGGCACGGCAGAGGCTCATCCCCGGGGGAAAGGGAACAGTGGAAAGGGCCCCAGAGCAAGAGCAGAGTGCGTTTCCGCGGGGTGGCTGCAGATAATTGCCCCATATCAGCCACCGCCCGAGAGTTGTGTCTGAAGGCCCTCCGGCCCTAGCATCTCTCGTGTTAGAACTTAAGCTTTGCCATTTCCCGAGGACGCCACCCCCGACCGTTAAAAAGCAAGGCACATTATTCTCTCTCGGCTGCTCGGACCCTTCCCGCCCCGTTTCCAGGGATTTCAATGTGGCTGCATCTAGCCCCTTGCCCCAGCTCCTTGGGGCGTCCCCTGGTGGAGATAAGAGGATAATCGGGGTTCGACTTCCCTTGCTAGGGAATATTTGGTGCGGGTGGGTGTTTAAAACAGGATTAATAAAGCAGATCCCTATTTTAATCTCAGTTTGAGGCTTTTGTCATCAGGGAAGACAGGCCTCGGCCGGGAGGACTGGTGCGCAAATGCCGGTCATAAATAAATAAAACCCCGTATTTATTTGCAGTATGAAAGAACAGCTGGATTTGAGAAGGGAGGAAGAGGAAAGATCAGCTCTGCCACTGGACCCCCTTACTGAGGGTGGGCGATGGGACAGAAATCACTGAAAAGCTTAGCTCAACCTAGGAAGGACCACCACCCTTAACTTGGGGTGGGAAGGAAGCCCAGGGGGTGAGGAGGGAAAGGGGGGCAAAACAAACTTTGGTGCCACCCTGGTCAGCGCAATGGAAAATTGTTCAGGACAAGCCTGTGAAAATAACATTTTAGAATGGAGCCTTTGTAGTTCCGGCCCTGCAGGGGGCGCTATGGATTGAGGGTCAATGGTTTCAGATGTTGTGGAGCTTCTGACTTTGCTGTGTATGGGATGAAAACTGCAGAGACCACAGATGGAGGAGGAATATTTTAGTTATTATAGGAGTTAAAGCAGAAAATACTCAGCTGCTGGACTCTTCTGTATAGGGGGCGGGCAGTGCTCCTGCCTTGGTGGTCTTCACTCAGAAGGGGCACTATAGGGCACAGGCCTTGAGTTCAGGGCAAGGGGGACAGGGGGGGCAGCTGATAGCACAGCAGAGCTCAAACACACCCATGAATCGCTGCAGCGGCTGGTGCCATTTGCCTACCTGGGAAAACCTAACTCTTCTTGACAGCTCTGGCGAGCCTCTCAACCCCCATCTCCGGCATCTGACTCCACTTTCTGCTGCTGCGGTTCTGCCACCCAGGCGGCCCACTTGCCAGGCTGCTCCCTCACCCCCTTCTCGCCCGCTCCTCTTTTCCCAGCCCGCCCCCCAAGAGACAAGGATGGCGCCACTTTACCTCGTTGAGCAGGAAGACACTGGAGTTGGAGAGAGACATGCAGAGTGTCTGCTTTGCTGGACTGTAGCTGACTCTGCCTGGCTCACACACCTCCTCTACCTTCCTCTCATGAACCCAGCCCAGCTCACGGGGCAGACAGGAAGCCCTGCCCACAGGGACTCTCTCGTGGGATGGAGAGCCAGCAGCCTGCAAGCTCAGGGGCACGAGCAAATTGTGCAACGGTGCACACTGCTGTCTTGTGGCACCGTATGCAAGCATCCCATTGGCTCCCAAGCTCTTGTGGGACACTGTGGGTGTGGATGGGTGTGGGAGTGCGCATCACAAAGCCAGCTTTGTGAACCATCATCTTTTAGCACCAAGCACAAACAGCGCACCAGCTGCAGCAATGCATTTAAACACCACGCTGGCTTCAGGCATCAGCTTGCAGCTTATCAGCTCTTGTGGGTCCCCACAGGAGCAGTTTCGGTGGCAGCCCATGACTATCCCGGGCCTATAGTGCAAATGGCTTTCATGGCAAAGATTCTCACAGGGTGGAGGCAGTCGCTGGGCAGGATCTCAGTGCCATGGGTCTCTGGGCTGTCAAAAGTGGCTACTGAGAAATGATGCCGTCTAATGATCACTTCTGGATCAATTGTTGAAACTGGTAAGCGAGAGCCCAATATGACTGCAGTGGAGACAGACCAGAGGAGGCATGAGTGATGGGAGGAGCGCAGAGAAAAGCAACGCCACGGTGCATCTGCAGCAGCACAACTGGACGCCTTCACCTGCCCCGGCTGCAACAAAACATGTCTCTCTTGTATTGGTTTACCTTCCAACAGTTTGACTTTACTCCCAAAGGAGCACTCCTCCACTGTCTCCCAAGATGCCAACAAGTGCCCAATAAAAGCCTAAACCAGGGCTTTCCAAACTTGGATCATCCTTAGCTAGCAGGACCAGTGGGGTCAGGGATTATGGGAACTGTAGTCCAAAAATAAATAAAAGCTATGGTTTTCCCAGTAGTGATGTATGGAAGTGAGAGCTGGACCATCAAGAAGGCTGATCGCCGAAGAATTGACGCTTTTGAATTATGGTGCCGGAGGAGACTCTTGAGAGTCCCATGGACTGCAAGAAGATCAAACGCATCCATTCTTAAGGAAATCAGCCCTGAGTGCTCACTGGAAGGACAGATCGTGAAGCTGAGGCTCCAATACTTCGGCCACCTCATGAGAAGAGAAGACTCACTGGAAAAGACCCTGATGTTGGGAAAGATGGAGGGCACAAGGAGAAGAGGATGGCAGAGGACGAGATGGTTAGACAGTGTTCTCGAAGCTACAAACATGAATCTGACCAAACTGCGGGTGGCAGTGGAAGACAGAAGTGCCTGGCATGCTCTGGTCCATGGGGTCACGAAGAGTCGGACACGACTGAACGACTAAACAACATCAAGTCCAAAAATAGCTGGAGACCCAAGTTTGGCTTAAACCTTCCTGAGAGATCCCTCTAAATTGTAAAACTGCTATAAGATGGTACATCATCAGCAAGCCACCCAACTAGGCAGCACCCACGTTCCCCTCACCTTGCTGGAATTTCTCTTCCAGCTGTGGCTTCTACCCATCATTGGTTCAGTTTCTAGACCACGGATGGGCTCTCAAATCACCCTCAACTGGACTGATATTTATCTTCAGTACATGTTCAGCAATGAGCATATTGGGAACCCTTCAGATAGAATGTGAGAGCAAGAGGAGGCTCCCTTGCTCTCTCCATTGCCGTTCCTTCCAGGACTCCAGGCCAGCACCACTGGAGGCTTGCAGCCAAGGGGAGCTTCCGGGCTGGTGCTGCTTTGGGCTGGTATTCAATCACACACGGGTTGTCGTGGATTGGGTGGTCTTCCACAACAAACTCGCTTCCCGCAAAAGATCAGACTTTACAGTCTGGAAAGTAAAGGTGGAAAATGCATTCTCTAACATCCCTGCAAACAAATCAGGGTGCATGCTCAATGAACATCTGGTTATCTGGAAGAGCCCAGAGTAACAGTACTTCTTCCCAGATACCAGCTGTTCCTTGTAACCACCCAACAGAAGATCCAAGTTGCCTTTTATATGAAAGATGAGCAAAAGGCCTTTGGACAGGGTGGTGGGGAGGGTGAGCTCGTCTTCACTACTGCATCCTTTCAAGGCAACTGCTCTTCTGCGCTTTGCTGGTGAGCCAGAAGCAACTGCATGCTGGTCTGCAATTGAGACTCCCCCCCTTTCACGAGACCAGAAATACTGAGGTCCTCCCCCCCTCACCATATTCAAGAACTTCTGCTTTCTTCTGGCTGATTTTGGCCTAAGCAAAGACCCCATTTGACAGGTTGAGCACTTTATTTTCCCAGTGAAATGGTTTCTGAACCACTGAGGGATTGCTGGGAAGCCTTGCAGCTCTTTCATGGGATGGCAGCTTACTGAGAAAACCCACAGATTCAGTAGGGCAGGCTTCCCCAACCTTTGTTGTTGTTTAGCCGTTTAGTCGTGTCCGACTCTTCGTGACCCCCTGGACCAGAGCAGACCAGGCACTCCTGTCTTCCACTGCCTCCCGCAGTTTGGTCAAACTCATGCTGGTAGCTTCAAGAACACTATCCAACCATCTTGTCCTCTGTCGTCCCCTTCTCCATGTGCCCTCCATCTTTCCCAACATCAGGGACTTTTCCAGGGAGTCTTCTCTTCTCATGAGGTGGCCAAAGTATTGGAGCCTCAGCTTCAGGATCTGTCCTTCCAGTGAGCACTGAGGGCTGATTTCCTTAAGAATGGAGAGGTTGGATCTTCTTTCAGTCCATGGGACTCCCCAACCTAGTGCCCTCCAAATGTTTTGGTATACAACTTCCGTCACCTCCCAGTTGGCACTGGAGGGCATCTAGAGGGCACTTGGTGGGTGAAGGTGGTGGTGCTCCAGGCATGAAGAACTCTACCCCAGCAGCAGAAAACTCAGGCCATCTCAGCTGCCTGAGAAAGCCCCCTCCATCTCCTCCTAAGGGACCCTTCCTCTTCTGCCCCAGTGTGACAACATTGGGGGACTTGTGCTCAGTTATACCCTGCAGGCGTAAAAGGATAAGGAGCCTGGATCTAAATTATTTGCCCCCCCCCCTTCACACACTGTGAGTCACTCCGCTTAGAAGAGTGGGGGAGGCAGAGCTGGAAGTGTGTGTTGTGTGTGTGGAGAATCCTTCCATTTGGCTGCCTCAGAGCAGCTTCATAAATAAGAAAACACAAAGCCAGGCAGGGCGGGGGAGGGGGCCCTCAGAGTGGCCTGCTAATGGATGCTCTCCTATGCCAAGGCAGGCCCTGGGGATGCAAGAAGCATCTTCACTTTCCAGGAGAAGGAGAAGAGGGGAAGGGAATGCGGGGAGGAGGGGAGGCGGGGGGGGGGGCCTTCGCTCCCTCCCGTTGCATTTGGGGCAGGGAGGACAGATCCTGAGTTCACTTTTGTCAGGGATCCATATCGAACCACGTACACAACCGGTGGCTCCCCAGCCCCCAACCCTGTTTGTGGACAACTTATACTGGCAGCCCCATTAGGGCTTGGGGGACTTGGCCAAATGGGCCCTACCAAAAATAACCTCTCTGCTGAGAAACACTCAGCCATTCTTTTTAATGTCCTAGTGCTGCCAGATCTTAAGCCAGAGATTGTGCTTATGCAGGAGGGCCATTTAGGGAGAGTATTTCCCTGCTTTTGTTCCAAATTATAGGACTGTTCCTCCTAAGCAGCTGTGTCAGTATCGCCGGTCTTTCAGGACCTGCGCAACACATTTTTCTGCCTGGTACAAGATGGCGCCTTCCTGTTCTACATTATAGAACAGGGGTAGGCAGCCTAAGGCCCGGGCGCCGGATGTGGCCCAATTGCCTTCTCAATCCGGCCCGCGGATGGTCCAGGAATCAGCGTGTTTTTACATGAGTATAATGTGTCCTTTTATTTAAAATGCATCTCTGGGTTATTTGTGGGGCATAGGAATTTGTTCATCTTTTTTTCCAAAATATAGTCCAGCCCCCGACAAGGTCTGAGGGATGGTGGACTGGCCCACGGCTGAAAAAGGTTGCTGACCCCTGTTATAGAATCAGGCTGGACTGACAGATGAATGTTACTTCTACACAAGCAGTGGCACATCACACCTGGGAACAGCAGGCTAGCCTAGCGGGAGGAGCCGGGGAGCCTAACATGCGGGACTCAAGGGAATGAGAGAGGGGCATTCCCAGTTCTACTTGGAGATGATAGAAATTGAGCCTGGGACTCCTGCAAGCCCACCAGATCATAGAATCATAGAATCATAGAGTTGGAAGAGACCACAAGGGCCATCGAGTCCAACCCCCTGCCAAGCAGGAAACACCATCAGAGCACTCCTGACATATGGTTGTCAAGCCTCTGCTTAAAGACCTCCAAAGAAGGAGACTCCACCACACTCCTTGGCAGCAAATTCCACTGTCAAACAGCTCTTACTGTCAGGAAGTTCTTCCTAATGTTTAGGTGGAATCTTCTTTCTTGTAGTTTGGATCCATTGCTCCGTGTCCGCTTCTCTGGAGCGGCAGAAAACAGCCTTTCTCCCTCCTCTATGTGACATCCTTTTATATATTTGAACATGGCTATCATATCACCCCTTAACCTCCTCTTCTCCAGGCTAAACATGCCCAGCTCCCTTAGCCGTTCCTCATAAGGCATCGTTTCCAGGCCTTTGACCATTTTGGTTGCCCTCCTCTGGACATGTTCCAGTTTGTCAGTGTCCTTCTTGAACTGTGGTGCCCAGAACTGGACACAGTTGCTGCACCACTAAGTGACAGCCTTTCCCCTGGGTATATTGTTGTTCTGTGAAGGTGGCCCCTTCTGGATTCAAATACACAGTGGTGACATGGACCACTAGAACAAGTAATTCCCAGTTGTGGGATATCGGGGCAGATTGTAGGCCTGCAGGATCTACATTCCCCCCTCAATAGAGCCCTGAGATGCATCAAGTGAAGCTGAATGCAAAATGGTGGTTCAAGAGGGCAGACATGAGGCACTTTCAGATTGCTGTTTTGCGGGGTCTTGAACAACAAACCTGCTTCCTCAAAGGAACAGGCTTTTGTGATAAGGGAAATGATATGGGGCAATGCACTGGAAAGTTTGGAATGGCACTTACTTCAACAGAATGTCATCTAACCTCCCCCTAAACACTTAACCCCAAAATTAGTTTTTGGTACCAGGACTGGAGCTTAAACACAAATCCTTTTACCTTTTATACAAATCTTCTCCTGCTTCCCACCAAGGTTTCTTGACTGCACCAGCCTAATTTAGGAGAGGAGAAAGGCTTTTCGTTCCTGCTAACAGTTAAGACATTAGGAGTCTAAAACCCTTGTTGATGTACTTCAAATTACCCAGAGATCTACCAGCAGAACCCATCCACCTTCTTCTCATTCTGGGTTGTATTACGGAGCAAGGCAAGGTTAATTTTCCCTGGCATCCTGGGATTTAGGGGCCCAAAAGACTTAAACCTGATGGGCTGGAGTGCTCTTGCCAGTTAGAATAAGGAGCTAACAGTGCAATCTTATGTATACCTGCCCAAAAGCAAAAACACATAAGCAAATTCCACTGATTTCAATGGGACTTACTCCCAGTAAGTGGGATAGGGATGTATCTTAGATGGACTGGTGTTCTGACTCAGCCCAAGGCAACTTCTGATGCGTGGTGCAAGGGAGGAAATATCGCTTTAACGTTTCACCAAATGTGCTAAAACAACCCGCAAGAACTCCACCGGTGCTCAGAAGGCACACTGTGACTAAACATTCTAACATGCTCCCCCACCACCACCATCAAATGGCCGCATTTGGATTGTTAACTCGGAGGTTCAGCCTGGGCTCCACACGCACCTCCCTCCTTTGTCTCCAGCTGGGCTGAGCGCAACTGCCCACCTTGTCACCCTGCCAGCTGGTATTTCAGAAGGCTCAGCAGCTCCGGATGCTGTCCTCTGACACAGCATTTGCTAGATATAAAAATAGCAAGACAGATCCAGGCAGCGCTATCTGGCCGGCATGCTTCCTGCTGACTCTCACAAGCTTTGACGGATGCCACAAAAGTCCTCCGTGGCTCCGCCATGTGCTTAGCAAAGTCAACGCTGGCCCCTTCCTGGCTGATATTCCAGAGGCCTCACCGTGGTCTCCTTCAGTGTCACCACCACAATGGAGTCTTCGTGGGGGCGTTTTGACTCCAAACAGCTTTAGCAAGTTAAAAAGAGATGAGTGAGAGCTAAGAGGTTGCTTCAGGGATGAGGATGCTCTAACCTTGGCAGAAGTTGCTGGATTACAGTTCCCATGATCCTTGGCTACAGAGCCATGCTGGCTGATGGGAGTCCAAGCACAGCACCTGGAGGGCCGCCCACCCATGTCCTAGCATACTGGATATGGAGGGCAGCTGGGAATTAAAGAGTGTGTGTAAGAACAGCAGGTGATGGGAGGACACCACAGAGTTTTATGCCTCTGGAGACTCCAGCAACTTCTGACGTTTCTTCATCATCCTCCGGAGCAAGGTTAGGAAGAAACTAAAGGCGTAGGGGTTTTTTGTGGGGGAGGGGGAGAGTTGCTGCCAGTTTGGATCATGGCCCAATATTCCCTGTGATCCCAAAAGCAAGAGCTGCTGCAAATTCACAATGTCTACCTATTTATTTTTATAGGAAACATTATACTGCTTTATGTACAAGGTATCTAAAGTGGTCCACAACCTTATGAAAACAAAACAAAGCATAGCAATAAAAATTAATTAAAAACTGCATTACCATTCCAGTTATAAAAGCAAACCTTCTCTAGGTGACAGTATGTGCAGCCAATATTAACCACCAGAGGATTCCAGGGTAAACAAGGAGGGCAGTGTAGTTTAGTGGTCAGAGTTAAGACCTCGAGACTAGGGTTCAAATCCACACTTGGCCATGAAGCTTGGGCCAGTCACTACCTCTCAGCCTGACCTACCTCACAGGGTTGTTGTGGGGGCTCAGTGAGGAGGAGGAGGAGGAGGAGGAGAACCACGTATGCCTCCTTGAGTTCCTTAGAGAAAAAGATGGGCTGTAAATGAAATAAACAACTAAAAAAATGTGATGAAAGCACCTCCTGCATCTCCAGACAGAAGATGCTTTAGGAAAGAAAGGTGGGGGGAATCTGCTCAGAAGATGGGTTCTAGCCTGGATACTAGCATCTAAGTGGAGCAGACACAGGAATATCTGCACTAAAGATTTACTTACCCAGCTGCAATCCTAGACTCACTTGAAAGCAAATCCTGTGGAATTCAATGAGGCTAATTTTCGAGTAGAAGAGCTCTATAGGCTTGCACTGTGCATCTGGTTTTAATAGTCAATCCCTCTCTGCAAGGAACCATTGGAACTGTTTTGTGAGGGTCTTAGCTAGCAGAACATAGGAAACAACCAGGTAACATCTACCTCAATATCACCCACACTGACTGGCAGCAGCTCTCCAGGGGTTTTCTCCTTGCCACACTTGGAAATGCCAGGGACTGAACCCTGCAAGGCACAAGCTCTGCCACTGAACTACAATGACCACTTGCAAAGTCGACAGCCCTAGTTTAAACCCCTAGCTCAGCTTCAACAGGCCAATAGCAGAGCTTCCTCACATTCCAAAATAAACCCCTTCTTTTGCTTTCCTTCCACTTTCAGCTGGCCACTGACTAATTGGACATCTGCGGTGAAATATATTTAATTAGACATCCTTCGCACTGTAGAGTTAAATGTTCTGGCCCATGCAATAAACACACAACGAAGCCCATGGCAGGTCTGTCTAACTCTTGCCCCAAGGCACCAAAGCCCAATATAGAAATGACAAGCCGTGTGTGTGTGTGTGTGTGTGTGTGTGTGATCATTCCCCTTCTAGTCTCCCTAATATTTCATTGCATTCCAGTGTCTCCTGAATTCTCTCTGTTGTGGGGGGGGGGGTGCGGAGAGTGGAGAGAGAGGGGGGGGGAAGCAGTGGGGAGGAGCAGCTCCCCAAGCCAAGACAGTCTCAAAAATTAGGACATCTTGCAAAACAGCTTTGGCAGCATATGAATTATTGAGGACTGTAGAGAAAAAGAAGTCTGCCAGGTGGTTTGGGAAAGAATGCAGGCGGAAGCAGGCTAGGGGGTTGCACAGCAGGGCCGGGTGGGCAGAGAATCTGGGCAGAATAGGATGGGTGGGGAGTGTTAGGATGCAGCTGGCAGGGCTGAGAAGAGCCCCAATGTGCAGGGCACTCTGCGGCCCGACCAGTGGTGTAGCGTGGGGGGTGCAGGGGGGGCCGGCCGCACCGGGCGCAACATCTGGGGGGCGCGCGCTCGCACTCGCAGCTCTCTGAGTGCTAAAATCCATGGGTTAGGGGGCGCAAATTGCTTGCCTTGTCCCGAGTGCTGACAACCCACGCTACGCCACTGGGCCCGACCACATCAGTCTCTCTTGGTGGCAGAATTCCAGAGACTCTAAGATAATCTGGAAAAGTTCTGCCGGGGAATCACAAGTCATCTCTGCCCCGCTCCGCCCGGCTCCCACTAATCCAGGCCTTTGGAACAACCCAGTCTGAGGTGTGTAGGGACGGTTGTGAGAAAAGGCCCTCCCATTTGGAAGCAATTTTTTCTATTTTATTTTATTCTATACCTGTTCACTCATTTTAATTTGCTTTTATGGATACAGTCGGTTTAATTGACGTTATAGAGGCGATTTGTTTTGTATGTATTTTTATTGTGCACTGAATTGCTTTGCGGTGCTTCTTAAGCAGCAATTACTGAATGAAATTATGGGATCTGCTATGAGGAAGACCCTTGTAGAAGAAACAGAATTACCATCCCACCTCCTCCCACCCTTTGCTAGGTAAAACTAGATGCAGGTGCGGAGCAGCAGTTAAAAAAAAAAAAAATCAATTTTTGCCAACGTGAGCAAAATACCTTGAGCTAGCCCTGGCTCCAGACTGTCTGTTCTAGAGAAAGGACGGGTGGGAGCTGGTTGAGAGTCTCATAAGATGGGCACTTTGGGTAGTGGTGGAGAGAGCAAGCAGTACAGTGGTACCTCAGGTTAAGTACTTAATTCGTTCCAGAGGTCCGTACTTAACCTGAAACTGTTCTTAACCTGAAGCACCACTTTAGCTAATGGGGCCTCCTGCTGCTGCCGCACCGCCGGAGCCCAATTTCTGTTCTCATCCTGAAGCAAAGTTCTTAACCTGAAGCACTATTTCTGGGTTAGTGGAGTCTGTAACCTGAAGCGTATGTAACCTGAGGTACCACTGTACTTGAGAAGTATGGTAGCTGGAAACAGGACCTGAAAAGCCAAAGTCAAGAGCAGATTAGTCCTGTGGACTAGCGGCCACACAGACTATGGCCAAAGTGACCACAGGGAGGGAAAGGAGACCCGTCTCACAGCATGTGGCTTGTCCAGCTCATTTGTCGTCAGCTTACAGAAATAGCCAATGTTGTGGTCATTGAACTACAACTCCCATCAGGCCCTAATGTGTCCTGGGCTTGTGCCCAAAGCAGCAGGACACCTGCATCTCCCCCTCCATTCTCACAGTATCATCTTGTAACACAGCAACAGCAGCTGCGAGGTGGGATGGTGATGTCATCGCACGGCGAGTTTCCCTGCAGTCAGCAGTCAGTTGAATGAAACATGGAGCTGGGAAAGCCAGAGCGCAGTGACATCACAGTGACGTTTTTGGGATATCGAGGTGCTACAAAGAGACTGTAGGGGGCGCTGTGACTTTTAATGGCACGCCAGGCCTGCTCAATCCATCCAGGTGAGTTCTGTAATGTACCGTATTTTTTGCTCCATAAGACTCACTTTTTCCCTCCTAAAAAGTAAGGGGAAATGTGTGTGCGTCTTATGGAGCGAATGCAGGCTGCGCAGCTATCCCAGAAGCCAGAACAGCAAGAGGGATTGCTGCTTTCACTGCGCAGCGATCCCTCTTGCTGTTCTGGCTTCTGAGATTCAGAATATTTTTTTTTTATTGTTTTCCTCCTCCAAAAACTAGGTGCGCCTTGTGGTCTGGTGCGTCTTATAGAGCGAAAAATACAGTTTACTGAGCATTCATTCTCACTTGCTTGCGGGTAGGCCAGAGGATGTTGGGTCAAAGCATGTGTGAGCCCACACCCTCCCGCAAATCTTTGCTGCCATTTTTCCTTATCGCAAAAAGTCAGATCTGCTGGGGAAGTGGATTTGTTGCGCACGACACCCCCCCCCCATCAACTCTAACCTCGCAACCTGAGTTTGTCGGCACGTGGGTGAATCTCGCCAGAAAAGAGCCACAATCTGCACACCCCCACAGATACCAGAGAAGGCTATTTGTTCATCTAGCCGAGTGCAGCCAGTTGGCAAGCAGCGGCTTTGCAGGGTCTCGGCAGAGAAAGACTTTTCTCACCACCGACGCCTTTGGACTTCCGTGCAAAGCATGTGCTTTGCCACTGAGCTGAGGCCTTACTGAGAACCAGAAGCAGCTGGCCCTCAAGAAATGGAGGGAGACGAGCCGCTTGTTGGCTCGCAAGCCCAGAGGCGAATTCCAGAAGACTGGCCATGTTAGGGCCAATTTGTACAACCAGATGGTTTGCTTCCTTCCTGGACTGTGTATCCAGTCGGGATGGGATGGGAGAGAATTTCATTTCAGTTTGCAATTTAAAGGCGAATCTACTGACTTTTCACTTTCAGAAACAATTTGCAAGCAGACACACAGCCTTCCTTTGAGATTCACATGACTCTGAATTTTACAATGCAGTACAAAAATGTGTCTGCTAAGGTAAAATGTGCACAGAGATGCATCTATTTGTGAACATAACCTATAAGATGCACTATATCAGGGAACAGTGCTTTGTAAAAAGGTGCATATTTGGCAAAATTGCATACAAAAATGTGTCTATAGAGGGAAAACCTGTACAAAAATTGCTGGCGACTTTTCATGAGGACTTCAAAAGCAAACCACCACCAACTAACATGGAAAAGTGAAGAATTGAACTTAGAAATTGGAAAAATGAGAAGCGGATATGGACAGAATCACCCACTTGGACTTCAGCATTCACTCAAACGACACGTTCTTCACCTGCACAGCGAAGAAAGAGCAACTGCTTTTAACATGTTGTGGCAACAGGCAAGAGGCCACAGCAGCCCCAGAGACTAGCTGGCTCCTTGCTCCATGAGCACAAAGTCACCCTCCTGCCATTGCTGTCCCCAGGGCATCAGAGTGCCAGGCTTCAACTGGCTTGTGCCTCAGGGCAGCTAGAACTCATGGGGTGTCTGCTGCCTCAGACGGAGCATTGGACTCGGAGTGGGGAGACCTGGGTTCAAATCTCTGCCCAGCCATGAAGTTCCTTGAGTGAATTCCCTTTTCTCTCAAAACAACCTACTTCACAAGAACCGTCACAAGGATAAAGTTGGATCACACATGCCTTGAGGGAAGGGTAGAAGGCGTCCGTGAAAAACAGATACTAACTGCCAACAAGTGGTTTTTCACACTTTGTGTCAGGCGAACTCTGGTGTTCCTCAGGACTTTCGTATTGTATCTAGGTTTCCTGTTTAAAGGAGGGTGGTCACTTATGCTTCACCCAAAATAAATAACTATATGACTAACTAAACCTGCTTCCTTGAAGGTTTTTAAGCGGAGATTGGATGGTCACCTGGCATGTATGATCTAGTTGAGATTCCTCCACTGCAGGGGGTTGGACTAGATGACCCTCAGGACCCCAACTCTACAATTCTATGATTCTGTGAAATAAAGGCAAGACACTGCTGAAACTTGCAGATGCTAAGTGTTCTGTACAGATGTAAATTTAGAAATAATTACTGTAGTTTGAATAGGAAGACCATGTTGTTTAGTCGTGTCCGACTCTTTGTGACCCCCTGGACCGGAGCACGCCAGGCACTCCTGTCTTTCACTGCCTCCCGCAGTTTGGTCAAACTCATGCTGGTAGCTTTGACAACACTGTCCAACCATCTCGTCCTCTGTCGTCCACTTCTCCTTGTGCCCTCCGTCTTTCCCAACATCAGGGTCTTTTCCAGGGAGTCTTCTCTTCTCATGAGGTGGCCAAAGTATTGGGGTCTCAGCTTCAGGATCTGTCCTTCCAGTGAGCACTAGGGCTGATTTCCTTAAGAATGGATGCGTTTGATCTTCTTGCAGTCCATGGGACTCTCAAGAGTCTCCTCCAGCACCAGAATTCAAAAGCATCAATTCTTCGGTGATCAGCCTTCTTTATGGTCCTGTTCTCGCTTCCATACATCACTACTGGGAAAACCATAGCTTTAAGCATACGGACCTTTGTTGGCAGGTGATGTATCTCCCCATACGGGTGTTGGGGTGGGAGGCTGTGACCTGGGTGACCCCCTGGGTGAAGCTGCTCAGGCTTCTGCCTAAGCACTCACTGCTGGGGGGCAGCTTCGTGGCCCCCTTCCTTGCTCCCTCCTGCTTCTTGACCAGACATGCCTTCAAACAGAGGACCGTCCCCTGTGAAGTAGGATGTGTGGCCACCCTGATTAATAGTGGTCTTGCATTCAACCCCCGTGTGATTGTATCATGGGGTTGGGGGGCCAGCCAGTGTTTCAAATTGACTCTGATATCCAATAGCAACTTAAGGCACAGACATTAGCAGACAAAACGGCAGCTAATAAGTTGTGTGCTGTGAAAAGCTTCCCCTTCTGATTCCTGCAGTTCAAGACCTCTGTTAAAGAGACCGGGGGAGCAAAAATCAGCTGGCAATTCGCTGTGCAGACTAGATCTGGACTCAGATAAATGGTGGAGGATCTGCTAGAAGGACTGCTTCAAGGTCTGACACCCCATTAAAGGAGATCTTGGCCAATGAATTGCACAATGGGGTTTTCCCTGTTGATGCAGTTAATTAAACTCTTGATTAAATTTGCATAGGGGTAAAAACAATGGCTCTCAGAGCAGCAAACTTACTTTCCTCCTTCTCCCAAGCAATAATGGGGAGGGGGAGAGCAGCAGAGGGGCAGCCCCTACCCACTTATGAGGTTCAGCATGGAGATTAGGTGAATTGTGCTGCCACTAGAAGACACCAGCCCTGACCCTCCTGAGGTGTGTTAGAACAGGAGGCCTCATAGCCAACCCCCACCTTGAGCCATATAGGAGGGGAGGGGATGAGGGGTAGGTGGTTTTTCGGGGTGGGTTGCCACCTCCTCCTCTACCCCACTATGTCTGAGAGAGTTCCTCCCCCCCCCCCGACTCTGTTTGTTATATTTTTATCCTGCTTTTCAGCCAAAAATTGGCTCCCCAAGCAACTCGCAGCAATTATCCAACACAATATGCAGCTGAGGGAGATTCTCAGCTGGAGCCGAATGCAGGAACAATGGAGGGGCACCTGGCTGCTCCTGCCCCCCCCTCCTGATGGCTGCAGAGCAGTTGTTGAAGTGTGTGCAGGGGGGAGAATTTGGCCCCAGATCTCCTCCTTCCCCCTTATTGTTTTTTTTCTCTGAATGGAAGTAGGTGGAGGAAATCGCCCTTCTCTCCATTTTGCCATTGCCACAATTTGCAACCGTTTACAGCAGAGGGAGCCAATGTTGTGCTCTGCATATGTTGTTGGACTCCAAGGCAAAATGGCCAATAATCAGGGATGGAGGCAGCTAGAGTCCAAGCCATCTGCAGGGCACCACGTTGACTATCCCTGGTCTATAGGGATGCAGAGGAGAGGTGGGAGGCACCAGGTGGGGAACCCCAAAAGGAATCCCCAGGAGAAGGCGGCTCAGAGCCAGGGGGCTGGTGGTGGGGCAACAATGAGCAGTCAGAGGGAGAAGAGGCAGCAGACTGGGAGGAGGAGGAGGAGGTGTCAGAAGCTGAAGAGGTAACAGGACTTAGTGAGCAAGAAGAGTCTGTAGCAGAGAGCAGTTCAGAATCAGAGACAGGAGATGGAGATGAGGCAGGCTGCAGAAGATTCTAGGGAGTCTCCTCACCCTCCTGAGACCAGCTCCCCTCTCCCCTGGTCTCCCCAAACATGAAGAGGGCGGAGCAATGAGATACGAGGCAACAGAGTTTTAGGTTGCTGGGGAAAGACTCTGGAGGAGAAGATCCTTAGAGCATGGTGGGAAGGTGGGGACCTTCAGGCCTCCTTGCAACAGCCTCATTGGGGCAAGACCTACTGGGAAGGGTTGCTGTGATCACTAGGCCTGCACTGTTTCGGTTTCTTTCAATAAAGAGTTAACTTCGCTGACACTGGTCTTCTTTATTGCTGACCTACACCTGACTCTGGTTCCTGACCAGGTGGCGGGTGCTTTATGCATATGTAGCATCCACCTGCTTGCTTTTCCTTCCTTGTAAAAACAATATAACAATATTTTCCTGTATATACAGAATTACCACCCACCCACCCTGCCTTTTTTTTTAGGGCAGTCACACATTTCACTGATTGACATCAGGCCACTTAGCACGCTAACAGAAGGAACTAGTGAAACCTGCAACAAAATTATTATTATTATTATTATTTGAATTTATATCCAACCCTTCCTCCTGAAGGAGCCCAAGATGGCTGGCACAACAGCAACAACAACAACAGTTGCAATACCACCCAGAAGTGGAGTGTCCCTACAGTTCAACAAAGCCAAACACTCTTTCTGTGATTATACTGGTTGATTATTGATTATTTAATTTATATATGGCTTAATACATTAGAAATATCTCTAAGTGGTGTACAAAAAAGAAGCAACAACAGACAACTGAAACAAAACATTACAAAAAACACAGTTGCATGTAAAAATGTTACATTAATACAAAGTTATATCTATATCAAGAATTGACGCTTTCGCCGAAGAATGGATGCTTTTGAATTCTGGTGCTGGAGGAGACTCTTGAGAGTCCCATGGACTGCAAGAAGATCAAACCTCTCCATTCTTAAGGAAATCAGCCCTGAGTGCTCACTGGAAGGACAGATCGTGAAGCTGAGGCTCCAATACTTTGGCCACCTCATGAGAAGAGAAGACTCCCTGGAAAAGACCCTGATGTTGGGAAAGATGGAGGGCACAAGGAGAAGGGGACGATGGAGGATGAGATGGTTAGACAGTGTTCTCGAAGCTACAAACATGAATCTGACCAAACTGCGGGTGGCAGTGGAAGACAGGAGTGCCTGGCGTGCTCTGGTCCAGGGGGTCACAAAGAGTCGGACACGACTGAACGACTAAACAACATATCTATATCAATATGTTTTTCTTCTGACATACCCTCCCTCTCAGCCACCATGTTTTCACCCAGGGCCCAAATCTTCAACGAACCCACAGAAGTCTCACAATAAGAAGAGCTGCCGGAAACAGCGGTGATCACCCTAGTCTCTCATTCTACACTCACTTTTTCTCGACCGGGCCAAGGTGGAGGGCAGTTCTTCAGGCTGCCCACAGCTGCACTCTGCACACCCCGTTGCAGGTGCAGCAGGTTTGTGGAGTTTCCCAGGGGCTCCAGAGGATGAGAAAAGGGCTCCCCTCCCCTCCCAGCTCTATCTTCACCCTTCTGTCCTCTCCTCCTCCAGCTCCAGGTGTACAAATACCCAGGAGAGGGGACTCCATTGGGAGCCAAACCACACAGGGCACACAAATGCACATATAACTACAACATGATGGCCCCTTTTCAGAATGAAAAACCTCTTAGGAGAGTGGAGAAACAGCAGGATAGATCTTTGGCAAAAAGTTGTCCATACACAAACCAGCAGCAGGAATACTCTGGGAGTGGACAGGAGCAGACCCTCAAAGTGCCCTTATTTTCCAGGGACAGTCCTGGATTTACAGAAGCTGCCCCAGTTTCTGATTTGATCCCATAATGTCCCGTTTTCCCGTAGGAAGTCCCTATTTTCATTCAAGAAATGTTGGAGGGTATGGAGTTGTGCAATCCCCGAGCCAAGGAGATAAGTAACTATGCAACCTTTAGAAGACATCTGAAGCCAGCCCTGTAGAGGGAAGTTTTGTTCACGTTTAATGTTTTATTGTTTTTATATATGTCGGAAGCCGCCTAGAATGGCTGGGGCAACCCAGTCAGATGGGTGGGGTATAAATAGAATAAGAATAGAATAGGATGTCCCTATTTTCACTGTGGTGTAAACCACTGAGCCTTGGGCTTGCCGATCAGAAGGTTGGCAGTTCGAATCCCCGCGATGGGGTGAGCTCCCGTTGCTCGGTCCCTGCTCCTGCCAACCTAGCAGTTCGAAAGCACGTCAAAGTGCAAGTAGATAAATAGGTACCGCTCCGGCGGGAAGGTAAACAGCATTTCTGTGTGTTGCTCTAGTTCACCAGAAGCAGCTTAGTCATGCTGGCCACATGACCCAGAAAAACTGGCTGCGGACAAACGTTGGCTCCCTCGGCCTGTAAAGCGAGATGAGCGCCAAAACCCCAGAGTCGTCTGCGACTGGACTTAACAATCAGGGGTCCTTTACCTTTACCTGTTTATTTTCGTGGAAGAAATGTTGGCGCGGATGTGGGACTGTGTGTGCATTATCGGTGGCATTTTGGGAAGTTTAAATGGTGACCAGATCCAGCCAGTCAGCCCTACTCAGACCACAAGTGGGGCTGGGGGTGTAAAGGGGAGCCCAGGAGAGGCAGCAGAAGACTCCTGCCCAGTGATGCTTGCAGTAGCCCCACAACCACTTTGTCTTAATACAATGCTACTTCTGGGCTCTGCCTTATGCTTGTGCTGAGCAACCGGTTTTGTTAAAGCCCTGTAGGATCTCTGGAATGTTCGGGGGAGGATTCCCCAGCTGGAGTTCATCAGCCAGGAAAAGGAGGGCGGAGGGCGCCCCCGTGTGGGAAAAATGCGTCACTTCACACAGAACACCAAGCTCTCTTGCCGTCTCAGACCCACAGGCTGCAACTGCAGTGTGCACACCCAAACCTGCGTGCATAGGCCCACAAGCGCTTTTAAAACACAGAAAACGGGGCGCTTCCTTCCTCACGTAACCGATGCGGTCCATCCATCGCTGAGACTGGCCAGGGCTCAAGCCGTTTCCAGCCCCGCCTCCCGTGCTTTTAGGAAGCACTGAGTCAATGCACAACTGTTCCACGAGGAGGCGCTGCTGCCTTAGAAGTGTGAAAAGGCGGTTGCTGCTTTGATCCCAACCGGGCAAATTGTCCCCTAAGATCTAACTGCAAAAGCCCAAGTGCCTTTGGATAGGAGGGTTGCTGTCATGGCTCACCTCAGATCACCTGACCTGAGGCAGGAGGGAGGTGGCGGCAGGTGCCTCCAGACAGGACAGCTAAGGAACAATATAGGTAAAGGTAAAGGGACCCCTGACAGTTAGGTCCAGTCATGACCGACTCTGGGGTTGCAGCACTCATCTCGCTTTATTGGCCGAGGGAGCCGGCGTACAGCTTCTGGGTCATGTGGCCAGTGTGACTAAGCCGCTTCTGGCGAACCAGAGCAGCACACAGAAACGCCGTTTACCTTTCCGCCGGAGCGGTACCTATTTATCTACTTGCATTTGACGTGCTTTCGAAGTGCTAGGTTGGCAGGAGCAGGGACTGAGCAACGGGAGCTCACCCCGTCGCGGGGATTCGAACCACCGACCTTCTGATCGGCAAGTCCTAGGCTCTGTGGTTTAACCCACAGCGCCACCCGCGTCCCACAAGGAACAATATAGAATCACAGAATTGTAGAGTTGGAAGGGACTCCAGGGGTCATCAAGTCCACCCCCCTGCAATCTGATCTGGATCACACAGAACAGATGGCCATCCAACCTCTGCTGAAAAACTGCCAAGGAAGGAGACTGCGCCACCTCTCGTGGGAGTCTCTTCTGCTGTCAAAGAGCTCCTAAGGTCAGCAAGTTCTTCCTGACACTTAGTCAGAATCTGTAACTATAAAGCAGAATACACCTGTCTCTTACAATTTGCTATGGGGAAATCCCATGGAAGCAATAATGGGCAGGAGCCCAATTGCTCTCGAAAGACAAGACAGCATGCCCTGCTCTGATGCTCTGAATATTGCTGTGCAGCAGTAAGCTGGTGAAGGTTTTGTTTTGCGGCATGGAAATTAGCTCTACTGGCTGCTAATGTGTTCCCAGTGGGTGCAATCGTGCCCTTGAGAGCTTTCCCTCTTCACTCACTAAGTTTCTGAGCTCACCAGCACCACCTCCCCTTTGGTCATCAGGGGGTAAGGATCGTGTCCTTTATTTCTCTTGAAATGTACATCGAGCCAAAGAGGGAAGTTGAAAGAGTGGTGCTCGTTCCCACTTCCTTTTTCAGCTCCTTTGATAAGACTCAGATTAAGCATACATCTGGTTCCAACTGTATCAAACGGAGAAGCAAAATTTGTGTGACATGCTTTCTGTCTTTTTGGGGGGCAGGAGGAGAGTATTGATCCGGGGGGGGGGTGCCCACAAGTCTGAGGAGGTCAGTAGACCCTGTACAAATGACTGCACACCTAGTTGGAAGAGGCACAGGAGTGGGGAGGGACAATCTTTTAAAAAGTTGGCAACCCTATTTGCTGTGAGCGGAAACTTCCACAGCTTCAGATAGGACAGTCATGCACACCGTATTACACAGGGTCAGGAAGGCCTCTGTTGAGCTGCTGCTCTGCTGTGGTTGACATAATAATAATTATAATAATAATTTATTATTTATACCCTGCCCATCTGGCTGGGTTTCCCCAGCCACTCTGGGCAGCTTCCAACAAAATATTAAAATGCAATAGTCTGTTAAACATTAAAAGCTTCCCTAAACAGGGCTGCCTTCTAAATGTCAGATACGAAGTTGTTTATCTCTTTTACATCTTAAGGGAGGGCGTTCCACAGGGTGGGTGCCACTACTGAGAAGGCCCTCTGCCTGGTTCCCTTTAGCTTTGCTTCTCAAAGTGAGGGAACCGCCAGAAGGCCCTCGGAGCTGGACCTCAGCGTCCGGGCTGAACGATGGGGGTGGAGACGCTTCTTCAGGTATACTGGGCTGAGGCCGCTTGGGGCTTTAAAGGTCAGCACCAACACTTTAATTGTGCTCGGAAACGTACTGGGAGCCAGTGTAGGTCTTTCAAGACCGGTGTTATATGGTCTCGGCGGCCGCTCCCAGTCACCAGTCTAGCTGCCGCATTCTGGATTAGTTGTAGTTTCCGGGTCACCTTCAAAGGTAGCCCCACGTAGAGCGCATTGCAATAGTCCAAGCGGGAGATAACCAGAGCATGCACCACTCTGGCGAGACAGTCTGCAGGCAGGTAGGGGACTTTGAGGGTTTTCCTCGCTCACACAACAGGGTTTCTTCAAGCTCATTGTGCAACTTTCTATCACATAGGAAGGGAAGACACTAGAAGGAGCAAGAGGCCATGGGTCACCGAGATGGCATTAATTCATGAATCACAGAATTGTAGAATTACAATGTTGGGTAGGGTCATCTAGTCCCCCCCCCCCCCCGCGCGCAATGCAGGAACCACCTTATTAACTTGCACACAGACTGGATGCCAAAGAGGGCACGGCTCCTGCATCTTCTGATATCTGTGCAGAAGAGGGAATATCAGCAGGTGCATTCCCCTTTTCCATACAACGATGAAAGCGCAAGAGCCCTGCCCTCTCCTGCATCCAGACACCTTACGCTCAGAGGAATCCTTACACTTATCAGACAGAGAGCCCATTCTTGCATTCAAATATTCTTGAGCCTGTGGTGTGCAGGACTAGATTTCCCCCCAAAGCCAGTAAGCTTCTCTCTCTAATATTGATCCAGAAGGCTACAAATTAGGGGTACCTTCAAATGCTGCTAGAGCACAAATCTCATCACACCTGACCATTATCCATGCTGGTGGGGGCTGGTGGGAGTTGGAGCCTGAGAACCACTGAGAACCACATTGCCTATGCCAGCTCTAAATATTGCGAGAATTTGCAACACACCGCTGAGCAAATTGCTTCATCAGTGCTTGCCTGAGGGAACTATCTGCCCTGTCCTCCTCCCCTGTTCTGTTCTGGGGGCGCTCCCGACTCCCCCTCCCCCACACAGGCAATTTTGGGAGTGCAGGGGAAAGCATATCCTACAGCACAGTACGACCTTAAAACAGGCATGGCTGCAAATGAGCATTGATGTTGTCTAGCCATAAATTGCTGGTGACGAGCACTAATGCCCAGGCACCACAGGAATGAGGCTTTAGCTCATCAGGAAAAGCACCTTTGTGTAAAAGCCCCCATGTTCAAGCCCTGGCACTTCAGCTGAGCTGGAGGCCCAATGGTCTGACTCAGTATAAAGGCAGCTTCATCGATGTTCCCCGTTTTCCTCGCACCTGTCAGCCCCTGGATCACTTTCACACAGGAGTTGACTGCATTGCTCACCTGCTTAATGCGCTGTGGAGAGGTAGGCGTTCTACCAAGAGTAACACCAAGGTAGCCTGGCAACGGTTCCTGGGCAATTTCATACCACAGTAACATATTTCCATACCTTTGATCTCATCTGCACAACTTGAGATGAAATCCCAAGAGCAGCGTTTTGTTGTGGTTATCGGAACGATGGCACATACCGTTGAGATCTTCACACGAAAACTGTTTCTTTCCTTCCTCTTGCTAGATGGGTGCTTGCATTGCTTGAAGGGCACCCACTCTAGCACTTGTGGGCACAGCAGAGATGGGGATGCACGAGGCTCTTTGAGCCCATGGATCACATTCCCTCTTGGGCAGCTTTCCAGAGGCTGTAATAGCAGGCGGACCAACCAGATGTGACTCTTGTCATAAGAACCCGAGAAGAGAGCTCTGTTGGATCAGGCCAATGGTCCATCTGCTCCAACATCTCGTTCTCACAGTGGACAACCACTGCAAGCAGGACCAGAGCACATCTTCTCCACTAGCCTGACACCCTAACCACTACTACATCCCTCCTGGCTTTCAGTTGAGCTCAGTTCTTTGCTCTGTCTTGTGAGTCGCATCAGGAACTGTCCCAGGTCCTAGCCTTAGCTTTCCCAGAGGTGTAGAGGAAGGTGAATGCAAGAGAGCACATCTCCAGGACTATTTTTCAGAACAGGAATGTATAGCATCTAGATCAAGGGAAGTAATAGTGCCACTGTATTCTGCTCTGGTCAGACCTCACCTGGAGTACTGTGTCCAGTTCTGGGCACCACAGTTCAAGAAGGACACTGACAAACTGGAACGTGTCCAGAGGAGGGCAACCAAAATGGTCAAAGGCCTGGAAACGATGCCTTATGAGGAACGGCTAAGAGAGCTGGGCATGTTTAGCCTGGAGAAGAGGAGGTTAAGGGGTGATATGATAGCCATGTTCAAATATCTAAAAGGATGTCACATAGAGGAGGGAGAAAGGTTGTTTTCTGCTGCTCCAGAGAAGCGGACACGGAGCAGTGGATCCAAACTACACGAAAGAAGATTCCACCTAAACATTAGGAAGAACTTCCTGACAGTAAGAGCTGTTCGACAGTGGAATTTGCTGCCAAGGAGTGTGGTGGAGTCTCCTTCTTTGGAGGTCTTTAAGCAGAGGCTTGACAACCATATGTCAGGAGTGCTCTGAAGGTGTTTCCTGCTTGGCAGGGGATTGGACTCGATGGCCCTTGTGGTCTCTTCCAACTCTATGATTCTATGATGTCATCAGAAGGAGTGGCAGGGCCATTGATGGACCCTCTTTGCCCTGGGAAGTGAATGAGGTGATAATGTGGCTTTGAAGTTCGTTTCTGACTGAGCAGCATAGAGCAGACATGGCCAAACTTGGCCCTCCAGCTGTTTTGGGACTACAACTCCCATCATCCCTAGCTAACAGGACCAGTGGTCAGGCATAATGGGAACTGTAGTCCCAAAACAGCTGGTGGGCCAAGTTTGGCCATGCCTGGCATAGAGGAAAGCAGAAAATTTAAGCCGTAATACCTATTTGCTGGATTGTAGGCATTTCTAATTGAAAGCTAGAGGTTACATTTGGCAGACCAAGTGTCTTTTGTTCAATGCTGGGGTGGGGAGCCGGTGGCCTTCCAGGGGTTGCTAGACCTCAGCCCCCATCAACCTTGACCACTGGTCAGCCTGTCTGATAGGAATTCCATGAACACCTGGAGGGACACAGTTCCCCCACCCCTTCTCAAATGTGTTTCGTGAGTTGAATCTATGCAGTCGGCAGTAAACACCCCTGGATTTAATGGCGCTTATTCCCCTGCATGTGAAGACAGGCTCTGGCAGACTGAGCAGATGAGATCAGTCGTGGGTCCAACTGTCAAGAAGGCAGATTCTGCACACGCTGTAAGGAGTAAATGGGGCTCATCCACCTGGGAAGGTAGCCCATCAGGGAGAAGGAGAACTCTGATCCTAAAAATCCACTGCCTTGCAGGAGATCTTCAAGAGAAGAAAAGGCGAAGGAGCAAACCCGACACAAATCCAGAGTGGAGACCCTCAGATGATTGGATGGTGCCTTGTCTGCCTCCTTCCTGCAACTCCTGCAGCCAAGCTGGTGCCAAATGTATTGTTCTGCTTTGGACCACCGCAGCAAGGCCAAGGTGGGGGGGGGGGTCCAGGACCTCCAGACACACTGCCCAGGATTGTTCCCCAGGGAGGTCCCTATGGTACTTGTCTTCATCCTCGGAAGTGCTCTCCATTGCCTCTCAAGACAGACAGAAGCTAACAACTCCCAGGAAACCATGTATAGGATTGCAGTCATGATGATCCTATTAAATAGGTATTGTGCTATGTACTGCTCCTCTTTGGTGTGTGTGTCGTTTGTCTATGCATGTAATCATAATGGATCGACACAGCTGCCTACCCTTTTGGACTCTCGCTGGGGACTTGGCTATTGACTCTTCTCGGGGGCGAGTGTGGCAAAGCGGGACTGTCAAGAGGAGCCCTTGTGCTACTAGGCCACTGCATCTGTTTAGCCTGGACTCCATGCAAAAATGCTGCCTATTTGAATCTTCTCTGCTGGTCCAGTTTTTACCAGAAGCACCGAGCTGCCCCAGTCCCCAGGCCTCGGGTGTTGGCCGTGTTTCACACTTCTGAGCAATCAAACTGCTCCGACACATTTCGTGAAACTTCAGCAGTTGACCGCTGTCTGCAGAGGGGCTGGATTGGGATCACAGGAACGTAGGATGCTGCCTTACACTGAGTCAGACCATTGGCTCCTCTAGACTGCCATCGCTCTTCAGGGTTTCAGGCAGGGGTCTCCCCCCCCCCCCCAACTAGAGATGCTTGCAACCTGGGATCTTCTTCACTAATAATAACATCTGCTCTACCACGAGGCAAACTCTTATAGCCAAAAGCAACAGTGGTTTTATAAACGGCAGCCTGAGTTTAGAGGCTCTGGGAGTTTTGCTATCATTGGGCTTATCTGATTGTGCAACTTAACTGGCAAAACTTGAGAAGCTTTTCAGAAGGACCTGGAAGCAGTCTGAAAAAAATGTGTTTGAGGAATGTCTAAGCCAGAGTACACAGGTAAAGGGATTGTTTTCAAATCTAGTGTAAACATCTAAGTCCTTGTGTACCGGCTGTACACAATGGTTATTCAATGGCGAGGAAGTTTCCTTGTGACTTTTAGCAAACTCAGCCATGGAGTCCTGCCTATTTGCTGCCTGCTCAGCCCTGCTTGTCATTTACCGAAATATACCCACAATGGCTGGGAAGAAAGCATATATAAATCATTAGCTTATTTGTTTTTATGGCATCCAGTAATGTGATGACTGCACATGTTAATTTTGGGATCAAGCTTTCCTGTGTGTGATTGTTCCCACAGTGCATGGCTATGCTCAGTGGAAAGAATTTCACTTGGCAATGAACAATACCTCCATTTTACAGGCAACATAATAGGCGGGCTCAGGGCCGGAGTTTCTGACTCAACACAATGTTCGTGCAAAGGTTCCCTGGCAATCAGGTTGCCAACTGATCAGAAAATGATCCTGACAGGCCTGCTCCTGTGCCTGAAAAAGGAAAGACAGCTCAATGGGAAGAAAGAAACAGTGAAGCTAATGTTTGTCCATCGAGCTGTTTTTTTGCAAACACAGCTGCAGTGCCCAGGGGGAAAGTTGGCAACATTACATGGCAAAGGGCATGGTGTAGTGGTTAGAGTGCTGGACTGTGACCTGGGAAACCAGGGTTTGAATCCCCACTCAGCCATGAATGTCACTGGGTGATCTTGGGCCAGTCACTGTATCTCAGCCTATCCTACCTCACAGGGTTGGTATGGGGGTAAAATGAGGAGCGGAGAACCAAGTACGTGACCTTGAGGTCCTTCGTGGAAAAATGGGATAAAAATGCAATAAATGCAATAAGTAAAATGTAGCTAAGCCTTACCTGGGCTGGTCCATTTCTGGTATTTGAAGTGCAAATGTACAAATCCACTTACAAACATGCAGGCACTCCCACACAACCAAACATTCACATATACACACTTGCAAACACCCACAGTAGGATTCAGTAGTTAACTAAAGCGTTTGGTTAGAGCAATAGGTGCACCTGCCGTGGGTGCAACCCAATATGGTGATGGGCCATATTGAACATAGAATCATAGAATCATAGAGTTGGAAGAGACCACAAGGGCCATCGAGTCCAACCCCCTGCCAAGCAGGAAACACCATCAGAGCACTCCTGACATATGGTTGTCAAGCCTCTGCTTAAAGACCTCCAAAGAAGGAGACTCCACCACACTCCTTGGCAGCAAATTCCACTGTCGAACAGCTCTTACTGCCAGGAAGTTCTTCCTAATGTTGAGGTGGAATCTTCTTTCTTGTAGTTTGGATCCATTGCTCCGTGTCCGCTTCTCTGGAGCAGCAGAAAACAACCTTTCTCCCTCCTCTATGTGACATCCTTTTATATATTTGAACATGGCTATCATATCACCCCTTAACCTCCTCTTCTCCAGGCTAAACATGCCCAGCTCCCTTAGCCGTTCCTCATAAGGCATCGTTTCCAGGCCTTTGACCATTTTGGTTGCCCTCCTCTGGACACGTTCCAGTTTGTCAGTGTCCTTCTTGAACTGTGGTGCCCAGAACTGGACACAGTACTCCAGGTGAGGTCTGACCAGAGCAGAATACAGTGGCACTATAACTTCCCTTGATCTAGATGCTATACTCCTATTGATGCAGCCCAGAATTGCATTGGCTTTTTTAGCTGCCGTATCACATCCAAGATAATACAATATATTGACAGTTATTAAATGAATGCTAAATAATGCGGCGTTCTCTTGCTCGGAGGCTTAGTGAGGGCAACAGACCAGACTTATTGGCATGTTTCCATTGGCCAAGTGCATGCAGTCTAGCCCATAAAAAGACATCCAGCTATTGTTTGGAGAAGTGGGGACAGTAACTGTACACTAACAGCTGGCAGGTTTTTTCACCCAACAGCTTTCTGAGCAAGAGCAGTCTATCTGAACAGTAAGAGCATGGAATTTCAGCAGCAGTATGGCGACACTCCAGAGCCCCTCTTCCTGGTGCCTGAACCCTTCATCCTGATTCTTCGTTTGCAGGTTCCCCACCCCTGGATTAGACCAAGGCTAGCCTCTTTTACCTTCACTCCCATCGCCTCCTGAACCCACACGTGGGTTAGATATAATCCTGCCATAGCCCATTCAAATGTCAACCAAAGACTTCTCCCCATTGTAATCACCCCCATGGACTCCTTTCCCATGGAGTGATAGATGCAAATGTGCAAAAGGCAACGGAGAACACGAGAGGCTTTGTGGCCCGTGAAGGTTTCCACGGACTATTATGATTATTGATTAAATCTGTATACTGCCCATCATTCATAGATCTCAGAGTGATCCGCATCCGATTGGTTCTTTGCATTTCCATTCTTTCTCCCCCTGTGCTGGGGGGCCTTCTTGAAACAAGATGTCCTCCACCAACTTTCACCCCCTCCACCGGTTGCCACAGCAACTTTGTTGACAGCGTAATTTGGATCAATGGAATCCCAAGCTGAGCAGGCAAGGGGCCGGTTGCTAGGCGACAAGAAGCCCTGGATGCCTGTGGATCCTTGGTGCTGGCTCTTCCCTGTCCTCCAAGTTGGGGAGGTTTGCTTTGGGAGCAGGGTTAGCCCCTTCAGGCATGGTGACTTTGCAAGAGAAGCCAGGAAGCCTTTCTGCAAGTACTTGGGCTGGTGGGCGCCACAAGGGACTGAATTATTCGTCAATCCCGATGGAGGGCACCGTGGTGAACACAGAAACTCTTCACTTTCCACAGTATGCTTTGCCCTTGTGCATTTTGCTTCCTTTGGCCAAACAGGTTTTGTGTATTTGCATATTTTTGAGAAGGTACAAAAATATGCTTTCTGTAGGCAAAAGTGGTAGATGCACCAGGAGCACAATCCCTTTTCCAAACTGCCTACAGCTCTCTCTTTAGAAGAAAAATAAAGATACCGTATTTTTCGCTCTATAAGATGCACCTAGTTTTTGGAGGAGGAAAACAAGAAAAAAAATATTCTGAATCTCTGAAGCCAGAACAGCAAGAGGGATCGCTGCGCAGCGAAAGCAGCGATCCCTCTTGCTGTTCTGGCTTCTGGGATAGCTGCGCAGCCTGCATTCGCTCCATAAGACGCACACACATTTCCCCTTACTTTTTAGGAGGGAAAAAGTGAGTCTTATAGAGCAAAAAATACGGTAATCTGTCTGCTGTTTAGGCAGTCTGGGTTTGCCTGGGAGCCACAAGTGTATGTGCTTTCTTCTGAAGATACAGTTAATATGTTTTATATACGAAATGATGCTGTGTATCCTTCTCACCTGAAAGGAGCACTTTTATGGTCCAAGCTTCCAGGCTGCCTTTTCCCTTATAGAGAAACCTTGTTTTCCATTTCAGCTTTCTAACTGAGATGGTTCTGCACTCCATGCTTAGCTCACTGGGCCGTTGGGCAGATTTGATTTTATTTTTAATTCCCTGCATACTTTGGTTCTCATTCTCACGTGCCGGACATCTCCCTTCCGTTCCTCCGTGGAGCCAGTTCAGCACTATTTCCGTGGGCTTCTCGCCGCATGAATTTCCAAGGGCTTGAGCATAAGAGGAGTAAACTACACAAGCAGTCGCTTTTGGGTGGGGGTGAGAGGAGAGACCATGAATCCTCCTTTCAGTAAAACGCAGGAAAGCGTATGGCGTGGGAGGAGTGGAGAAGAGAAAGTTTCTTCAAAATCTTAAAATGATTCATCTTTCGAGATTCCAATCAGGGCTGGATTCTCTCTCCCACTCTCCTCCCTCCCCCACCCTCATCCCCTGAAGTCCCCGATGGTTTAGGCCCGGAGAGTTCCGTGTTGGCTCCATCTCTGATTGAAACCCTTGGGGACATGGATTTGCAAAGGCCTATTGTTCCAGCGGCCCGTTTCCTGCTTCAGCTGCTGCTGTTTTAAAGCTTGGCACAAACGCACTGCAAACGGGAGTTGGGAAGGAGTCGCTTCTGACCTCTGCTCCTCTACACAGAAGCCATTCAGGGCAGTCAGAAGCCCCCTTAGATGAGATCGCTCAGGGTGGGAATGCAGCGCAGGCCAGCCCAGGGTCAAAGCTGCATTCCATGACTTTTGCTCTCCCTCTAATTCTCTCTAACGGAATGAGAGACTCGCCAGAAGGCTGTGACCTCCGCTCATTAGGGGGCAGAATTCAGAGTTGCCCTCTGCCATCAGAAATTTGCAAAAAGCAAGTCCAAGCTGGGTACTGCCTAAATCACGGCAGCTCTCCTAACGCCAACCCTTCCAGGCTCCGCAGACGAAAGGCTTTTTGGTGTAAAGGCTCGCTGGATCAGATGAAAGGTCGCCCTCGTCCAGCATTCTGTTCCCACAGCAGCCAAGCCAGATTTGCCTCTGGGAAGCTTCTTATGAGCAGAGGACAACGCTCCTTCCCCTTCTGTGTGTCCCCAGCACCCAACATTCACATACGCTCCCTGTTATTATTTACCAGGAACACTCTGTCTTTTCTGGTACATGTCCCAAGTAAGTCACACGCCTTTGTGGGAAGCCTTTTTCAAAATGTTTGCAGCATCTTCAGGCGTGTCCTAGCTGCCCATTCACCACCACCACTCACAGCATGTTGCTGGTGTGCTTGAATTGCAGTTGTCCCGTCATAAGTACAACCAGACACATTGATAGATTAAACAAACCATTTCAGACCCCGTGAAATGAGGCTTTCTTGGTTGACCCAGCATTTGATGGCTGAAAGATACAGTTTCTGGCAACCTGAAATCGCTGGCTGAAAATACATTCAACTGTTTTTAGAATGTTTCTAAGTGTATTTACACACACTTATTATTGATGTGTTTTCCACCCTGGGCTCCTTTGGGAGGAAACTGAATGAATACATTGAATAATATATATTCTGAAGCAGGCATAGGCAAACTCCGGCCCTCCAGATGCTTGGGACTACAATTCACATCATCCCTGACCACTGGTCCTGTTAGCTAGGGATGATGGGAATTGTAGTCCCAAACATTTGGAGGGCCAGAGTTTGCCTATGCCTGTTCTAAAGGTTTGGGATTTGTTTTTTTAAAGGGGATATATAACACACATTGTAAGTCAGGCTATAGCAAGGTAAATAAATATGTTATTCAAAAAAGAGCATCTTACGGAATGAAGCGAGGTGTGCCTTATGTTACTTTGGGTGAGGACAGTTTACAAATGTCCCAGTTTTTGCCTAGGAAATGCCTAGGAATTTTCCTTGTGTGATTGGACCTTATCTTCTTCTCCTATGTACATTTGCGGGGGGGGGGGGGCTCACAACCCACCACACTTCTTGGTGCATCACAGAATCACATTGGGGGACCTATTTTTAAAAGGGGGGGGGAGCGTTTAGGGCTGCCACCTTTATCCCAACCTTATCAACCTACTGCATGTGCATAATCCTGTTCCAACACCACAATATACCATATTTTTCGCCCTTTGGGCGCACTTTTTCCCCTCCAAAAATGAAGGGGAAATGTGTGTGCGTCCTATGGAGTGAATGCAGGCTTTCGCTGAAGCCTGGAGAGCGAGGGGGGTCGGTGCGCACCGACCCCTCTCGCTCTCCAGGCTTCAGGAAGCTATCTGCTAGCCGTGGGAGACCCAGCTCTCCCACGGCTAGCAGAGACGTTGCCGGCACCCAGAAGCTTGGGGTGCGCTGAGCTCCGCATGCCCCAAGCTTTGGGATTAGCGCAGCGCACCTGGGGGGGAAATAAAAAATTCTTCCTTTATTTCCCCCCCAAAAAACTAGGTGCGTCCTAAGGGCCGGTGCGTCCTATGGGGCAAAAAATATGGTATTGTTTTCATATCTAGTACAGGGATGGCTAACTTCTTTTGCACACCAGATTGTTGTCTGCATTTGACTTGATCCAGAATTAAAAGTTCCTAGGAAGAGGGAAAGGCTATGGAACTGGTTTATGTCTGTAGTGCAGATAGAAGCCCCAGACTTTGCTTCAGCTGCCCATTATTCTCTCATTCTGGAGCACCACTGCATTGTAGAACTGTAAGGGGAAGCAAGAAGGACAGTTCCACAGCTAAACAGCAATGCTTACATGTGATGTGACACATTCATTTAACTCCAGATTCCAGAATTGAGTCTCAGTGTGGAGAATTCCATGTCGGAAGACCTAAATTACAAGGAAGAAAAACAGATGGCTGGAGGCCAGGGCCTAAGTGCTGCTAAGGGAGTGAGGGGGGGGGAGCATTAAAAATAAGTTGTGGTGTCTGTCCTCTGGTGCTGTAGCGTTCTGAAATGTTCCATCAAGTTGCAATGTTCTGGGGTAATAGGGACAGTCCCTTTAAAAACATGGTGATTCTGGCAAACCTTTCTGTTCCTGTCTTGCCTGATGAATCACTCTGTGACCTTGGGTAACTCTCCCACCCCGTTTTCCCAGCCTCAGTCTCCCTTCCTTGACACAGGAGAATTGGCCCAGCTTGCTTCATCATGGCAGACTGTGGTGTTCAGTTAATGAACGTTAAGCCCTCTGAGATGCGTTGGCCGGGTTCTTCTTCTTATCGCTGCTCTGGAATCTCCCAGCAAAAAGAAAGAAACGGAAAGCGGGGGGGGGGGGGGGACTGTTGTAATAATTAACCTCACCAAGCTCGGCAAACTGAGCTGGCAAACTGCACGTGGCCGTGATTTCCCAGCTCAGGAGTGGGGCGCAGGGGAGAGATGCAGTAGCTGCATAATGCAACAGAGCTACGCCACTGTTTGGAACAGGAGGCGACGGAAGATGGGGAGCCTGTGCCGCTATGCATGGCAAGGAAAGATTCCAAAGAAAGACGGTCCCTTAGGTGGCAGATCCTGATTGCTTGTGCTAGGCAGGGGTCAGCAAACTTAGCTCGGGCCGGTGTCTCCAGCGCCAATCTCGCAGCGGGCCAGAGGGCGGGGATGCATGTGCCCATACGTGTGCGCACCACACTATTTCCGGTGAACTTGCGGCTCGGAGGAGCACTAGAAATAGCTTGTGTGCATGTGCACGGGCCTCCTCCAACCCGGATGTGCACCGGAAATAACACTTGCGCATGCACAAATAATGCTTGCGCATGCGCACAAGCTATTTCCGGTGCTCCTCCGACCCGGAAGTGGGCACTTGCGCCGCGCAACGTAGCGTTAGTAAGAGCGGGTGGCCAGTGGTGTAGCGTGGGTTGTCAGCACCCGGGGCAAGGCAAGTTATTTGCGCTCCCTAACCCGGGGCAAGGCAAGTAATTTGTGCCCCCCCCCCGCTGCACTGTCCCTCCCCCAGATAGTCCCTCGCTCTCTCTCCGCACCGCACGCCTGGCACCCTCCCCTCCACAGTGGGCGGCGACCCGGCGGCTCGGATCGGATTCGCACAGCCAGCACTGCAGTGAGAGAGAGAGAGTGAGCCAGGTAGGGGCAGAGAGCTGCGAGTGCGAACGCGCCCCCCCCCAGATGTTGCGCCCGGTGCGGCCGGCCCCCCCTGCACCCCCCACGCTACGCCACTGCAGGTGGCAGGGGTTACCGTGCACTGGATAAACGAGTCCCTTGGGCCTTATCCGGCCCGCGGACCTTAGTTTCAGGACCCCTGTGCTAGGGGGACTGAATGTAACAAGAGCCTTCCTGGATCTGCTGTCTCTCAGATGCCTGTGGGAAACCCATGAGGAGCACATGAGTGCAACAGCACACTTGTGATTAAGGTAAAGGTAAAGGGACCCCTGACCATTAGGTCCAGTCGTGACTGACTCTGGGGTTGTGGCGCTCATCTCGCTTTATTGGCTGAGGGAGCCAGCATACAGCTTCCAGGTCATGTGGCCAGCATGACTAAGCCGCTTCTGGCAAACCAGAGCAGTGCACAGAAACGCCATTTACCTTCCCACCGGAGTGGTACCTATTTATCTACTTGCACTTTGACGTGCTTTCGAACTGCTAGGTTGGCAGAAGCAGGGACCGAACAATGTGACCTCACTCCGTTGTGGGGATTTGAAACGCCGACCTTCTGATCGGCAAGCCCTAGGCTGTGTGGTTTAACCCACAGCGCCACCTGAGTCCCCCACACTTGTGATTACTAGCTACTATTATACAGAGGCATAGTGCAACTGCTGGCGTCTGACCCCAGCACTCTTTTCCCCGCACCAGGGAAACATACCCAAACTATACATGATGGTGGAGAGCCAGGAGTGCATCTTTAAAATCACTTTCTCTTTTGAAAAGCAGCTGCTCTTTGTGTGTGTACACATGAGAGAGAAGATAGAGCTTTGGATCAAGGAAGCAAAGTGGAGAGGTTTAACCCTTTCGCCCCTTTCCCCCACATCCGTTCCCTGATGCAAACCCTCCTACCCCACAAGAGCAGCTATTACCGTAGCTGAAATGGTGAAAACAGATGCCATATTTTAGCTCAAATTAAGCTCCGTGAAAAGCTTGATTTGAGCCAGGGCTCAGCTTCTGAACATACTATTAGTGCCAGGTGCCACCCCTGAAATATGCAAACAACTCAATCATACCTGATGAACAAATGCACCTGAATTACTAGCCCTCATAGGAGGTTGCCTGTTGCATCTCTGCATGAGTTACTATTTGGGGTATGTTTCTTTTTAGTCTTTGCAGATCTAAGAGTGTTGTGTTTCCCTTTTCAATTCAGATAGATTTTGTGCCTCAGCTATCCGAAGTTTAGGAAACACTGGCCTAGAATCCTCCAACCCCACACCTTGCAAGATTGGTAAACCCGCAGTATAGCACCATAGAATCGACTGAAAAGGGAGCAGTATTTATGTTTGTTGTTTGCATCCTGACATCGCAGTCACAAATATTTTTACTAAGAAAAAGTTCCACTAAGTTCAATGGGAAAAATCTTGGTGGAAGGCCTGATCTCTGCATGTTTAGGGTGCAATGAGTGCAATGAGATTGAGTGGGGGGGGGGAGGGAGGCTCGGTAAATTTCATTGTACACAGGTTGTACATTGACAATAAAGGTTTATTTATTTATTTATATTATTATTATTATTATTATTATTAGGAATTAAGTTCCAGTCAATTCAGTGAAACTAAATACCTGGTGACTGAGCAAAGGCTCATAGGTAAGGACCTATGTCATTCTGGTGCACTGCATTCTGTATTGGCACTTAAATTCCCCATTGTGCTTCATCCACTGGCGGAGGAACTGGGGGGCGGGGGAGTGCACCCCCCCCGGCACCATCGGGTAGGGGGATACCATTGCAGCTGCACCCCCAGACATGCGCCGCACCCCCCACACTGTGCCGGGCCCCAGGACACACATCACGCCCCCGGGATGCATGCCATGCCCAGCGGTCGACGTGTCAAGCCCCCGGGACGCGCACCAGCCCCCCCGCCTGCTCTCCCCCCCCCCCCGGTGCTGGAGCATGCAGCTTCGCCACTGGCTTCATCTACAGCAGGGGCAGGGAACCAAGGACCGCAATCCCCTGGGCAACCTTCCAAGGGCCACATGTTAGTGGGGGGGGTGGAGCCAGAGACAAAAGTAGGTGGAGCAACAAATGTAAATTTCCCCTTGTACAGTAGGCCAGTTTCTACTTAGACAAACATGTTGCTGTCCTCCACTCTGGCAAGCAAGAGACATCCATAGAATCATAGAATCATAGAGTTGGAAGAGACCACAAGGGCCATCGAGTCCAACCCCCTGCCAAGCAGGAACCACCATCAGAGCACTCCTGACATATGGTTGTCAAGCCTCTGCTTAAAGACCTCCAAAGAAGGAGACTCCACCACACTCCTTGGCAGCAAATTCCACTGTCGAACAGCTCTTACTGTCAGGAAGTTCTTCCTAATGTTTAGGTGGAATCTTCTTTCTTGTAGTTTGGATCCATTGCTCCGTGTCCGCTTCTCTGGAGCAGCAGAAAACAACCTTTCTCCCTCCTCTATGTGACATCCTTTTATATATTTGAACATGGCTATCATATCACCCCTTAACCTCCTCTTCAGATCCAGATTCAAGGATGTTTTCCAGCAGTGTGCAAAGCAGGGCATGGCAGCCTAAGGAGAGCTCCGAGGGCCAGCTAGAGAGGCTGCATTTGGCCCTCAGGTCTGACTTTCTTCTCTCCTTCTCTGTACATGTATCTTTGCCACCCAGCCCAAGACCAGTGGGGCATAATGCTCAAAAAGCATTTTAGGTTTGATGCCACATGCAATCATCTAATGTCAGGATTTGAAAAATCATTTGCAGCAGGCTTGGATTATTCCAGTCTCAGGCTGACCCTAAACATTTGGCCTCTGCAGAGCACTCTTCCCGCCATGGTGATTGCTCCCAAAAACTTGCACAGAATTAGAGTGGAAAGCATCTCTTACTTAACACATCCCTCCCACCTGCTAGTCCTGGGCTTTAAGGGCTCCTTCATCCCCAACCTGTGTAGCTTTGGGGATCTTCCAGACTCCCTGAACAATCACAAACACAAATAATCACAAGCAGGCCTTTGGGGCAGTTGTTCTTTAAAGCTCGGGAAATTCCATTATCTTCCCCACTTTCCACTGGAAAGGAAAACTCAGGCACCAAGAGACCAATCCAAGTGAGAGGGCAGCTGTTAATCAGAAATTTACAGCTCAATTGGTTTGTTGTTGTTGTTTAGTCGTTTAGTTGTGTCCGACTCTTCGTGACCCCCTGGACCAGAGCACGCCAGGCACTCCTGTCTTCCACTGCCGCCCGCAGTTTGGTCAGGCTCATGTTTGTAACTTCGAGAACACTGTCCAACCATCTCATCCTTCATTGTCCCCTTCTCCTTGTGCCCTCCATCTTTCCCAACATCAGGGTCTTTTCCAGGGAGTCTTCTCTTCTCATGAGGTGGCCAAAGTATTGGAGCCTCAACTTCACGATTTGTCCTTCCAGTGAGCACCCAGGGCTGATTTCCTTAAGAATGGATACGTTTGATCTTCTTGCAGTGCTCAATTGGTTACATCTACTCAGATGTAAGCCCCACTGAGTTCATTGGGGTCTACTTTCTAGTAAATGGATATAGCATAGCAGCCTTACAGTGCTTCCAGGTGAAAGTTTATTGTGGAATTGTTGCTGTTCACACATGCAAGGTTTTTGCACCGTCCATATGACCGTTCTTGCCACCAAAATGGCGGCACAAAGTCTCTCCCTTTTTTTACATTTAATCCATATCGCCTGTAGAAAAGCTGTTCAGTACAAATAACCCATTATATACCTGCAGTGACTACTGGAGCAGAAGCTTGCCAGCACATGGGGGGGCAGGGGGGGCTTTTGGTCGCATGCGTGGTAAATGTTTTAGTAGGTTGTCCCCATTGCCACACTCCTGTTTCTATCTGCTCCTCACCTGAGCACAACTTGGCGATTTTGTTTCCCATGACCCTATTTTATTTTATTCTACATTTTCAAGTTCAGTTTCCCCACCTACTTCCACCGATGACCACATGCTGAAGGCACGTCAAAATTTTCAACAGCCCAGTTTGGAGGAGCTGTTTTCCCAAGATCTCAGCGCATGTGAGGGAGTCCCTTGAGGATTGCAATCACAACACATACATCAGGTCTTTAAAAATAATAATACAAGGTCTTGCACAAGAACTATGCATCAGAATTTCTGTATAGCTAAATACAAGCTTTTCACAACTCTTAAATGAACATTTTTTTAAAAAATGGAAACAGATCTGTCTGCACAGCACAAGCCTTCATTTTGCCCATAGTGAAGCATGATAACGAGAAGTAAAGTTTGCTCTTGTCCTCTACCTGTGATGTTTTTTAAGCTGTCTGTGGCCCAGAACAGGATAAGGTGGCATTGGGGTGGGGGTGGGCAGTTGAGGGAAGAAACAAAAAAATATAGCATTCCATCAAGATGGGAAACAGCTGAATAGCTATGAAATATCTGTAACTAAAAATGGAGTGTGTTGATGGTTGCATGCCAATCACGTACACACAAAAATCAGATCTGAATTACCTGTTCGTGACAAAAAACAAAACAAAACAAAAACCTGTCTGGAAGCACGTAGTGTTTAACATTTTCAAAATTCAAATAAAGACTGTTTTTGAACAATTAAGCACAAAAGATGCATCATGACATTATACTGGGACATGTGTTACTCAGGGATAACTCCACTTTTAGAATAGGGAGGTGATGTCCTTGAAGTGGGACAATGATAATGTCTGCAGAACCTGTGTAAGCAGATGCTCATGAATCTTAAGGGTTTCATAAAACCCTGCTTGAAAACACTCTCCTATGACACGCATTGGAGCAGGAGTTAGAAAGCTTGACTCCAAATAACTGCCACCAGCCAGGTGAAAAGGGAACTTGCAAAGAAAACACCACGTCAAATTCACAATCCGGTGAATTTTCTTCCATACTCGGTTATTAGAAAAGGAGTTAAAATGCATCCATATATTTAGAGTAGCCATGTTAGAGCTCCACCAGGAAGAATGGAGATGACGAAGAAGACAACGGCTGTGTACATAAGACAAGTTTAGAGTGCATGACATCACACAGAGAATCATGGGAACTGTAGTTTTACTAAGGGTGCTCTGAACTGTAGCTCTGTGAGGGTTAAGCTACAGTTCCCAGGAGACATAGCAGAAACAATGTGCTTTAAATGCACGATGTGTCCGCAGTCAAAGAAAAGAAAGGAGGCACCAAAGATATGTGAATGTGACGAGTTTCTGACACATTTTCTGGCTCTTGTTTCTCTGTGTGTCCAGTTACAGTCCGGGAAGGGTTAAGGCCATCACATGACACCCAGTCCTAATCCCCCTGCCATCAACTATGATGCAATGGAACATTCAGGAGAAAGGCTTCGGAATCAATTAATGCCTTTCACACCCCCTTCCCCTCTTCCTTGCCTGGGGAGAAGCCAAGCAGCAGGCCCAGGGGAAGCCCAGACCTTCTTGCGCAGGGGATAATCACTCCCCAAACAGCGCTTTAATAAGTCACTCTGTTAAGGAGATTTGGTGGCATTATTCCATAGCCAAGCCAATCTGCAAAGCAGGGAGGGAGTGGAGGTTTTGTACACACCCAGCGGCACAGGGGCACGGGTGCAGGTGCCCTGGAAGAACGGCTCAACTGTGCCCTTAACAAAATGCCATCCTTGCCACTGCGGGCACTTCCCTGGCCCCGCGGGACTCACGGTTAATTAACAATTAAGCTTACCTCTTCGGAGGATTGTGCCACGGGGAGGCCTGCTTTCCCCTTTCTCCCTCGCTGGCACAAACTAAGGGAGTGGCACGAACAGAAGGATTTAGGGCTTGTCCTCTGCCTGGCACTGTCCCCATGCCAAGGGCAAGCTGCTCACTAACCATTTCCCTTCCTCTGCTTGTATGCTGCTAGCAAGCTTGCGGGGGGGGGGGGGGACTCAAACCAGCCCTGAGAGATTGCCTGGGATCGGGATCTGGAGCGGAGCAGAGCGGCCTCCAAGTTGGGCAAACAGGCTGGCAAGCCATTTGTTGATGGATGGAGTGTATCTGACGACTGAAGCCGTGGGCATCCAAACGGGTGGACGCTTATACGGCTGGCAGAGGCATGCCTACTCAGAAGTAAATGCCGTTGTTTTCAGCGGGGTTGGCTCTCAGGTAAGTCCGCACAGACTTTCAGCCTGATATTCCTGTTGTGCGTTGGGGATAAGCAAAAAGCAGAGGGGTTGTCCTGGTTTAAGAGATGGCAACAACAGGTGGTTCCTGAGCAAAACCCAAACGGCATTAAGAGATTCCCCCTCTAGGCGACAATAGTTTGGGATCCACTAGTGTCCTGGGATCGGGGGATTTTTTTATGCTGGGGTGGGGGGAATGTGCGTACGAAGAAGAGAGCGCCTCAGAGACCCTTGTAGCCAAGAGTTGTGCTTTAGGACACCGAGGGCTGTCGCCACCCACGGGCGGTAGGTGTTGCGTGTATCTCCCGGCGGGCACGCGTGTGAGCCGAGCGAATCCATCTAGCGCAGCGTGGGGAGAGGCGGGTTGCACCACTGGGCCCAGCTGCCGCTCTGCCTGCTTGCAGCAGGTGCCCCTGCTTTGGGCAGCCTCCGCCGCCTCTCGTTGCCAAGCGCCCTCGCTGCCTGGAATCACAGCTCGTCTCTCCCTCGGCATCTCCGCTTCCCCCGCACCCCGCGCAAACGGCCCCCGCATCCCCGCGCAACAGGCGAAGGGAAGGCGACAAAAGGGACCTTGTGCCTTTAAGGCCTCCTGCTTGGCGATCCCGGTCAGGAGCGCACGGAGCGGGGCGAGCCTTGTGGATCCGGGCTAGAGGGCGTTTACTCTGGACAACGCGGGGAGGAGGGGACGGGCCCAGAGCGGGCGGGCGGGCAGGAATGGAGAGGAGGCGAAGACGGAGAGGGGGGCGCATGGTGTAAACAGATAGCGAGGGGCTGCAGAAGGATCTGCTTGCCAGAGATCGCTGCTTGCTACACCCCCCCGCCGCCCCACCCGCCCGAGAGGAGGGCCCTGCCGTGCCCAGAGGCGGCCCAGCACCCGGAGGTGAGTGGTAGTGGCGGAGGTGGTGGCGAACGGGAGCAAGCCGGAGAGCGCAGGGAGCACGGAAGATCTCTCCGAGGGGGAAATACGCTTTGCGCCCCGCAGGACGCATGGAGCCGGGCGGCGGCGGGGCGCTGGGAGGCTGGCTCTGGGAACCGCCGCGTCCAGAAAGGCCGGGCCTGGCGGGGGTGCGGCGGGGAGAAGCTAGCTGGGGAGGTGGTCCCGAGAGGGATGGCAGCGCAACGAGCAGAAAGGGGTGGGAGCAGTTAGGCCGTCCCCGCGGCGACTTGGCGCACGGGAGGAGAGGGGACCAAGCGCGCCGGCTGGGGGCGCTCTTTGGGCCCAGAGATCCGCGGCGACTGCGGGGAATGCAGCCGGGCGCGGGGGGGAAGGGGCGTGGGGACAGGTGCGCACAGCGGCGGGCCGATGCGGGGCCCTGGGGGGGGGGCGCACTTGCCCAGAGCCGGGAAAGTTCCACGGCTGCCCCCCGACGGGAACATTGGCTATTGAATTAAGTGGGGAAAGAATAAGGTGCCTGGAGAGCGCAGGAGAAAAGGCTAATGATCATGCAACTCCCAGAGTTGAAAGATTTCACCTTCCTTGTGTTCGTAAGGGCTGAACGCGGTAGGACTTTTCTCCCCATTTCTGCTTCCCCGAGGATTGGTTTTTCTGGGATCCCTCTGCAGGGATTGGTTGGCTCCCGAATGTGGGCTGGCCTGGGCAGCTTAGCTTCTCAGCCTGGTCAGGTTACATACCTGGAGGAGGAGCAGGTGGGCTTCCCCTGAAGCCTCTGTCTTGTGAGCTGTGGACTTTCTTCTTCTTTTGCCGCGTCTCCCCTTTAAAGCAGGGAAGGGGGTCTCAGGGCAGAGAGTCTCTGTGGGGCCCTAGGCTCTTTTCCCATTGAACTTTGGAACCACCTCTCCCAAGCCCCCTAGTAGGACCTGGGGAAGGGGATGGAAAGGGGAAGGAAGTTGACCTATAACCTGGTGCAAGGCAGAGGGTGCTGTGCTATAGGGAACAAGCTCTTGAGTGAGGGGTGTTGGGCTGCAGGGAGTAGGGTAAAAGTGACTATGCGAGGGAGCATGTGTTCTTCCTAGGATGCATAGCTGAACCAAGGAGGAAGATGCTGTTGTATCACTTTGTTATGCTTCGTTATTGCATCACTTACGAATGTGGGGGTTTTTTGCGGGGAGGGGGGAAATCCATGCTGGGGGAGCTGAGCTGTAATAAACCTTGCTATTAAACCAAAGTCCTTCCCCCTCCCCGCATGCTTGAGTTTTATTTCAGCCCGGCTTCTCCCTGGATGGGTTATGTCCTGCACCCCTTGACCTCCTCCGCTTGCCACAAAGCTGTCCTCATGTGCTGTTGGCTGTTGCTTCCCCCAGCCCAGGAGGCTGCGTCAGAGTGCTGCTGGTGTGTGTGTGAAGCCATTCCTGGTGTGTGTGTGTGTGTGTTGTATGGGGATTGGAGGGGAGGGGAAGGGGGGTCCGGCTTCTGAAGCCTGCCTGTGTGTTCCTACAGTAAAGGGCAATGATGTCATGACGTTGACGCCATCTCCCTGGATGGATGCAGATAAGAACAGTGTGGGAGGGCACTGGAATCGCTCTCCGAAGGGGTTGGAGCTAAAACAAGCCCTGGTTTGGCTGGCACTCAAGACAAATAGAGTTTGAAAGGGGAAAACTATTCCACTTTGGTTTTGCAGTGAATGGGCGAGCTAAGCCAGAGGAACTAGCACCGCTGCCCCTCCTGCCCCAAACTTTCCCTGGCCTCTGAAATCTCTCCTGTTGCACCCTGGGCAAAACTCCACACCGTTTGGAGAAGAGGAAGGGCACAGTGCTGAGAGAGCAGCAGAATGGCGAGCTGGAATTAGTGGACAAGTAAACGGAGTTTGGACTGAGCTGTGCCCATATAGTTCCTTTCACCTTGTGTTCTGGATCTTTGATGCGTGGATCAAGTGAGCCAGCAAGTGTCGGAGACCAGTGGGGTCTGATCTGAACTTCTGGAGTTTTCTGGACTGCATAAGGAAGGCTGCGTATCGTAGGCTGTGTTCACTGTATGTTTTAAGCTTTTCTATGCATTTTCTGTGTGTGTGTGTGCGTATTCGCTGTGCAGAGATACCATTTTGATGGGCAGTGTGGGAAAAGGACTTGTGTTTTGCAAGGGCTTTGGTGGAGATTGGTGGGTTGCTGTGCGTGTGAACGCTCTCTCTGTCCTCTCTCTTTGCCTCTAGTGACAGCCAAGGAGTGTGGTGTTGCCTTGAGATGTCTCTGAATAACTCAGTCCCTTCATCTGCATAACTCCACCTTTGCTTCTGTTTCTTGGGCACTCTTAAGAGTGTGATGAAATGTTAGGAACCCGGTTTTGCTGCCAGGGGGACACTTGCAGAAGACTCTTCCCACTTCAGGGGAGAGAGAGGGGGCAGGGCACAGTCGCCTTGCCACCAACATGCCACATGCCTTCTCAACCTGCCAGTTAAACTGGAAGGCTGGCCTTTGCTCCACCCGACCCCCTCCAACAGCATTCTGTAAGGCCTTGATCAATGCCAACAACCCCCTCTGCCCCCTTATTGTTGCAATGGGCAGGATGTGTATAGAGAGGGGACCTGTGTATAGCAGCCCCTCCCCATGGGATCTCTGTTGGTGAGAGCAATGCACAGGGAGATTTTGCTTCAGGCAGCCACTAATTCTCCAGGTGCAGCACTTTCACTTTCTCTCTGGAGGAATTACTGACAGCTGTCCTCTCTCCTGTGGGAGGTAGGGAAAGTGTGCAAGTCCACTGTTGGGGTGGGGCTAATCCCATTCCCTGCTCCCTTCCTTGATCTTGGGGATTAAGAATCAAGCAGGTTTTCCCTGGTGCAACAAACCCCTCCTCATCCACATAACACCATCCTTTCTGGGGTTTTCCCCCCTTAGTCCTTCGGAGTGGGTTGGAATGTTAGGAGCTGCTTTTTTAAAGAAGGAAAGAGAGATTAGCATATTGATCACTGTTCTTTTGTTTGAGCTGACCTTGGTAGGACAACTGTTGCTGCCTGTCCTCCACTTTGCTGCACCGGGGATGCTAAATAGAAGGAAGCCACCCTAGAGACTCTGTTAGCTGCTTTTTGTGCAGGACGGGGGCGGGGGGGGGACATGCCCATATTTCTGATTCCCAGTATCAGCAGCAGATGGTTCAGTGACCAAAGTACCTGTACATCTCCCTCTGTCAGCGCCACGCAACCTGAGGCTACAAAGCAACTTCTTTGAGCTGTCCTTTTGACTCAAAGCAGTTAATGTATTTACTTGTGTTTGTGTGCTATTAGTTAGAGCATTGCGCTCATACTGTCATCCTTGTTGGAAGGGGAATAAAGGGTAGATATCCTCTTTGCGTCACTCAGCATAAAGTATGCACAGGGGGGGGGTGAGGGGGTGTCATACCCTGGTGAGAATCTAGTTGCATTTCGGGGGAAGTGTCTGTAATAGTACTTGAGGTCAAAAGAGAATGTGTGAAGGTAACCAGATTGGCAAGTAGGTAAACATCCAGTCTCCAGTTCCAGAGAGCAGGAGAATGAGATGCAATGGGGGCTTCAGCCTTGGAAGAGCATCGAGGATAAGCAACAAGCATGACTGCTTTCTTTTCTTTGAACAGGTTGCCGCTCAATGTTGAAGAGGAAATAAGAGACGCCCCTCACTGCTGCTTCTTTGCCTTCCCTACGGGGATCCATGTCGCCTCCTCGTGTCCAGTTCCCAGCGGCCTTCCAGGTATTGAATCTCCCCAAGGCAGAGAGGGCAGCCTCTGATGCACTGGCACCGGCCCCTAATAAATCTGAACCCTCCCTCTGCAGGCTCTCAAGATGCTCTTTTCCAGAACGTGGATGCTCTGCTTCCCCTGTCCCACCTCTCTACGTTAGGCACCTCTGGTTTATGTATCTTGCCACACAAGCCTGGCCTCGTCCCCTGGCGCTGATCCGGCTGCCCTGCTTGAAGAGCATCCTATTTGGTGGCCGCCATCCTTGTTATCTAAACTGGAGACGTCCCAGTGCCCTGTGCGCTTTGCCTCTGTGGCCCAGCCTCCCGTAGAGAGGGGAACACCTTTGCCCAGGAACTGGTGGAGCCCTCCTTGCCAGTGGTCTGCTAATGATCAGGATTTCATTCTTCCCTTGTCCTTGCTTTGTATCCGGCAAGGAGAGAAAGCACCTCCTTCTAGGTTGTAGGGACCCATGGCAGGAACTGCTCCCCTTACTGGGCTGTGTGGGGAACAATGTGGGGTTGGTCCTGTCAGAGAGGCAAGCCCAGCTGACTTTCTCCCTTGCTCTGCCTGCCCTTATTTCTAATGCCCTTTCCCCCTCCCCCACAGTATGTCCTGGTTTAGCGGCATCCTGGTGCCCAAAGTGGACGAGCGGAAGACTGCTTGGGGGGAGCGCAATGGGCCCAAGCGCCACCGCCCAGCGCTCTGTGGCCCTCGCTACATGAGTTGCCTGCAGGACCCGGAGCTGGAGCGCGGAGGCAGCGGGGGCCTGGGCCTGAACTGTTCGTGGCAGGAGGACCACTATGGCAAGAAGGCGGCGCCGCCACCCCCGCCTGGCACTGGGGACCTGGGACTCAAAGCCGTGGACCTGGGCTTCGAGGACGGGGGCGGAGAGGCCAAGGGGCTCTCGGCCAGCGACTGCGGCCGGCGCCTGCTGCAAGTGTTCCGCTCCAAGCGGTTCCGTTCGGCCAAGCTGGAGCGGCTCTACCAGCGCTACTTCTTCCAGATGAACCAGAGTTCATTGACGGTGCTCATGGGAGTCTTGGTGCTGGCTTGCGGCATCATGCTGCTGTTCCACTGCGTGCCTGGCACTCCCCGCGTGCCCTATGCCGCCGCCCTGGCCGTGGCGGCCGCCCTGTTCCTCTCGCTCATGGTCCTCTGCAACCGGACTGGCTTCCACCAGGACTGCATGTGGGCCGTAAGCTACCTGGTCATTGGGGCATTGTGTGGAGTGCAGGCTCTGGGCACTCTCCTGGTCTCGCCGCGCAGTGCCTCCGAGGGCGTCTGGTGGAGCGTCTTCTTCATCTACATCATCTACACCCTCCTGCCCGTCCGCATGCGGGTGGCGGTCCTGGCTGGAGCCTTGCTCTCTGTGCTGCACCTGGTAATCTCCTGGCACCAGAACAGGGCGGACTCCTTCCTTTGGAAGCAGGTAAGGGGGAAGGAGTGAGGGCGGAGGAGGCCTGGGATTAATGAGTCCCTTGAGGACAAAGAAAAGCCTTGGAAGCTGTGAGGAAAGGCACACTTGAAACCGTATACTAATTGGGCAAAGGCCTTGGGTGTGAAACAAAAAGGCTGCCAAGTCGAGGACTCGTATGGTAATTGCTTCAGGCTTTGGTTGGGGGAGCAGTCAAGTGGCCTGCAGCCTCCTTCTCCTGTTGAGCTGCGTGGGAATCATGAATCTGTGGCCCCTTCCTAAGCTGGTAGGAGCAGCTTTGGGTAGTATGGGAGGAGCCTGCCTGTGGCTCCTCCCCATGCTGTGGGATCGGCCCAGTTTCTGGGAGTGGGTGATTGGGATATTTCATTTCCTGAGTTCCCCAAATAACACGGTAAGCTTGGCTGTTGGCACTAAAGCCTTGTGTGTGAAAACTTCGTTTTGCTTCTGCCCCGTATCTGTTTGGTTCTTGCCCGCTTTTCATTGCTTGGTGGTGACAGAGGAACGCCTGGGAATCTTGTTTGGCCAGAACTAGCACTGAACATCTTTTCCCAGCACCGAATCTGATGGCATGTCCACAGGATCCTCTGCTTAACACAGGAACGTTCTTTGTGGTGGGATGGTGGGATATTTTGGGGCAGTTTTAAGCTGCCCACTCAGACTCCTCAGTATCCTGCCTCTTGTTGCTGCTTGACCTTTTCCCATCATGAGTTTATCTAACCCCCTTTTAAAGCTATCCAAGTTGGTGGCCACAGCCGGGACAGCCATTTCCATAGCTTAAATATCGCTGGGTGAAGAAGGTTTCTGCCTTGTCTGTCCTGAATCTCCCAGCATCCATTGGATGACCTTGTGGCTCAAGGACAATGAGAGAGAAACCCCTGCCCTCTTTCTTCCCACCTGCGTAATTTTATATAGCTGTCTGGTGGTCTCTCCTTGCCCTTCCTTACGTGCCTTTTTTTTTTAATCCCCTAAGCTAACAAGTCTGGTGTGCTTTTCCTTTTTCTCATACAGGAATTGTTTCAGCGCTTGATAATTTTGGTTGCCCCTTTTCTCTGAATAAATTAGGAAATCAGGCATTTGAAAGTGAATTAGAACAATTTGTATGATGAAGAGTTCTCTGCTGTCCCGCAGTTGCATATTATAAATCAGTGCCATGAAAGACAAAGTCTTACCTATTTTGTACCTTAGAGAGTGATGAGCTAATTATGGTCTGCACTCCACAGAGAACCATATCTACACATTACTCCTAAGCATCTCTACCTGCTGTCATCACTGTATCATTAGTGCTACAGAGTCAGTGCTGTGTAGCATCCAGATTTATGGTGACCTTTTTATCAGCCTTCCCCAACTTGGTACCTTCCAGATGTTGTAGACTACCCCCATCCCTTGCTATTGGTCATGCTGGCTGGGGCTTGTGGGAGCTGTAGTTTTAAAACATCTGGTGGACATTAGGCTGGATAAAGCTGTTTTTATATGCTTACATTCCAAGCCTTGAATTTACTTCCCTGATGCTCTGTTTGCTGCAGAGATGAAGGCAAAGGTGTAATTTAAATGTCCACATTTATTCAGCTGGTAAATGCAGAAGTTCAGCTAACCATAATGTTAATAGTCAGTTCCATCACCTCTTTTTGTGCTTCTGTTTCTTTGGCCCTAGGAAGGAGCAGCATAATTTACCCATTTCTTTTGTATTTTTATCCTTTTGAAATCCGTCAAATTCAATGTGTCTAAAACTTACATAATTGCATTGCAATTAGGTTTTTGAACTACTACGTAACATACCTCTTAAACACGGGTCATTAAAATTGTGATGTTGAACACTACAGCGGCAATGAGGCATAATTCTAAAATGTGTAATGTTTGTGTGTGGAGAGGGAGAAAATGGGAGGAAAGGAAAGAGGCCACAAGAGGGTGGCCTACATAGAATAATGATCTGGCAGCTTGCAGGCTCCCTCAATGATTTATATCTGTGCCCCCTTATTGACATGGTTTTAGAAAAGGGTCTTTAAAACACTCAAATCCGCAAGTTCACTGGTTGTTTCTCCCCCACCGCTCCCCAGATCTCTCCTGTTCTTGCACTGTCCGTTAGCTTTGTTTAGCCCAACTTTCAGCGTTTCTCTTCTGGGAATAACTAGAAGGATCTGCGCCTGCAAAGTTATCAGATTGATGAGCGCTGCCACTGGCGACGGAGAGGAAAATGTGGTGGTCAGTTTGCAGCTGCTTCTCCTGTTAGTGTAACCTCACGGCCTGCTTGGGTTTCATCCACGCCTCCATTTGGTTCCCCTTCCTCCTCGGTTCAGCCTTCCAGTGCTCCTTTCCAAAAAAGGATCAAGGATACAGCTGCTCACATCAGCCTTTTCTGTGCAGGAGGAAAGAAGTAGCTACTTTCAAGCTTTGGGTTGCTGTGGATTTCTGGTTTTTTTTAAAACACACACACGCACACACACACACACAACTAGCTCCCCTATGATGCTTGGAATTATTGCTGTATCTTCAACTCGTAAACTAAAATAGAGTTAACCCTCAACTATCCAGTGCTGGCAGCAGCAATTGGGGAGTTAGCTTGGTGTCTATAAGTGGCCCAGTCACTGTCTGCCATAAGTTGGTGACATCCTAGTGGGCATTCATTTTTGCTACCTTTCAAAACTCTGGTCAGGATTTATTATTATTATTATTTATTACAAGTCCATACCACCCTTCATACAAAGATCAGAAACCAAAGTTTACAATATAAAAACACAAAAATACAATGCTCCCCCCACAGTTTAAAAGCCCATAGATTGTTTATTAGCCAAAAGCCTGGGAGGGATGCTTTGCCGGTGCCTAAAGATTAATAATAATACTAATACATTTCTTATACCCCTCACATCTGACTGGGTTGCCCCAGCCACCCTGGGTGACTTCCAACAAAAATACAGGGGAAAAACCAACAACAACGCAGCCAAGGGGAAAGCATTTTACAGGCGAGGGGCCACAGCAGAAAAGGCCTATTCTCGTGTTGCTGCCCTCCAGACCTCTCACAGAGGAGGCACAGATGATGATCGCAGGGTCCGGGTCACTTCACATAGGGAGAGGTGGTCCTTGAGGATTGGTTGACCTTGGTGACCGTAGTGGCATTGTGGGAAAGAGCCATTGACGTTTTTGCTCCAAGACTCACCATGCTGACAGCATCCCTAGAACCTACCATCAGTGCCCTGCAGTAATAAGCACACCTTTACCTGTGAGCGTTCCAGCATTTATAGAGTGGAGGTTTGACCTGCCTCCTCCCACAGCTGACCCCCAAGCAGATGTGTTAAGATCCTGTTTCCAGTTATCATGGCACTATTAGGTGACCAGAGAAGAAGCCTTAGCTTGTGCATTATTTACATATATATTATTTAGACTCCCCCCATGCTGTCTCAGTGGCTTAGGGAAGATTACAGATTGGCGTCACCTATTGACTGCGTTAGAGTAAGAACGAATTCACCCAAGCTGCCCAGTAAGCTTTCAAGGATACTGAGTACCTGTCACTGTGACAAACATTGCATGGAGAGAGAGAGCATGAGCTACAAAGAATGTCCAGAGTGACCAAGGGACAGCAGGTACAGCTACATGTGTGTGTGTGTGCGCGCGCACGTGCGCGTGCAAAAGTGCCACTGATTAACAAGGCAGCAGATTTTAAAGTTGTATTTCATATTGTATATTAATGCAGCTTCTTACCAAAAAAATGCAGGGGAGACGTGAAATAGATGGTAGGAGTGGTCACAGGCTTTGCAGGCAGAAGGTTCCAGGAGATCTTTGACATCTCCATTTTTCATGGAAAAATGCTGCCACTCTGAGTAGGCATTATTGGGCTCAATTGATAAAGAGTCTTTCCTGTTATTATAAGGCAGCTTTCTGTGTTTCTTATGTTTATAAAAGAAGAGTCGTCGTCTCTCCCGTCCACATAACCATGTGTGCACCCTCAAGGAAATGCCTCTTCTAAAATAGCGCTTGCTTTGTTATCTACCAAAAAAATGCATCTTGCTTCAGAAACATTGTTTCCCCCTTAATGCCACTGTTTGCAAATGTGCATGCAGACATCATTGATCACACAAACTTAATTAATAGGTTAATCAAATAAGAGTTTCAGCTGATGAATGAGTTGAAATGTCTCTAATTGGGCTTGTCGCCCTGAGAATAGACATCGGCCATAGACCAAGTCTGACAATTTCTTTTTCATACCTCCTTGGTATGGCAGGAATTGCACAAAGATTTCCAGCTGAGGTCTTTCCCAGCCCTGGCACCTAATCTTAGGCCTTCCCCATTCCAAGACCAACTAGAGATCTGTTAACTGGAAGAGCTGGTGATGGCCTGTGAAGTTAATCATCATCATCATCATCATCATCATCATCCACCCATCTGACTGGGTTGATACAGCCACTCTGGGAAGTTTCTAGCAAAACATAAAATACATGATAAAACACACTCCCAACCAGGTCCTGTCCAGGCCTGTTTGGCTTCAACATGGCGGCTGCATCATGTGCCCATGGACCATGCCCTCAACTTTTCTGAATAAATCTGTGCCTCTGTCAGCTTGTTTGCCCATTCCCTCCCAATCCCTTTCTCCATCATGTCAGCTGGACTGTAAGCTGGTGGGGAGAGGCTAGGGTGCTTTCTTAATATTTGTGCAGTACCTAGAAAACATTAATTAACTGAATGATATCAAGTTAAAGAGCTGAAGTGAGATTTCAGCTGGCAACTTCCTGGCCTGCAGCTCACCCTTTTATCCACGGCACCATCCCAGTTCTCTGCAGCACCTTAGCTCAGCGGCAGGTGAGTCCTGGAGGCAGGGCAGGCCCAAGATGTGTCATTGCCTGAGGCAAAAGACAAGACCGTGCCTCCCTGTTGCACATAACAGAAACCAAGCCGGCTGTTAGATTAATCTTCCTTCAATTATGGCAACAGAAGAGCAGGCTCAGCTTAGGCAGGCTAGGCTATGCGGCTCCCACAGTGCTCCTGCAACAGAGTGGAAAGGCCAAGGGCTGTTGCTGCTGCCTATTACCTCCCCCAGCAGCAGCCACCTGTCAGGTGTGAGGCAGGTGAACACCCGGCTCCGCCAAAAGGGGATTAGCAGGTATTGCTGGTCAGCTGATCAACAGGGCCTGCAAAGTGCTGGACAAGATGGTGCTCTAAAACGGGCTTCTAGGAACAGACAGTCAGCCAATGGTCAATCCAAAAGCTCCTTTCAAAGTGCTGCACAAGCACTGCCTATGAGGGGTGTAAGAGTTTGGCCGAGTGGTCAGATTCGGTTCCCTAGCCCTGCCTTAAACCTTAGGGAACTGTGTTTTGCTTGTTTTTCTTCCCACCCTCTGTCTCCCGAAGGCACAATATTGGGACCTCTTTTGTATCCTGGCAGCAGTGGAGGATGAGACTCCATTATGGGCCAAGAGGGTCTCCTTGGCTTGCACAAAGCTCCCAATTCATTCTTTAGGGAAGGGAGCAGAGGGTAACAGCACCTCAGGTGGAGGGAAGGTGGTCCACCTCCCAAACGTCAGGACCTGGAGTTGAAGATGAATGGGCTTTTTAGTAGGTCTAGGTTTCCTGCTGAAAGCTTGCTGGGAAAGAAAACTGCTTGAAGCAGGTAACTTCTTTCCCTGCTCCAGTATGCGTTTCACTTGGGTCCCTCTCTTGCTTGCAGCTTGGAGCCAACATTTTGATATTCCTGTGTACCAACATCATTGGCATCTGCACCCACTACCCGGCTGAGGTGTCGCAGCGCCAGGCCTTCCAAGAGACCCGGGGCTACATTCAGGCACGGCTACACCTGCAACGTGAAAACCGCCAGCAGGTGAGGAGCCATTGTGGGGGGCCAGGGTTGGGCTGCAGCCTTGAATGGGAGTTGTGGTGGGCAGGGCTGCCAGTTAAAGGGCCAGCTTGGCCAGTCAGTTCCTGATCTTGTGTGGCTGGCATTAAGCTGCTTGGGGACGAGAAGATGCCAGGATTTTGAGAGTCCGTCAATGTTGGGGGGATTGTGAATTGGGACAGAAGGATTGTTAAGGTTGGAAGAGAAAGGTGAAGGGAGGATTATCTGTGACAAGACTGAAACTGGTGCCTTTAACTTTGGTGTGTTGTGTCAACATTCTTGCTCTGAGGGGAGTATTTATGTGGCTTTCTCTCTGGGGTGGTGGGCAGGAGCGGCTCTTGCTTTCAGTGCTGCCCCAGCATGTTGCCATGGAGATGAAGGAGGACATCAACACAAAGAAGGAGGACATGATGTTCCACAAGATCTACATCCAGAAACATGACAATGTCAGGTACCAAGCTATTGGGATATGGGGTGTGTGTTTGCATGTGTGCACCCATGCCTGGGAGGGACCGAGGCCTAGGAGTGGCAAGGACGTCAGTGAAGCAAAGGCCGTTCTACTGTAAACATGGAAAAATTAAACTGCAGGGCACATGCTTTTCGACAAGACGTGAGCGGGTGGGTCTCTGGGTGCTCGAGGAGAGAAGGCTGTTAGCTCCTTGCCAGTTCCTATGCTCATTTCCTGTCTCTTCTCACCCCAACAGCATTCTGTTTGCTGACATTGAGGGTTTCACTAGCCTGGCGTCCCAATGCACAGCGCAGGAACTGGTCATGACACTGAATGAGCTGTTTGCCCGTTTTGACAAGCTGGCTGCGGTAAGTGTGTCTAGCAGGATCGGCCAGTGGAAGAGCTGACCTGTGTGGGAATGATGGTCTGCCTCTGCTCATTGGAGGAATATGGCCCAGTCGGGGTTCTTGCAAATGTCTGCATGTTTTAAGCATGCACACCTCCCTTGAGCTTTGTGCTTATTACAGGTGTGCCTGCAGCAAACACAGGTGCCGTGTTAAGAAATCCCCACAAATGTTCAGCTCCGGTTCCACCTCCTTCCCTATGTTTGTGGACAAAGCAAGACCCTTTAAGGCACATCCCACAGCACTCTGTTTATTCTTATAAGTTTACTTCCCCTATAGAAGTACAGTTTTTGGCTGCTGGAGGGTCTTTTTGTGGAGCAGGGGCAGAGGTATTGAACTGAGGTGAGATCATAACATACAACAATACAAACAACCAAATAAAAGACTTCCTTTATCCTGTATCTGGCCTCCTTATTTACTTCTTATAAACTGTTTCCTTTATGAATTTTCTAATTATAACTTAAATATCCACAGTGTTATGCTCACTGTATGTTATGTTCACGTTTAATGAGGGTGGATTTGTGTATTGGGGGTTTGTGTTAGGTTGTAAATAAAATTCCAATAAAAAATTCAAAATGAACTGAGGTGAGATGTGCTTGGAAGGGGCATGTTGGAGTTTGAGGTGGTGGTATTTCTGACTTCCTCCTCCTCCTCCCTTTGGCAGGAGAATCATTGCCTCCGCATCAAGATCCTGGGGGACTGCTACTACTGTGTCTCTGGACTTCCAGAACCGCGGGCGGACCATGCCCATTGCTGCGTGGAGATGGGCGTTGACATGATCGAGGCCATTTCGTGAGTGTGAGAGGGGGAAGCAGTTTGGTTTGCGAGGGCTGCATGTGTTCCTTGGGTTAGTCAGTGCCTCGCCATATGCATGTAACATGTTCCCTGTGACAGTTTCCAGAAAGGTAACCTTTACATTTGCTACGGCATAAGCTTTCATTGGCTAGGATACCACAAATTGTGTGTATGTTTGCTCTTTCGTATTGCACAATGGGCTAGTTTGGATGTACGGTAAACCGTGGTTTGTCGTGATGGGAACAAGCACCAGCTAGCCTAGGGTGTTTGTGCTCTCCCCACCTCTAGCGTGGACTGGATGACGGGACTTGAATATTCAGATTAATGACAATTTATCAGTATATCCATTTGATAATCTCTGGTTAATCTGAACAGTGGTTTGTCTGAAGTAAGCCCACTTCATAACCCATGGTTTAAAAAAGGTAAAGGGACCCCTGACCATTAGGTCCAGTCGTGACCGACTCTGGGGTTGCGGCGCTCATCTCGCTTTATTGGCCGAGGGAGCCGGCGTACAACTTCCAGGTCATGTGGCCAGCAGGACTAAGCCGCTTCTGGCGAACCAGAGCAGTGCACGGAAACGCCGTTTAGCTTCCCGCTGGAGCAGTACCTATTTATCTACTTGCCCTTTGACGTGCTTTTGAATTGCTAGGTTGGCAGGAGCAGGGACCGAGCAACGGGAGCTCACCCCGTCATTGCAGGGATTCGAACCGCTGACCTTCTGATCAGCAAGCCGTAGGCTCTGTGGTTTAACCCACAGCTTATTTCAGATAAACTCAGGTTAAAATGAATTGTCAAGTTTGGATAGAATGTCAAGCTTGTTAATAACTTTTCGATGGAATGTCAAGCCTGTTAATAACAAGCTTGCAAAATCTTCCAGTCACCCCCTCATGGCCACTCTGGAGGAGGAATGGAGATTGTGTGACCCTCACAGGTGCAGCCTGTTCCCATCATGATAAGCCGTGTTTTATCAGGATATCTGAATCAGCTTACAATGTGTGAGATACACCAGCCATGACTGTGGCAGTTTGCGCATATGCTTGACGCACAACATACAGGTGGCAACATCCTTCTTTATCGCAGGTCACAATACAGAAAGCCAAATTCGTTACTTCTCCATTTAGACAGATCACTGAATGGTTTAAAAAACTTAGTATCTCTTTCACACTTGCAGCATTCAGTTGGATCCTGGCTTGATAATAGCTTATATGAGATAGCATCACCAGGGCTATGAAGCAGAAATATCTAATCTCAGTTCCTTGAAATGCAAAATTGTGGAAGTGAATAAATCATAATGTTGGGGAAGCTTCTGTTATTCTCCCATAATGTTCTTAGTGTTGCTTTGGCTGGCAATAGGGAGGGAGGTGCCTTGCCCTGCCTTTGATTCCTGGCCATTCCTCAGCACCCCTCCTCCTCGTCCTCAGAATCTCCATACTTCACCAGGCATTGCCTATGTAATGCCAGGATTATCTTTACAGCCATATGGTCTAGAAACTTCCTTTTTGCAACACCCCCCACCCCCCATAAAAGCCAAAGTCCTCTCAGGGTGTCAGCTCTCTGTGCCAAGCCCTGTGCGCTTGTGCAGTGTCACGGAAGGAAATGAGAACGGAGAACCCCATGGGGTTATCGATGGACAGCTGTGAAACTGGAGCCCCTTCCAGAGGATCGAAATGCTTTATCTATAGGCCCATTTTTTGTAAGGCAGAAGCATCTGCGAGGTGAAGAGGTGCGTGATAAAAGCCAGCAATGCCACCAGCTTTGTCCTTGCATCTGAAGTCATGGGTGGCTGTATTCTGTGCCCCACACTGCGCCATCCAAAAGCGGCAGCTGGTGTCAAAGCAGCAAGATGCCTTTTGGTCCATCAACCCTCTGGAGCAAGAAGTCTGTTGCACAAGCAGAATGGCATCATTGAATACAACCCAGTGGTTCATCATGGTGTCCCACTTCTGTGAGGGCTCACTCCAGTCCCAAGTACAGTGGTGCCTCGCAAGACGAAAATCCGTTCCGCGAGTCTCTTCGTCTTGCGGTTTTTTCGTCTTGCGAAGCAAGCCCATTAGCGGATTAGCGCTATTAGCGCTATTAGCAGTTTAAGGGCTATTAATGGCTATTAAAGGCTTAAGGGATTAGCGGATGAGCTGCTAAAAGGCTATTAGCGGTTTAGAGGCTTAGAAAAAGGGGGTGGGGAGCGAAAAAAAATCTCAAGACTCGCAAGACATTTTCGTCTTGCGAAGCAAGCCCATAGAGAAATTCGTCCTGCGAAGCACCTCTGAAAACGGAAAACCCTTTCGTCTTGTGGGTTTTCCATCTTGCGAGGCATTCGTCTTGCGGGGCACCACTGTAGTTGGTATATGTATGTGTAGACACATTACCCCCCCCCCACACAAAAAAAGATCTGAACAAAAACACAGAAAATAAAAAGAAGCATACAAAGTCTTCTTTCACAGGTAAATCTTAACTTGACCAACACAAAACCGCTGATAAAAGGGTCTAAAGATGTGCTTTGGGTATGGATATGGTGACAAATTAATCTACAGGGGTTTGAGGCTCCATATTCCATATATTCCGTACATTTCCGAGCACAATTCAAAGCGTTGGTGCTGACCTTTAAAGCCCTAAACGGCCTCGGTCCAGTATACCTGAAGGAGCATCTCCACCCCCATTGTTCTGCCCGGACACTGAGATCCAGCACCGAGGGCCTTCTGGCGGTTCCCTCACTGCGAGAAGCAAAGCTACAGGGAACCAGGCAGAGGGCCTTCTCGGTAGTTCCATCCGCCCTGTGGAACACCCCCCCCCCCCCCGATGTCAAAGAGATAAACAACTACCTGACATTTGGAAGACATCTGAAGGCAGCCCTGTTTAGGGAAATTTTTAATGTGTGACATTTTAATGTATTTTTAATCTTTGTGGGAAGCCGCCCAGAGTGGCTGGGGAAACCCAGCCAGATGGGCGGGGTACAAATTATTATTATTATTATTATTATTATTATTATTGATGATGATGATGATGATAATATTGTATAGCGAAAGCTTGTCTATTGATCTTAGATTATTTTGTTCTCGTACCTCCATCCCCACCCTGGCAACTTGCTTGCAGGAAGTTTCATTGCCCATTTTAACATCAGTCGTCACCCTTAAGGGCAGTGACCTGTTTTCTTATACCCTGCATGAATATGACACTTTGTTGATGGTATTATAGTCAGTCTTCCCCTGTAAGCATGACACAGACTGTGTTTCTTGCTTCACACAAGTGAATTCATGGGTGTGTGAAGAGGGGGAGGGGTGCTTTGACACTTCCTTTCCTCCTGCTTTTCAGGCTGGTGCGTGAGGTGACGGGGGTGAATGTGAACATGCGTGTCGGGATCCACAGTGGGCGTGTACATTGCGGAGTGCTGGGGCTGCGCAAGTGGCAGTTTGACGTCTGGTCCAATGATGTCACCCTGGCCAACCACATGGAGGCTGGTGGCAAAGCTGGGTAAGTCCAGTCCCCATAGGCCTGAATAAAGCCAGGGGCAGTAATGGCCAGTGGTCAGGCATGATAGCAGTAGGGAGTCCTGGAACCTGTGGCTGGAGAGCCACAAAGTCTCTGTCTTTGGAGTAAAAGGAGGGGAAAGTTGGGTCGGTGGAATTACTAAGACGTGGCACCATAAAGAGGAATGCGTTGATAGCTGGAACTGTAGGGTTGTGTCTGTTGCCTGAGACAGATCATGTGGAGGTGAACAGCTTGTACGTGTATTTGTGGGTAGGCAGGAGGAGAATTTGTGAGCTCCCCCTTGGCGGATGTCACAAGCACTGTCCAATAGGCGCCACCTTCCCTGTCCCAAAGGCCCTGCCCTATCCTTGATGCTTGGAAGTGGGGGTTGCTGTTATCCAAAAAATGGGGCAAGGGTTTATTTTTAAACAGCAGCCATTGTCTCGCTGCCACAAAGATGCATTTTTGCTGGGGCAACGTTGTCTGACCACCTCAGCCACCTCCACATGGCTCTGCCCACCTCTCTGCCAGGAGAGGCCCCATAGCTTTGCATAAACAAGCAGCTTGGTTTGGCCAGGACTTCAGCTTGCTGGTGGCATGAGCAAAACCAGGCTCTCTAGTTTTGGTGGTCATGGTCTTGACCCAATGGTGGGGAACTGGATCTAAGCTTGCAGGCCAAGCTTGACAGGTGGGTGGGGTGGACCACCCTGACAAGCACCTGATAGCAAGTGGCCCAATTTGGCCCTCTTGGTTTGGAGTCAATCCTTGCAGGCAAAGTCACTGCCATCGGCTTATCCCTGGCACTCTTGCCAAGCCCTGTCCCCACTGCTAGAAGTGGCCTTGCAGGCCACAAAGGAGGGCCTGTGGGCTGCAGTTTCTCCACTACTGCATGGGCCAGGTGTGGTGAAGGTGACCAAAGATCTCTTCCCTTGAAGCTTCTCCAATGGCTTTTCCCAGTTGCCACCTGCAGCCTCTTCACACTTCTAGTCCCTTCATTCAACACAACACTCTTGAACCCAACTATCTCCCTTCTCATCTCCCCTTCTTGTACCATGAAAAGCCATCTGTCATTGCCTCCCCCAGTCCTGCCTCTGTTTCTTTCAGCCATGCTGTTCCCTGTTCCTGCCTTAGTTCCTGAAGACACACCTTTGAGGCTTTCCCCTGATATTCAGCTTAGTCCACTTTTGTCTTCCCTGCAGTCCTATTGCTACCTCTTCTAATTTTACTACCCACTTACTTGCCCTTTCTGTTCAATTGCCCATAGAACCTCCCATGAGAGGTGGGAGATTCTCCTTCATTGGAGGTTTTAAATCAGAGGTTGAATGGCCATCTATCATGTATGGATCTAGTTGAGATTCCTGCATTGCAGGGGGTTGGACTAGATAACTTGCCGGGTCCCTTCCAACTCTACAGTTCTATGGTTCAATGATTCTAGCCTCTTACTCTCCAGCTTCGTGGGCAGAGACCAAACCACTTACATGTTGAACGGTATCTTCTTCCTCTCGTGCATATTAATGGTGGTTGTAGGTGGGGCTCAGAGGGAGTGGGAGAGGGGGGCTCCACCAGATGACTTGGCTGAGTGACAAAAGTTCTGTGCTAGGCGGATCCACATCACGCGAGCCACGCTGCAGTACCTGAATGAGGACTACGAAGTGGAGCCAGGGCACGGGGGCGAGCGCAATGCCTACCTTAAGGAGCACAACATCGACACCTTCTTCATCGTGGGCTGCAGCCAGAAACGAGTGAGTCCTGGAGGGGCTGGGGACTGGGGAAGAATATCACAGTAATTTGCTCTTGTGCAGGGGTCACAAAAGGCTTTCCCACCGTGGCTCTTGGGCAGGTCTCCCCGTTTTCTCTGTCTTTTTAAAGGGAAGCCTCTAGCCCTCCCGGAAAAAAGTTATGGAGCAAAATGTGAATATACCTTCTGAGGTATATTTTTCCTGGTACTGAGATAGGCTCCCTGTTGCTTTTAGACTGCAAATGTTTGTGTGTGTAAGTAGAACCAAGACTGTGTGATCCCTCAGAATCACAGCAGGACATACCTCCCTTCCATTAGTAAGTCTGAGGTGGTTGGGGGTGGCAGTCTCTAAATTTGTGTTTTGCCACATTCCCCATGGCAGCCATTGTGTGTTACCCCAGTGGTAGCAATTTTGTGACTGGCACTCCCAGCATACTCTCAAAATTTGATATGTGTCCAGTGGCCCAAAAAAGTTGCCTCCCCCCCTTCTCTAGGGTGTGGAGGGTTAGAAAACCTACCTGCCAGCCAGCAGGGCGCTGCTTATTCCCTGTAGGTATGGTTCACGGGGAAGGTGAGCATTCTGCTATCCAAAGCTGGAGCAGTGGAAGCTGCAACTCTGGCCGGCCAAGATGAGCAGCCTTATTCCAGAGGAGGGTGTTGGAAAGGGCCTCTCCCCATGGCCCCTTCCCCCCCCCCCGCCAGCTTCTTTGTTTGCACCTCCATGGCCTGTTTTTCTCTCCGACAGAAAGAGGAGAAGGCCATCTTAGCCAAGCTGCAGAGAGCTCAGGCCAATTCTACCGAAGGGCTGGTGCCTCGCTGGGTGCCTGAGCGCTCCTTCCCCCGGACGAAGGACTCCAAGGCCTTCCGGCAGATGGTGAGTGCCAGCGAGGGACAGAGAGAGGGCTTGCTTTGGGCGCACATCCCGCCAAGAGGGTGGGAGCAAAAAGGCAACCGGGCTTTGATCACGTCACACACCTGCTTGCAGGTCCTGGGTGGGTAATGGTCTGTTGTGTACATTTTACACTATTTATTATCCTTAATAAAATCCTAAATATTGAAGGGATGCGGGTGGCGCTGTGGGTTAAACCACAGAGCCTAGGACTTGCTGATCAGAAGGTCGGCGGTTCGAATCCCCGCGACGGGGTGAGCTCCCGTTGCTCGGTCCCTGCTCCTGCCAACCTAGCAGTTCGAAAGCACGTCAAAATGCAAGTAGATGAATAGGTACCGCTCCAGCGGGAAGGTAAATGGTGTTTCCGTGTGCTGCTCTGGTTCGCCAGAAGCGGCTTAGTCATGCTGGCCACATGACCCCGAAGCTGTATGCCGGCTCCCTCGGCCAATAAAGCGAGATGAGCGGCGCAACCCCAAAGTCAGCCACGACTGGACCTAATGGTCAGGGGTCCCTTTACCTTTATTATCCTTAGAGAAAGAGGTGGAAGCCCCCACAAGGGCCTGCTCTCACGAATGTTTGAGCACAGAGGGTTGTAGCCAACTTAAGAGTAGACCTATTACTCTTCATGGACCTAAATTAAGCCATGTCCTAATTTCAATGGGACTGCTCTAAGCCAGGCTAGCATTGGCTACAACCCATGGTGACCATGGCAAAAGCCTTGCCTGTATGGGCTTTTCTGACTGTGTGGCAAGCTGGTCACATGACAGCATGTGCAGGATCTGGTCTCTTCGATTCTTATTATTGGCGCAGACGAAGCTGATGTCTCTTATTGAGTCCAGTATTAATCTACTTTGCCCAGATCGATAGGCAAAAGGACTTTGGGTGAGGATATTTCCCGGGCCGCTTATGTGAGCTCCTTTTACTGGAGAAGCTGGGGAATGAGCATGGCGAAATCTACGCATCCAGAGCTTTTCTCCGCTGCCATTTGGGCTGCTTCACACAGGCTCTTGAATGCCAGCCCAAGTGGGAAAAGCCTTAAAACATCCTCAGAGTGCTTGAGAAGGGAGCCACCAATAACTTCCCTCTTTGGTGGCCTGGGTGGCGCAGTGAAGAAATCCTTCTTGCTTGAGTCTGTCACTTGCGGTGGAGCAAAGGAGAAAGCATGTGGAATTAAGGGAGAGGATTTTTCTGAGGCTTCTGTGCATTAAGGCTGTTTATAGGTCAGAGCAGCACCTTGACTTGTGCCAAGGAGACAATAGTGAGCCCTGTGCCAAAGGAGTTGGCCCAGAATGAGGGGGGGATGGGGATAGGGTGGGAGTAGCTGTTTTAAGGCCATAGGCCATAATCATAAAGTTGCTTCCAGTGCAGTTGGATTACCAGCCATAAAACCGAACATGTCACATGCCAGAGTTACAGTTTTACCCCACTTGCAGCAAATTGCATCCATGAGAACCAGGCTGTTACTGATCCTAGCAGCTGAGAAAGCAAATAATGTCCCCACCCTTTATGTGATGTACAGATAATATATTTGATGCTCCACAAGCAAGCTGGTTTTCTCTTTTCCTTGTGGCATGGGCTAGTTGGAGGCTTTGGGCTGAATCTGCTCACGTAATTTTTCTAAGATCACAAGGATGGCATAAATATATATATATATATAATGTGGAAGGTCCTCCTCTACCTCCCTCCCAGCTCAACGTAAACCTACGCACGTTACAAGAACTTCCTTGGAGACACTGTTCTTCATGAACCCTTTTGCCATTTGAAGTAAATTGAGGGCAGAATTACTTGGGGTACGACCTCCTTGGTGGTGGAATCCAAACTCTGGAAGTCCCTCCCAAGGGATATTCACACTTTCCCTGATCTCTGTTAATTTTTGCTGCTGTTATTGATTTAGGCTGTGCCATCCCAGGCTGCCCTCAAAGTTGGAAGAGAATCTCCCACCTTCTGCTAGCTTTTGGTCATTGTTTATTTCTGCTAACTTGATTGATTGATTAGTTCTTGATTATTATTATTTTTTAAAAAAAACATTGTCTCCCCTCAAATTATATTTATTTGGGTTCTTATTGTTAACCATTGTGTAGATGCTTTGGCTCAAAAAGGCAGGATATAAATTTTCTAATAAATAAAAGCCTAGATCCATATGGAGATATTGAGTAGCACCGCTTTTTAACTTTGAAGAGGAACTGGCTTTTGAAATGAGATGTCGGCACACCAGATGTCCAAGAGTCTGCTTGGGTGTTGAAGCAGACGCGAAGAAGCATAGGGAATCTCCTCAATGTGTGTTTTTGAATATGTGTGTGGAATGAAGCCTGCTGTCTTTCTGTCTAGGAGTACCCTCCATGAGGACAGCAGAAGGGCAGATAAGTAGGCTACACCACCAGAACAGATCCAGCTATTTATCCTGTCAACCTTTTGGAAGCTAGCTGACCAATGTTAAAAGGAAATCTATGGATACCATGCAGATAGGGGAGATCTGATGTGTTGTGTCAGCACATCATATTTTCCCTTGAGATAATCATCCTGAGAGACAAGCTAATTGGACAGAGGAGGTGTCAAATATCCTACAAACAAGAGAACAAAAATACTTTTAGCCTTCTTTTTTTGGAAAAAAAAAGTTATGGAAGGAATTGGGGTTAAAGTAGGACAGCATTGGTAGAGCACATATGCTGCATGCAGATGGTTCCTGGCATCAGTCCCTGGCGTCTCCAGTTAAACAGATCAAGTAGAAAAACCTCTATACCAGTGTGGTGTAGTGGTTAAGAGCAGTGGACTCGTAATCTGGTGAACCGGGTTCGATTCCCCGCTCCTCCACATGCAGCTGCTGGGTGACCTTGGGCCAGTCACACTTCTCTGAAGTCTCTCAGCCCCACTCACCTCACAGAGTGTTTGTTGAGGGGGAGGAAGGGAAAGGAAATTGTTAGCCGCTTTAAGACTCCTTCGGGTAGTGATAAAGCGGGATATGAAACCCAAACTCCTCCTCCTCTTCCTCCTCCTCTTCTTCTTCTTCTTCTTCTTCTTCTTCTATCTGCCCGAGACCTTGGAAAGAGACTAGAGTTGATAGTGCCAGGCTAGGTATATAAAGGGACTAAAGAGCAAGTATGGAGTAGCAGTTAAGAGTGTTGGACTAGGGACTGAGAGACCAGGGTTCAAATCCCCACTCAGCCAGGAAGTTCATGGGGTGACCTTGGCTCAGTCACCTTCTCTCAGCCTAACCTACCTCACATGGTTGTTGTGAGGATACAGTGGGACAGGGGGAGAACTGTGCTCACAACCGAGAACTCCTCAGAGCATAGGAAGGATAGAAATGCCAGAAAGTAAATTGGCTTTCTCGGTTCCTGAATATCTGGGGCCCAGCTCTCTCGGTGGGGGGGGGGGGCACAACAAGGGGCTGAGGGAAGGAAACTCTTTCATACTTCCAATGGACTGTGTAAGCAGGCAGGAATTGGGTACCATGCCCATGTCACCCCAATCCACCCACCCTGGCTCCATGTTGGCTGAAACAGGACGATTTCCAAAATGTCTGGAGACCCAGATGTGGGGCAGAGCTAAAAAGTGCAGTGTTCTACAACTGGAGAATCACAATTGACCGTTTTATCCGAAAACTGAATGGGTGGAGGCATAGTGTGGATTCTTAAAAGTCTGGCCTCAGGTGAAGAAATGTCTAGTTACAATGCGGAATTTGAAGGTGTTGGGGCTACATGGCTTTGCCAAATAAATCTGAAGCATTTGGGTTTCTTAGGCTGTTTAAGAAATACAACAGCTATCAGGACAGAAGGTGCTTGCTTCAGGAACTAGGAGGATTCTTTTGAAGCATTAGGGCTGAGGGACACATTCACATGTGAAAGAGCATTTATTACAGCCCTCTGGATTGTTTTACCACAGAAGGCAGGAGCAGAGTTGTTCCTTCATGTGGAAAACAAGTAGAACAGTTCTTCTCCATATTCTGTGTGTAAAGGGTTTTTGAAGTGGTGGCTTTTGTGGGGAGCGGGAGAATGTCCAGATTCTCTTTTTATGACTTGTTGGTTGGGTGGGTGTGTTGCTAGCGGCCATTCTGAGCTGGTGGATTTTGCCTGGGGCAGTTTCTGTGCAGGTTGTTTCCAATCAGTCACTCACCCGAGCGAGAGGTGAGGTGAGCAGATAACTAGGAAGAATTTCGTGCCTGAATTACTCTGGACTATCTTGCTTGGGTGGCAAGAATGAGAGCTGCTTGTGTGCTTATTCGGTGCGTAGGGGAACCTCCCAAGGTTTTCTGGGCATTCATGCAGCAAAAGCCTGAGCCCTTTCTGCCCTTAATCCGGTGTTTCCCCAAGTTACCGTATTTTTCGCTCTATAAGACACACCAGACCATAAGACGCACCTAGTTTTTGGAGGAAGAAAAAAAAATATTCTGAATCTCAGAAGCCAGAACAGCAAGAGGCCTTTCTGGCTTCTGGGATAGCTGCGCAGCCTGCATTCGCTCCATAAGACGACACACATTTCCCCTTACTTTTTAGGAGGGAAAAAGTGAGTCTTATAGAGCAAAAAATACGGTATCTTCTGATAAGTAGGGCACACCTTTTCCCGCCTCCATTTCATCGGAACAGATTTTATGTTGAGAAAATGTGCAAAAGTAAGAGGAGGTCTCTTACTTCTCAGAGGAGGTCGCCCCCTAGATTTCTGTGCAAGACCCCGGTGCCAGTGTGCAAACCTGGTTTTGCTACTTAGGCAGAGATGTAGCTGTTGGCCTCCTAGTGGGTGAGGAATTCTGCCATGTCTATCTATACATGGAGTGTATTTACATGCTCCAGTTGCACCCAGCGGAGTGATATAGCAGAATTAATTGCTCCTACTAGAGGCTGCTGTGAAGGGGCAAGGCAAGGTCTATGAGTTTTATTCAGCTAGGTCCTACTCGGTGTAGACCAACTGAAATTAACCAACCTTTGTTAGTCGTGGCTGTTAACTTCAGTGGGTCTCCTACTTTGAGTAGGACAAGTATTGTATACCACCCAGTGAAATTGTGCAGAGTTGCAGTGGATGCATTTCCTTTGTTGCCATGTTTGGTGCGGCTCAAATTACATAAATTGTTAAATTTATTACATGGCACACGGTTTAGGATTTACTGATCTAGCATTGGAAGGAGTAATTCTTCCCCTCCCTGTTAATCATCCACCGCCCCACCTCCCAGTATATGAAGTTTAGGCTGGGGCTGCCTATGGAGCAGAATGAGGTCTCCAGAGCTGGTACATGTGAGGCTTGCAACAAAATATACAGTGGTACCTCGGGTTAAGTACTTAATTCGTTCCGGAGGTCCGTTCTTAACCTGAAACTGTTCTTAACCTGAAGCACCACTTTAGCTAATGGGGCCTCCTGCTGCCGCTGCACCGCTGGAGCACGATTTCTGTTCTCATCCTGAAGCAAAGTTCTTAGCCTGAGGTACTATTTCTGGGTTAACGGAGTCTGTAACCTGAAGCGTATGTAACCTGAGGTACCACTGTAGTAGGATTGAGTGTTCCTGTTCAGGATCATAACCACTTTTGACCTCTTCTGCTCCCACTTCACATGCAACTGGCCTGCATTCTCTGCCCGCTGAACATATTTGGGCTGCTTTGAAGGTTTTTTTCAAAAAAAAAATTTATACTGGCAAACTCTGGGGTTTTTCTGTATGTTTATGTGTGAATGGTGCTATTTTGACTACGCAAGGTGTGGGGTCACTTCTGTATGCTGCCCATGTAATAAAAGAAGCATAGCTGAGAAGAGATCCATTTTAAGACCAGCTCCTCACCTACTTTCTCCGTGCATGGAGTGCTCTTCTATGGAAAAGCTTTCAAAAACGTTCCTTCCCCTCTTGCTTAGTTGGTCTGCTCTACTGCCTCCGTTCTGCTGCAGGTGTTGATCACATCTCAAAGAGCGTCTTGGAGGAAGGTCCCCTTCTGGACCCAGTTTCCTTCTCCTGCTATCAGCCGCCACAGCCACCAGCTATCTCTCTCTCACCCTTTTCTTCCCACCCGCCGGCACGCCTCTCCCTTGGTCTTTCTAGGAGAACTGGAATCTTGCTTCCCCCGAGTCTTTCCTACTTCCTTCCTGTGACCTCGGCACAATGCCCTGCTTTTCTCAGTCTCCCTCCTCCCAGCCCTATTTTGCTTCATAAATTGCATGGAGCATTGTTATAGCAACAGTTGTTGCACATTGGGGAAGCTATTGTTCCCAATTTGTGTGTGACAGGGAGGGGGAGATTTTGAAACTAACATGGCTGTGACCATTATCTTGATGTGCTGGCTAACTTTAAGACTTTGGAAGCATTTTTTTGTATATAAAAAAATAAGTTACTACATGTTGTTTGCTTTGTGAGATTCTCACAAAAAGCCAAGGTGACAACCTATTTAAATAGCTGGGATACCTCAGTCGGCAGAGCATAAGAGACTTAATCTCAGGGTTGTGGGTTCAAGTCCCATGCTGGGCAAAATATTCCTGCATTGCAGGGGGTTGGACTAGATGACCCTTGTTGTCCCTTCTAACTCTACAGTTCTATGAGTCTATGAACTGAGTGAGGCCTTAGCATGAAATCTACCAGCTTCTGCACAATCCTGAGAGCCTTGGCTTTTATTTTAAACCAACAAAAGCAAGTTTGTAGCCCCCACAGCCCGTGTATGAATCAGAAAATACAGATGGCTAAGTTTTCGGCTCTCATGGCCAGGGTGTGACCCACCAGACCCTTTTAGCTGATCACCAATGCTTAAGCAAACTGTGTGACATTTTAATTCTGAGTTTCTGCAGAACGACCTTGGCTGTGCCTCTACACACTTGTTCCACGGCTATGAGGGCCCTTATTGTTAGATGTTGATAACTTTATCACAGAGCCTGACTGCATCTGAAGGGATCCGATTGTGCCACAAAATATACTCCCAGCCCACAGACATGTTTCTTGCGAATAGATGGCAGCAGATCCCCTGATACTGAAGCGGCCTTTCCCTGGTTTCAAAACCAAAGAGTGTTGGGGGTTTTTTCAGTGAGACTTTGTGCATTGCAACAGTTGTTTGTTCTCACTGCACCTTCCTTTTTCTGTGTTGGAAAAATCCCATTTGCCCTGCTTAAATGAAACATGGTTGTCTAGGGATTTTAAACACTGTCAGCTCCTCATTAAGGCTGGTTATTTAATGCAATATCTATCTCCAGACTTCTTAGTCTAAGAAATGATAGGTCATAGAGACTATCTCAATTTCTGGCAATATACTTGTATGCAGAACCTTGTAGCCGCTACCCTGATTTCAAAAGTGTAAATTGAGCAAGATTTTAAGCCAATTTGCATAATTCCAGAGTTTTAAAAAAACCACCACTACCACTAAATGTGCTCTTCTTCATCATATTGTCACAGTTTGCTGGTTGCTAAGGGACGACCCGTAGTCTTGTGTCATTCACTGTGAAGGGTTGCTGTTACTTTGTTGATTGCTCGATTGCAGGTTGTTGCTATGGCACTGGTTGCTCAGTGGGTTTTGTGGTGTGGCATCTGCTGCCATGGCATCCTTTGCATCTTAGGAGGAGCTTCATTAGCATGGTAGGAGGAGTTACTCTGCCAGTGGTGGCAGCCCATTGTCTGACATGGTTTGGTAGTGGCTGATTGGTTGCCACGATACTGGTGGCTGTTGCATGATCTGGCAGTGCCCTTTGCTCCCAGCATCTGTTGTGGTGGTTTAGCTAATTCAATACAGTGGAATGGTTTGTTGGTGGTTCTGGTGCCTCAGGAAAGTCTCTGGGCTCAGGCTTTGACTTGTGCTTGGGGTCTAGGAGTGAAGTAGTTTGGGGTCACTTCAGCCCTACATGAATTTCTGAGTTACTTAGCTTTTCCTCTAATTATGGTTGGATCACTTCCTGCTCAGATTAAGCTCTACTTGGCCAAAGGCTTGAGGGCAAAAAACTGTGTTATGGGCACCAGCAACACCCTTTCCCCCAGTGCCCCACATATCTGCTCCCAGGTCTCACATTCAGGTCTGGAAAGAGATTAAAAGTTTATTCAGCTGGATGATGCCCAGGAACTCTGCATGTTGGGGATGTCACAAGGTGGGGCTAATGTTTCTGTTGTGTACTGAAGTTCTCACCCTGGGCCAGCAGGGGGCTACTGTAGATAGTTATTCAAATAAGGGATCGAAAGTGACGTTCAGTGATTGGATAGTTTTAGAAAGTTGTTACAGTAACGTTGTACTGGAGCTCTATATAAGCAGGCTGACTGAACCCTTCAGTTCAGTTCTGTCCTGGCCTGTGAATAAACAAGAGCTGTTTGAAGAATCACTGTGTCGTCTGATATGTTCACCCACAACTTAACAGTTTCTTCCACCCATACATAGTCTGGGCCCTTATGAGTTTGACTCAAGTGCCTGAACAGGACTTCAGACTTACAGCTATCCTGTTGAAGAGGAACCTGTTAAGATGGCCTGCTTTCAGGGGCTGTTGGATTCCTGAGAGGCCTTGGGCAGTTTGGGGCTAGTGTTTCTGTCAATGCTTTGCTCTGTGGAACATGGAGGTGACTCAGACAGGTGAAATCATCACTCCCGCTAGAAAGAGTCCATTTGCTCCTTGGTTTACTGCACTGGCTAGCATGGTGTTGGCAGCAGCGAATCCAACCAACTGCAGGTAACTGTTCATGATTGCCATTATTGACACAGTAGATTCAGTGAAGGAACAACACCTCCCCCTCACAATGCCATCCACTGGAGGGTATGTGACCTTCTCCATCTGAGCCCATATCCAGGTGTTAAAGACTCCCCAGAGGCCAGCTGCAACTTATTTGCTAATCATTTCAAAGGCAGAATTGCCCATATCTGCACGGACTGGAATGCCTCCTTTACTGCCGTCTCTGTGGTCATCTTCAGAACACCACTGAGTCACAGTTTGTCGCTGAGGCCTGAGGCCATCGACAGGCTGCTCTGAGGGATGAGGGCAGCCTACTGCCTGGATGCTCAATCCTTGCCCTTCCTGGCTCATTACATCTGCCTGGGGTAGTTTCATCTGCTGGGTCTAGGGGCTAAAAATGTCTCTTTCTGAGATAAGACTACCTTTTAAAGAAAATCAAGGTATAACCATTTTAATGCATTGCAGAGAGTTGGACTGGATAACCCTTGGGGTTACTTCCAACTTTACAGTTCTACGATTCTATGACCATTCTTGATAAAGGGCATCCTCCGCCCCCCGACATTACAAACATTCCATTTTGGGGCAAGGTTCTTGAACTGAAACTCAGTCCAGACAGGATGGAGCTACTGTGCATGGCTTATCTGACCAAGAAAGTGTGGTTCAGCCTGTTCTGGCTGCGGTTAAGGATTAGATCTGTAGTCTTGGTATGCTATTTGGACTGACGTTATCTTTTGATGGAGAACCCAGTGGCTTTCTCAGCTTCTAGATCCTTTTTACCACCTTGGGTGGTACACCAGATGTGATTTCTCCTTGGCCGAGATTCCAAGCTGCAGTTTAGTATGCACTGATAACATCCCATTTTGATTATTGCATTTAGTGTGCTATATGAGGAGCCCCCTTAGAAGCTTCAGGTGGTTTAAAATACTGAAGATTGCTGCTGGGAATTTGGGGGTTTGATTGTCTCTCACCAGTTTTGAAAACAACTGTCCTGGCTTCCTGTCTGCTTCTAGGCACGATTCAAAGTTCTGGTTTTGACCTTCAGGTCTCTAAATGACTTGGGTGACTTTGGAAGCCCATTTTCAAGTGCTCCTTCCATCTAAGGAGAGGTGGGGGGGGAGCCAAGAGGGAACTTTCTCTCTGTTTGCACCCTGCCGTTGAAATGTGTTCCCCAAGAGAGATTTGCCTTGCACTGACTTGGTTTATCTTCTCAGCACCAGGTGAATACCATTCCCTCCCCCCAGGTCTTCTTGCTACTGCTGTGTCCTGATCTTAAAAGGTAAAGGGACCCCTGACCATTAGGTCCAGTCATGGCCAACTCTGGGGTTGCGGTGCTCATCTCGCTTTATTGGCCGAGGGAGCCAGCGTACAGCTTCTGGGTCACGTGGCCAGCAGGACTAAGCTGCTTCTGGCGAACCAGAGCAGCGCACGGAAACGCTGTTTACCTTCCCGCTGCAGCGGTACCTATTTATATACTTACACTTTGACATGCTTTCGAACTGCTACATTGGCAGGAGGTCCTGATCTTATGTGGTTTTAATAACTGTATGTTATGCTCTGCTGTTTTAATATTTTACGTAGATATTTCTCTATTATTATTATTATTATTATTATTATTACTACTACTACTACTACTATTCATATTTTATTTTTATCCGACCTTTTCTCCAAGGAACTCAAGTTGGTATTGATGGTTCTCCCCCTCCCCATTTTATCCCAGTTTAGGTTGAGAGGTGGTGACTAGCCCAAGGTCAGCCAGTGGGTTTCATGGCTGAGTGGGGATTTGGTCTCCTAGGCACTCTAACCACTATACCACATTAGCAGTATTTTGGTGAAGCAATACTTAGCAGGATTTTAAACAACTCTCCTCCCAACCCACCAGCTGATTGACAGGTGTGTGGTTTGGGGGATATGACCCCAGAGCCCTAATTGGACCCCCTAATAGACCAATGCACTGGAGATTCCCCACCGCTCTCTTAAATAAATAAATAAATAAATAAATAAATATTGCAGGTACAGTGGTACCTCAGGTTACATACCCTTCAGGTTACAGACTCCGCTAACCCAGAAATAGTACCTCGGGTTAAGAACTTTGCTTCAGGATGAGAACAGAAATTGTGCTCCAGTGACGCGGTGGCAGCAGGAGGCCCCATTAGCTAAAGTAGCGCTTCAGGTTAAGAACAGTTTCAGGTGAAGAACGGACCTCCGGAACGAATTAAGTACTTAACCCGAGGTACCATTGTATTTTAAGACTAATAGCATTCCCTCACAGTTGTTAGCCATTTCTGCACTTTAGACATTCACAGTAAAGACTGTGTGATTATATATTAATGTTCTAAAAAGATCACAAGTTCTACATTTTTTGTGCATGTGTATACAATTTTCTTAAAATCTGCTGGGAACACTTGAACATTTGAATGATATCCACACTGTGGAGAAGTCTTCTATCAAAGATCTGATGGGCATCCATGCTTTTGACTTTCTGGTGTCTCTTGAATACTGTTTTTAGGCCAACTGGCTTTTGCAGCTGTTTAATTAGCCAGTCACTTGGATGATTTTTTGAATTGCTTTTAATGGCTCTTAATATTTTGTTGCTGCAAACCACCCTGGTATTTTAAGATAAGGTGGTACAAAAATACTTTTATGAATAAATATAAATATCTGTTTCCTCTCTGTGTCTCCCTCTCCTTTCTCAGGGTATTGATGATTCCAGCAAAGACAAGTGAGTATCTTGCCTCGCTCTTGAGACCCTAGCAGCGGGTAGGGAGGCTGTGCCAGTTAGAGCCCCTTGCCTGTGTTGGGACAGTCTGGGAGCTGATTCTGCAATGAGTGGCAAGATGAATATGGGGGGAGGGACTTCACTGGCAAGGCTTGCTTTACTGCCACTTGATGCCCCCACAACTAGTCATAAAACTGGGACATCTTCCTCTTGCAGCCGAAGCACGCAGGAGGCCCTGAACCCTGAAGATGAAGTTGATGAGTTTCTGGGCAGAGCCATTGATGCTCGAAGCATTGACCAGCTGCGCAAGGACCATGTCAAGCGCTTCCTGCTCACTTTCCAGAAGCCAGAGTTGGAGAAGAAGGTACCTTCCCATTTGCTTCTGGATTCTTCAGCTTTCAATCTGGACATGGAAATCCCACACCTCTTTGTTCCAGTTCAGGCAGAACCACCCCTTTTCCCCACTGGTAACTTCCCTTTCTCTTCTCCTTCCACCCTGCAGTATTCCAAAAAGGTGGATACCCGCTTTGGTGGCTACGTGGCTTGCACCGTCCTTGTCTTCTGCTTCATTTGCTGCATCCAGATTGTCATCTTCCCGCAGTGAGTGACACATATGCAAGAGTACGTTCGTCATGTACTCTTTCTGCAAACGTGGTACATATGCATTCATGCCCGTGTGTGTGCGTTCATGTGCACACGCAGTGAAGGCACACGCTTCGCAGGATCCCAGTATGTGCAGTGGGTCTGCATCCTACACCTCTCCATTGCTGCATATGGTAGCCATAGGCGAGGTAAGGTGGCATGTACAGATGCATAATAATAATAATAATAATAATAATAATAATAATAATAATAATAATAATTTATTTATTATTTGTACCCCACCCATCTGGCTGGGTTTCCCCAGCCACTCTGGGCAGCTCCCACAAAGACCAAAAATACACTAAGATGTCACACATTAAAAAAATCCCTTAAGATGCCTTCTGAATGTCAGGTAGTTGTTTGTCTCTTTGACACCTGGTGGGAGGGCGTTCCACAGGGCGGGTGCCACTACCGAGAAGGCCCTCTGCCTGGTTCCCTGTAGCTTTGCTTCTCGCAACGAGGGAACCACCAGAAGGCTCTCGGCGCTGGACCTCAGCATCTGGGCAGAACGATGGGGGTGGAGACGCTCCTTCAGGTATACTGGACCGAGGCTGTTTAGGGCTTTAAAGGTCAACACCAACACTTTGAATTGTGCTCAGAAACATACTGGTCCTAAGCACACCTAGTTCTCATAAAGGCTTATTATGCACTACTTGGCATCATGTGCCACCAACAGATGCACAGGACCCTCAAGCCACTGATTCCCAATCAAGGCACTGTGGAAGAAATTGGGCCAGGGGAACCTCTAAAGTCATAGGAAGCTGCTTTCTACCAATTCCAACTATTGGCCCCTTCTTGGTCATTATTGTCAGCTCCAGCTGGTGGAAGCTCTCCAAGATTTCAGACGGGAGTCTTTCCGATCCCTGCCTGGAGACACCAGGGATTGAGTCCGGGACATCCTGCATGCAAAGCAGGTGTCATACCACTAAACCACAGTCCTTCTCTCAACTCCATCTCCTTGTCCACAAGTGTGGCTGCTTGAACCAATGGGTTTCAATTTCCAATTGGATAACCCAAGATATCCCTCATTTATTTAGCCAACTCTGCCAGGATTCCAGTCAGTAAAATTATTTGCTGCCACAAATGTTTTAGGGGGAAGAGGAGGGAAGGATTTCAGTTGCAGTTATTAGGGAGCCTAGATGTGCTGTCTGTCTGTGAGTATATTTACACTTTGAACCACGACACCCAAGTTCCCCCTCTCGCCCGTGTTACACACCTGATGCAGAAGGGGTTGGCAAATGCCACGTAACAACATTGTGAGAAAAGGTGATATGCCAGACTGATTAAATGTCTAATTGGGGGATATCACTGAGCGAAGGAGGGGTAAATGGGGAAGTGGGGAGAGAGAGTCTGTGGTTGTGGAGGTTTTTGCTTTCAGGCTGATTCTTAAGCAAAAAGAGGAGGAGAAGTGACTTACCAACACAGCCAAACTGGTCTTGGGAGGCAGGGGTCACCACAAGTGGAAAACCCACACAATACACTCTTTTAATTTTTTTAATTTAACATTCTGTCTTGCAACAATATGCACAATATTGTTAACTTACACAGTACTTCTGCCTTCCCCGCACCTGGGGCCTGGATCTTGTTGGGGCCGCAATTCTATCATCCCTGACCTTTGGCCACACTGACAGGGACTGATGGGAGTTGGAGTCCACCAACATTTGATGAGTGGTGGAAAGCCACACGCGTTACGGTGTTCTCCTGACTGGTGGGGCTGATTCTGCCTTGTCTCCCCACAGCTCCCCTCTGATGCTTGGCGCCTACATCAGCATCTTTGTCATCCTGGCCACCATCCTTTTTGTCTGTGCCATCTACTCCTGCCTTGGCGTGAGTGATTTTCTCTTCATTGGGACCCCATGTCTTTGTGACTCATGACTATCCCAAGGACTCCCTCACCTTCCCTCTGCCAGCCCTTGGACCCCACCTGGGAACACCCCTTATGCCTTTTGAGGGTGCAGTGTGTGGGTTCAGTTTGGTTCCATGTGCACCTCCTGGGTTTTTGCCACAGTGTCACCCCCCTGCCCCTTAAGCCCTTGATATGCTGGGCTGAGCAGACGGGCCTTCTGTCCTGGAGTCAGGCCTCTGTCCATTTAAGGGTGAGGAAAGGCAAAGCAAGTCAGGAGGAGGAGGGTCCCTTAGCTGCTCAGGCCAATGAACAAGCTGGGTCTGGAAGGTTTTACATGGACCTGAGAGTATCTTCTGACCACCTCTGGCCTACTGTAGCTAAGAGGCTTTCTGGCTAATCTCCCTGCAGTTTCCTCCTCAGACCAGTCAGAACACAAGAAGCTAACTTATGTACCAAGCCAGACTATTTATTTTCCCGGTGCTGCACTGGCTGGCAACTGCTCCCTATGTTCCTTAAGGTCTCTCAAACCTGCTCTGTTCAACTGGTCATGCCAGGGAGTGGGCCTGGGACCTTCTCCATACCAGGAGCTCTGCCGCTGAGTGCGCAAACTAAATCCCCACCTGTTATCGCCTGGGTTCAGAACGTGCTGTGGGTTTGAATGCTAACACCTGATTCTGGTGTAACCAGGCTGGTGCGGGTGAGGGCGCAGTCAAGGCTTGTTCTAGCCTCTTGGGCATAATGAGGTGTGTGGTGGTGGCCCCCCATCTCATACGACCTCTCGTGACTCCCTACAGCCTTTTCCAGCCGCCTTGCAGCGTGTCTCCCGCAAGATTATCCAGTCCCGAATGAACAGCACGATTACTGGTGTTGCTGCTATCCTGCTGGTCTTCATCTCTGCTTTTGTCAACATGGTATGAGGGTTGGGAGAGGTGGGCAGGTCTTGCAGTGAGGCCTTGACTGGTGTGGGGACAGTTGAGAACCAAGGCGATATGGGAGTCAGGAAAGAGCACAAAGGATGCTCTAGGCTGGAGATACACACGAGAGAGAGGGGCGGGGGACTAAAGTGGTTTGAGGGAGTTATGCACACACTTCTCTTCTCCTGCTGTTTCCCCAGATCAAGCAGGTGTTTGGAACAGTACAAAACTGTATTTACCAGTGGGCAAAAGTGGGAAGAAAGTATATGAGCAGCAGTCCCACTTCCAACCCTCTCCGAACCTTCAACTCTCCGAAGAACCCTTTGTCTGTCTCTGGCCCCAGAGCCCAGGCATTGGCTCTCCATTATCCTGGTTGCCATAAGTCTCTGGCATTGGGTGGGATCGGGCAAGCCCAGAGCAAACAAGAGCAGCGTTGAGTTCCCTGTCAGCCCTACATAGTCGGCCATTTTTTCCCCCTCAACCCAGTTTGCTTGCAGCCGGCTCCGCCTCCAAGACTGCGCTGCCGGGTTTCTCAACATTACTCCAGCCGCCGTGGGGCCCTGCCACCTACATGCCCTCAACTACTCGTTGGCATCAGACACTCTGCCCTGCCAGGGAAATGGCGCTTCTAGCTGCAGCTTCCCTGAGGTACGTGTATTTCAGAAAGATCGGGGCGGGGGGTTGCATGAGGTGTGAAGAGTTGTGGGTGGGACTTGGGGGTTCAGTCACTGGGCCTGGGGTCAGCATTTACCTCTAAGTCCAAGCATGGTCTCTCCTCCCTTCCTTTACATCCTTGCTCCCACAGAGTGCCTTGATATCTTGTGGGTTTGTGGCTCTGACTGGGCCTTGAAGGTTGCTCAGGTGTGAAATCTGAGGCGGGAGGCATATCTGTGAAGACAGGAAGAGAATGTAACACAAAAGGATCCTGCTAGATCAGACCAAAGGTCAATTGACTATCCTGTTTCACACAACCCAGGTGCCTGTAGGAACTCCACAAGCAAGGCACGAGGGCGATGATCTACCCCGGTTGCTTGTCTGTGGATAGTGGCTGTTGGTAGAACCATCCTCCTTGAACTTATCTAATCTCTCCTTTAAAAAAATATTGAGGCAGCAAACACTGCCTAAATTAAGAGGAGGGAGAAGGAGAGGTCACATTTGTCTCAAGGGAATGAGTGTGGGCTTTGGGGAGCACATCTAGCTGTTGTAAGGAGCGTTCTGACATCTCTATCCTTTCCTCCCTGCAGTACTTCACTTACTCGGTGTTGCTGAGTCTACTGGCTTCCTCTGTTTTCCTGCACATCAATAGCCTTGGGAAGCTGGCGTTGCTGATAGGGATGGAGGTGGTGTACCTGGCCGTGGCCGAGGGCCCCCAGGGGGTGTTGTTCAACAACTACGACCTGTTGGTGGCAGCTAATGCCCTGTAAGAATCCCCCCTCCCCTCTGGGACTGGAAAAATCTCAAACCTTCAGCCCTGGGCCCTGAAGTTGTCTGGGTGATTTAAAGTGGGGAGGGTCTTCCAGCTTCCACCCTGCGCTTGTTTTCTTCCATGTTGCCCTCAAATTTAACTTTTCCAAACAGCCATGAGTAACCGAGAGAAAATGGGCCCAGCTACAAACCACCACAATAGCAAATAACATCAGAAACAAAGATGATATAGCACCGTCACTTTACACCAGAGGTGGTGGTTATGTGGCCCTTCAGATATCAGCTGAATTGTGGATTCCCAAAGGTTCTCATTCATGCATTATCTCATGAGAGGGGCTTCTTATTCCTTTGGCACTTTTCCCACTTAAAAACAAAAACCCAGCCAGCTCACAACATAGAAAATCCATAATTGGCACTGGAAGATAAAACAATATGCCCTACAAGAATTGACAGACTTACTCCATTTTAACATATGTCATCTACAATTACAATCCTTAGATGTTATATAATAAGTTCATTTTGCCGCTACTGCATAATCCCGTATCTTATTATGCTGTTCTTTAATCGTCGGGAGCTGTAACCATTCTCCTTTTAGCTGCATGTAAGATCGTAGCAGCTGCTAGCAAGTAATAAATCATATCCTTATGTCCTTCCCTTACTGACCCTTCTGAATAATCCAGCAAGAATATGACCGGATGCAGTGGGACCTTGTATCCAAAAATTCTTTCGGAATGAACTTGAACCCATTCTTCCTGAATATTTCTTGACTTGTTCATATTTCTACCATGTGTGGAAAAATAAGCCAGCAAGCCATCACTGGGCAAACGGCTTCTGTATTTTCTGTGCCCACCTCCCCCCACCTTGAGTGCCCACATCTTTTTCCCCACCCAGGGAGAGGAGAGAGCAGCTTCCTCAGGAGGGGGGGGGGGTGTTTTTAAGCAGAAAAATCTATTTCTGGGTGAAAGGAGTAAGAACATCCCTTCCTCTGAGAAAATAATTTGCTTCAAATTATATACGGAAGCAGCTCTGTTAGCTAAGAAGTGAAAGGAAGGAAACAACTGTAACTTAATGTTTGCATATTTTTATTAAACAAAATTTATATACCTCTGGATTGTAATAAAACTTTTGAAGTGGTTTACAAAAAATAAACCAGGCATAGGCAAACATGATTTGTAAACAGCTAAATTTGGGGAACAGAGAAAAAGGAAACCGCGCTGAGCCTGGGGTGTTCTATAAAGCTGCAGAAACCTCTAATTGTGATCCATTCTATCTGGACATGGGTGTTAAACTAAGGAGGAAGCGACTCAGCCTCTTCCCATTGCAAGATACTTGTGGCAGAATTCAGGTGCATCATCTACTACCAGAATCTTCATTGTCTCCCAGCCCATTTCCCCACTTCTAACTCACCCTCAATCTCATTTGCCTTGCATTGTGGGAGGTGGCTTGGGCTGTTGGTATTGGGTGACTAGGGCCTCTCTCTATAAAAATTCTTCTCTCCCCTTCTCACAACAGGCCAGCCTTCAATGAGACCCACAGTAGTCAAGATTGGTGAGTTGGAACCAGAAAGGGAGCCAATTTTGATGTGGTTGTGGGGAATGGAGGGTTGTGGTTATAAAGGCTAACTAGAGGTTTGGTGAAGGTGTTACCAAACCTTTGGAAAAGTTAAGTGTACAGCAAGGGGGTACAGGTGACATCTCCAGATGTTGTTGGACTACAACGCCCACCTTTCCTGACAATAGGCCATACTGATGGGAGTTGCAGTCCAACAATATCTGGAGGGTACTAGTTTGGGGAAAACTGTCCCAAGGCTGTTCTTTAGGGTTTGGGAGAGTGGTAGATTCTGGTTTATAAAAGTCTTTTGGATTTGCAAGCATCGGATTGTGCTGTTTCGTTTATATATTGTGATTCTGTATCAGTAACAATGTGAGAGAAGCACTATATAGGTACCTGCCCTGAGGAGCTTACTGTCCAAGTTTAGACGTGAGGGGAGGGGAGAGAACCTAGCAATGGTGAAGCAATGATAGCAAGGGACAAATATACCGGTAAGCAAATGCAGTTACAGTGGTACCTCTGGTTACGTACTTAATTCGTTCCAGAGGTCCGTTCTTACCTGAAACTGTTCTTAACCTGAAGCACCACTTTAGCTAATGGGGCCCCTTGCTGCCACTGCGCTGCTGCCATGTGATTTCTGTTCTCATCCTGAAGCAAAGTTCTTAACCTGAGGTACTATTTCTGGGTTAGGGGAGTCTGTAACCTGAAGCATATGTAGTCCGAGGTACCACTGTATATGTATTTAGGCTTAAGTGGTATATATACACATAAATCGTTGAGATGAAATGAAATTTAAGCAAATTATATATGGAATTTGTGTACCACTTAATATAACAGTCTCTGAGTGATTTGAATGAACATGCATTATTCAATGAAAGGTTTTATCCAACTTATACTTGGAGTAGCCCTGTTGAAATTAATGGACCCAAGGTAGTCAAGTCTGCTCTGAGTAGGAATAACTTGGTTACAACCCAAAGCTTCCTAAGGAAAGCTAAATAAAAACAACATGTAACTGCGTACCACAAATAAAAAAACCTAAAAACTGGAGTCACAAATAACAGCTTTTATTTCACCTTGGGATGGCAGCTAAAGGGAAATGCCAAATGCTTTGTGGAAGTGATGGACTTTATGGAGTAACAATGGTGGTTGAATTTTTCCCCATTTCGATTTATATTCCACCTTCTGCATGTAGTACCCAAGCCAGATAGCAACCATGGAATGACAGTGCGTTTGGGTTGTCCCCTTGGTGTCATGGCAGGAAGGTGCTGCCATGGAAGTGGAATTTGCTGCCAAGGAGTGTGGTGGAGTCTCCTTCTTTGGAGGTCTTTAAGCAGAGGCTTGACAACCATATGTCAGGAGTGCTCTGATGGTGTTTCCTGCTTGGCAGGGGGTTGGACTCGATGGCCCTTGTGGTCTCTTCCAACTCTATGATTCTATGATTCTACTCCAAGCATAAAGGACAGGGAGGGTGAATGGGCTGAGGTTGGTTTATAAAGAACAGGGGGCTTCCCTAGGCTGGGGGAGCAGGCAGAGCAAAGGGGTTGTGTCAGGGCTGTATTGGGCACAGGAACGCAGAAAGATAACAGCTTGCTTTTACTCTCTTTTCTCCTAGTTCTGCAGAGGGGAAAGTGGCCCTACAGTACATGACACCCGTGATCTTGCTGCTCTTTGCTTTGGCGCTCTATCTGCATGCCCAGCAGGTGGAGTCTACGGCCCGGCTGGACTTCCTCTGGAAACAACAGGTAGTGGAGGGTGTGAGGTTTCTGCCAAGGCTGGGATGACTCTGGAGATCTCATGGTGCCAGGGAATTCCAAAGGATGCTCTTAGTTCTTGCTGTTTACGCAGCTCTTTGGCATGCCTTCTTTAATTGGCTCTGAACTACTTAGTTTGGTGCCTTTATAAATTCAAAGTTATTTTAAGGGACATTTGCTTTATTTTTGTTTGATTGACTGGGATGCTCCCTCTGAGGGTGTGAGAGTCAAGCCTATTGGTGGCTGTGTCCAGAGACCCTTCTACCCCAGAGTGAGAGGAAGAGCTTGATCTCCCCAGGGGAGATAGAGGGAGAAGGTGTTTGTATAGCCCCGAAGGTGAGAGATGGAGATGAAATGATTGAGGGAGGGTTGGCTTTCACCTGTTGGATTCATACGTGATTATGGGTTGTTGAGGGTTTCACTGGAGTGAGAATTGAGAGGATGGAGTGATGTGATGGGTGTAATGACAGCATGGTTCTTGAATTCCTGAATTGTATTATTTTGTGTGAGGATCCTTTTATGTAATATTAATGTGATTATAGTGGGACGCGGGTGGCGCTGTGGGTAAAACCTCAGCGCCTAGGACTTGCCGATCGCATGGTCGGCGGTTCGAATCCCCGCGGCGGGGTGCGCTCCCGTCGTTCGGTCCCAGCGCCTGCCAACCTAGCAGTTTGAAAGCACCCCCGGGTGCAAGTAGATAAATGGGGACCGCTTACCGGCGGGAAGGTAAACGGCGTTTCCGTGTGCGGCTCTGGCTCGCCAGAGCAGCAATGTCACACTGGCCACGTGACCCGGAAGTGTCTGCGGACAGCGCTGGCTCCTGGCCTATAGAGTGAGATGAGCGCACAACCCTAGAGTCTGCCAAGACTGGCCCGTACGGGCAGGGGTACCTTTACCTTAATGTGATTATATAAAAATGCACGTGCACACACACACATTATGTTTCATTTTGTTGTGTCTTTTTGTGTTGAATAATGATGTAAATGTCTCTGAGATTCATCTAAAAATAAAGCATAAAGAAGTTAAATAAATAAATGGTAGGAAAGAGAGTGACTGGTACGGCGTCTCTTGACTAGGGGTGTAAGCTTCTGTGGTTTAAGATTATGGCTACTGACAGGGCAACAAGTGATGAAACCTGAAACTGAAGAGTGGATTGAGCAAGATCTTCTGTTAGTAGTGATGAGTTTTAGTCCCAAACATTGCTCTTTCCCCCTCTCTGTGATTAGCAGGAAAGAATAAATTATGCAGATATGTGCAGTCCTGCTGGATGTACAGAACTTCTGCAGGTTGCAGAATTTGTGTCTGGTGTGTGGTGCAGGCTGGGCAAAACTGTGGCCCTCCAGATGTTGGGACTCTCAACTCCTGTCATCCCTGACCACCAGCCTTGTTTGCCAAGGCTTCTGGGAGTTGGAATCCCAAGAACATCTGGAGGGCCAGTACCTTCAACAGCGGAAGTTAATGAAATCGCACGTCTTGGATAATTGGTCTCCTCCTCATTTCCTCCCTTTGCGACTCTCCCAGGCTACAGGTGAGAAAGAGGAGATGGAGGAGCTTCAGGCCTACAACCGCCGGCTGTTGCACAACATCTTGCCCAAAGATGTGGCCGCTCACTTCCTGGCCCGTGAGCGCCTCAACGACGAGTTGTACCACCAGTCGTGTGAATGTGTCGCGGTCATGTTTGCCTCGATCAGTAACTTCTCAGAGTTCTACGTGGAGCTGGAAGCCAACAATGAAGGCGTTGAATGTCTGCGTCTGCTCAATGAGATAATTGCTGACTTTGATGAGGTAACCGCGCGTCTTTTGTCTGCATTGGGTTGGGAAAAGGGAGGTACCAAAGACTGGCAGAGGTTGAAAGATGAGTAGGGTCCCCCTCCCCCCCCAAAAAAAAAATGCTGGAGGAGGACATGTTTATTGGTTTTGACTTCAGTTTTGAAAGTGCCACATGAATGAATATTTGATATTTGTTAGTCTTCCTTACTGTTTTGTGGTTTAGTATTGTTTTTATTGTGAATTACACAGGGGGTGTCACCATAATATTTTCTGTGCTGCATAGGGCCTCTAGGGGTCTTAATCCTGATCTGGCTCTGTGTCCACTAGGGGGCCCTGTGCCAGGGTGAGGTCGGTGTTCTCTGCATGGCATTCTTCTGAGAAAGGCTCTCACCTAGTGCCGGGCATTTGCACAAGTACAGAGCAGAAATAGGAGAGACTTTTGAGAACCAAGGCAAAATCTCTGCCATTCAGGAGAAGCGCAGCAGTGACCGTGGAAGGTTTTAAAACAGTAGAAATATATAAAAAATATATAAAAAAATGTCCAGTAGCACCTTAGAGCCCAACTAAGTTTGTTCTTGGTATGAGCTTTCATGTGCATGCACACTTCTTCAGATACACTGTCAACTTTTCCCTTTTCTTGCGAGGAATCCTATTTGGAATAAGGAAATTTCTCTTTAAAAAGGAGAAACGTTGACAGCTATGACACTGAAAGAGAAGTCACCAGACCTTTATATACAGTGAGAGGGTGGAGAGGGGTATTACTCAGAAGGCTGGTGGGAATGGGTGATGGGCTGATAGGTGTGGTAAACCTGTTGACAGCTATTAATGACTGCAATTGGTCTTACAGGAAAAAGCAAGGGATGAGGTAGCCAAAAATAGCTTTATCATGTATAATGAGATAAGAATCCAATGTCTCTATTCAGACCAGGTCTCTCCATGGTTTTAAGTTTGGTAATAAGTTGTAATTCTGCAACTTCTCTTTCCAGTCTATTTCTGAAATTCTTTTGTAATATGACAGCTACTTTGAGATCTTGTAAAGAACGTCCTGGGAGATTGAAGTGTTCTCCTACTGGTTTCTCTGTCTTGTGATTCCTGGTGTCAGATTTATGTCCATTTATCCTTTGGCGTAGGGTTTGGCCTGTTTGCCCAATATAGAGAGCTGAAGGGCATTGTTGGCATTTGATAGCATACACAATGTTAGAAGATAAGCAGTTAAATAGTCCTGAGATGGTATGTTTGATGCTGTTAGGTCCAGTGATGGTTTTGTCTGGGTGTATGTGGCAGCAAAGTTGGCATCTGGGTTTATTGCAGGCTCTGGTACCAGTGTCCATGTTAAGTCTGCTTGCTGTATTATTGTGGGTGAGGAGTTGTTTAAGATTGGGCGGCTGTCTGTAGGCGATGAAAGGTCTTCCTCCCAGAGCTTGGGAAAGAGAACTGTCGTTGTCTAGGAGAGGTTGTAACTCTCTGATGATGCGTTGAACTGTTTTAACTTGGGAGCTGCATGTGTTTTAAAACAGATGTGCAATTTTAATGAAAGGAGACTCTCTCAGCATTCATAGAAATGACCTTCCGTTGCTTCTTTCTGTAGATTATCAGTGATGAGCCATTCAGGCAGCTGGAGAAGATAAAGACGATTGGCAGTACCTACATGGCAGCTTCAGGACTGAACGACAGCACGTATGACCGCGAGGGGCGCTCCCATATTACAGCGCTGGCAGACTATGCGATGCGGCTCATGGAGCAGATGAAATATATCAACGAACACTCATTCAATAACTTCCAAATGAAAATTGGTCAGTGGAGCCTGGGAAGGGTGGGTGGGCGTTCCACACTGGGGGGAGAGATTGGGTGTCCTTAAGGCAAGTGGGTTGGCTGCTTAGTTTTGACTGATTTTCCTTTTTGCATCCCTTCTTCCCTTCCCATTTCTTCCACAGGGCTAAATATTGGGCCAGTAGTGGCTGGGGTGATTGGCGCCCGAAAGCCACAGTATGACATTTGGGGCAACACGGTGAATGTCTCTAGCCGTATGGACAGCACTGGTGTCCCTGACCGTATTCAGGTGAGAGCGGCGATGGCGTGACCTTTTTTGACTATAGTTAAGGTTGCTGGCAGGCCCATTCAGAGGTGAAGGGACCCCGCCAGGGGGTCTGCCTGACTTACACTGTCATGCAAAGAACAAGAGCCCCCATCCCAGGCCTCATGGTTGCCAGGATTTAACCTTGGAAGTCTACTTCCTTTGGAGAGGTTCAATAGGTCTGTAATAATATAAGCTATGCCGAGCAGCTTAATCACAGGAGTTCTAACAAAAAAAGTATATATCCCATGCAAAGTAAACAGTTAAAAATCAACTAAACAGCAAACCTTACAAAACAAGCAGCAACATTGAACAGCAAGATTCACTCCACCAGCCTAGCACCCATCGTTTCTGCATCCAAAGGCCCAATAAAAAGAGATGATGTTTGGGGGTTTGTTTGTTTTTACACCCAAATCTTCTTAAAACAAGCCTTCCTTAAGAAAGAGTTCCGCTAGTGGGGAAGCCACCTGACCTGACAGTCTCCTGTTGAGTTTCAGGACACCCTGACTAGGACCATCTTGAACAGGGGTCGGCAAACTAAGGCCTGCGAACCATGCGGACCCTGCCGCCTGCTTGGTCAGTCCCTGTGCTAAACCAGCACGGCACCCACGCAGTGCGTGGACTGACTTCCACGAAGATCCTGCAGCCAATCAGAAGCCGCGGACACCTCTGGGCGGATGGTGCCGCTGGAGCAGCTTCCACGCCTCTGCCGCTTCCTCCTGCTCAGCTCTTCTCACTTGGCCGCCTCAGCGGGAAGGCAGGGGCGGTGCCCAGAGATGGCCGAGCAGGAGGAAGCGGCGGAGGCTTCCTCTGCCACCCAGGCCAGCTGCCTGGGCTCTGCGCCCCACCAAGGCAGTGGACAATGCCAACGCTGCTGAAGATGAGGCAGCTGCGGCGTGAGTGGTGGTGGTGGTGGGGGGAATGTCCTTTCGGGAGGGGGGGTTCTTTTGGGAGAGGGTGGGTCCGGCCCCCCACAAAGTCGGAGGGACAGTGGACTGGCCCCCTCCTGAAAAAGTTTGCTGACCCCTGATCTTGAAGATTCTCCTTAAGAATAAGGGGCAAATGTTTAGAAGGAGGCCTACCCAGCTATCCTGCTCCTGGGGTCATTTGAACCTTAATAATAATAATAATAATAATAATAATAATAATTTATTATTTGTACCCCGCCCATCTGGCTGGGTTTCCCCAGCCACTCTGGGCGGCTTCCATAGAAACAAAAAATACAGTAAAATATCACAGATTAAAAACTTCCCTGAACAGGGCTGCCTTAAGATGTCTTCTGAATGTCAGGTAGTTGTTTATCGCTTTGACATCTGATGGGAGGGCGTTCCACAGGACGGGCGCCACCACCGAGAAGGCCCTCTGCCTGGTTCCCTGTAGCTTTGCTTCTCGCAATGAGGGAACCGCCAGAAGGCCCTTGGAGCTGGACCTCAGTGTCCGGGCAGAACGATGGGGGTGGAGACGCTCCTTCAGGTATACTGGGCCGAGGCCGTTTAGGGCTTAAGAACACGGTGCCAGCACTTTGAACAGCTGCTGAATTTCTGGGTAGCAATTTAAGGAAAAAAAGGAGTTCTTTTCCCTCAGGCATGGCAGCCCTGCTGTTGATAGCTAGCATTTTCTCAAGGGGGGGGGGGGCAGCTGTGACACAGCCCACAAGGAGATGGTGGGATATTTTTAAGGCCCAGCAGCTGGAACACCCGGACTGGAGTGAGGATTGTTGCTGATTCACTCCTGTGCCACCATCACCATTTATTTTTTTTTAATTTTTTTACCAATTGTTGGGAGTCATTTCTGGTGGAGGAAAAGCTTTCCACCCACCGCTTTGAAATTGTTGCTTGCTGCCAGTTTTTCCTGGCAAATTTTTTTTTTTTTGGGGGGGGGAGGCACTATTGGGGCTGGTGGGGAAAGCTGGATATCCTATCTCAGTGAGAAGAGGAGCAATTCAGGCTTTGTTGTGAGCTGCCTCAGAGAGCGTAGGAGGGGCGGAATATCCACATTTCTATTAAATAATGTTACGGGAGCATTGTGTCAGTAAGGCTCCCTCTGCTGACCACTTCTGAATAGTTCTGGTTACTTTATGAGAGTAAGAACTCATTTGCCAGACCAAACCAAAAGTCCCACCTAGGCCAGCATCCCGTTTGCAGCATGGTCTACGAGATTCCATGTGCAGCACCTAAAAGCAGCAGCACCCCCTTGTGGCATCTGGGTGTATATTGTCTCAGGATGTTCCACTTGTTGCCACTAATAGTCACGGGTAGATCCATCCTCCATGAAGCTACCTAGTCTATTTTTACAGCCATCCAAGTGGGTGGCTATCACAGAATCTTGAGATAATGAATTCATGGGGTTGTATTCACCAAGGGAAATAGTCTGAAGATAGGATGAGTTACTGTCAATTGGCTGAGCCCTTGCTTGTAGACCTAGTGGCTACACCAAAAGCAAGGCCACCTTCCTTTCTTATGGTCCTTCCCCGAGGACACAGAAAGCCTATTAAAGCCCTGAACCTCAGTACTTTGGGACTAGGTCTCTTGTAAGCCAAATAACTGAAATGGAGACAAATGCTCAAAAAAAAACCCCAAATTCCCGTGACTTAGGGTTGCCATATTTCAAAAAGTGAACATCTGGACACAAAAGTTGTTGAGCTTTTCAGGCCATTTCCGATGGCCAAATCCCAGCAATGTCCAGGGAAATCTTGACGTCAGTTCCAGTGTATTTGGTGGATCATTGCATTGCTTAAATGTGCACTAATTATGCCAGGTTTGGGCAGGGTGGGGGCTGCATTGGCTTCCTTGCTGTCCTCAGTCACAAACTGCTTGCTGTCAAAACCAGCAGGATTCACATCACCTGTTTGGCTTTATTCAGCAGTCTGGCTTTCCCCCTCTCACCAAGGCAGGGCAAGAAGGCAATTTTTGCTGATTGCAACGTCCCTCTGCAGGCTCCTTTGACCATCCAAATTTTGCTCCAGAGGATTTGGGGACCCTTTGGAACAGTGCTGGGGGACGGGGAGATATGCCTGCAAGATAAAGGGGAGAAAGCAACAGGCTTTCTGTGAGCAGAGGGACAAAATTGGAAACTCATAATTCCACCTGCCCAGAACTGCGTGTTCTCTTTCCTCCTAACACTTCTTGTTCCCCTTCTCTAGGTGACAACTGACCTATATCAGGTATTGGCAGCCAAAGGTTATCAGCTGGAGTGTCGTGGGGTCATCAAGGTCAAGGGCAAAGGCGAGATGACCACCTATTTCCTGAATGGAGGCCCCACCAGTTAGCAAGAAAAGAGCCTTTGCTTAACAAAGGGACCTATCAAGCTGGGCTCAGTCAGGCACCATGGGGTTGATTGGTTCTCTGTCTTTCTCTCTTTGCTCTGGATTTTGGAACACACCCTCCTAAAAAGGGAAAAACCCCTACAGCTTCTGAAATGGGATCCTTGATAGTCTTGGAAACAGAAGAGATGTCGGGGGGGTCGCTTTACCCCATACAAGACTTATTTTTTATTTATTTGGAGCAAAGCCTAACTTGGAGTGCCTCCTTTTGGGCCCGTGCGGGTGCTATTTTGGGGTAAAGTTTGTTGTGAACCTTCTGCCGCTCTTGGGATCGACCAAAGGACCTGGTGAAGGGAGGTTGCAGTAGGGGTTAGAAGACCCCACCCTTGTCTATCTGTGGATCCAGAAAGCTGACATTTTGATTTTATTGTTGAAGGGAGGCTATACCCTTTTCTTTCTGCCCCGCCTCCACCCTGAAGCATTGCTCGGATGTTTTTTGAGCGGGGCTCCATTTTTCTCATGGCGCCATTTTGCTGAGACTTTCCAGAAGCGCAGCGACGGCACTTTTCTCTTGGGGGAGGTGACTTTCCCCCAGTGTGTTTTGTTGGTCACATCTCTCAGCAAACACCCACTCTGTCTTTTTGTTCCTGTGTGTGTGTGTGTGTGTGCCTTTCTCTCACACACATAACACGCTCTCACAAACTCACTGTGATGTTTGGGAATCTCTCTCTCTCTCTCTCTCTCTCTCTCTCTCTCTCTCTCTCTCTCTCTTTGAGGGATTGTCATTTGGGGTACAGTTCTCATTTGCCAAATTGCTATGTCTGGTTGGAATGAAGGGGAGTGATGACAAGCACTTGGGGTGCTTTGAGAGGGGGGAAATGGGACGGTGGCTGGGGGTTGTGGTTTTGATGCCAAAGAGGCGGGAAGGAAACAGGCCTTCTTTCCCCTGCCACTCCATCTCCTGTAATAGCCAGGGAAAGAGGTTTTGCTGCCCTGTGGAGATGCAAACCTGCCTTAGGTGCCTGAAGTAAAGGGGACGGATTGTTTGGTCTGCAGCCCTCCTCTTCCACCTTTCTGCAGAAGGGAGCTTCTTCCCTACTCACTTGGGACCCCAAAATAAAGAAGTAGAAATTATTTAACAGGAGCTGGAATTGGCAGACAGAGCTCCTTCCTTCTAGCCCACTCTCATGGATCTTTTGCTATTAAATGCCATGTCTCTTCTCCACTCACCCCGCCCCCTGTTTTATCCATCTTTTAGGTTTGGCCAAGTTGGTTCTACTGACCTTGATTCTGGGGGTTGTGAGGGTATTTTCCCATCTTTCTCATACATATTATATATGTAGCTCCAGAAAATTAATAACGTACCCACCCCCCTTCTGCTCTTTATCCCAGACGTTGGAAGGCTTGAGGGTAGTGGGTGTGCTTATCCTAAGCAAAGTGGACTTTGGGGTCTGGCTGCCCTAGTGAATGTTTGCTCTGACCCTCCTGACTGGCAGGAAACACAATAGATGACAAAATCAGCAAAGCGAGCGCTCTGTGTTAATTGCCGGATTTAAGTTGGCGAGAACATGGCACTGAGGTGGAAGAGGAGAAGACCCTTGACTCCTTTTATTTTTATTAGCCAAGGCGGGTGGGAAGGGGGATCTATTTGCACCAAAGTACTAACTGGTCATAGGAACTCCAGAAACCATGTGTAAAAGGGATTTGAAAGAGAGCTCACTGCTGAGTGGTGAAAGTGTGCTGAAAAGAAATGTGTGTCTGTTTGGGGTAGAAGGGCAGGTCCATGTGGTCAGTAGCTGGCGTGGCTGGCCAATGGCACAGTTATTGAGCACTTGCTATTTCCCAGATCGATGGGGTTGTGGCTGCCATTTTGAAATGCTCCATCTACTTCTCTAGCCCCTGTAGGGGCACCTTGGATAGTGCAGGCTTGCAGCCTGCTTACATTCTGCCTGTTTCCTCTATAATTTTCCCATTTTATGCAGTGGGTGCAATTCCCCCTTTGGAGGAACCACCTGTGGCCTATTTTCACTTGACCCTGTTCCAAGGTGTCTTTTATCTGCAGCCGTGGACTGAATTGGCTGCAAGCACGTGTATGGGTATGTCCCACCCACTACCATAGTTTGGGTCTTGTCCCTCTCATATCTGATGTTGGCAAGTTACAGCCCCCCTTTCCACCTTTTGTTACATAGGATTCCAGTACTGAACCAGATTCCTTGGAAGCAAGGTTTATTTTGCTCAACTCTTTGTCACAAGTGACACCTAAATTGGGGAACATCTAAGCCATGGGGAAGCAAGGTAGCTTTGTGAAATCTCTATTCCAGTGAAGAGGATGGATAAAGCAGAAAACAACTATTTTTAATTGAAAAAAAATGAGTCTTTTAAAGAAGGAGGGAAAGAAGTTGAAGATTATTCTTTTTTAGTTTACTTTATGGTTTTAAAAGCTCTAATATTCCTTAATTTTTTTAAAAAGGAAAGATTATTTTTAATGGACAACTGTCATTGTGCATAGCCTATGAGTTATTTATGCTCACCATGGGGAAGACTATGTAGGAGGAGAGAGTGAGCTTTAAAAAAAGACAAAACTAACCCAGATCTCCCCACTCCCTCTAGGGCTACTGCGAAAATGGCTCAGTTGTGTTCCTTGGGCGAGATGTATGAGCAGAGTGGGCAATATGGCACTTATTTGGTACTTTTTTTCTTTTTGTGTGTGTATATATAAATTATATATTAAAGATCACTTTCTATTACATTGTTTCCTTCTTTCTCTTCTCCCTTCCCAGTGCCATAAACTTGAATATACCTACCTCTCTTCTTCCCTGGGCAACTTCCTCCCACCCCCAGTTGCTCAGGGCACGCATACATGGAATAGGGAGATGGACACTTGTGAGAACTGTGAATGTTAGGGCTATCATACAGTTAGGAAATTCTATTCTGCAATCCTCAATACAATTACCTGGGTGTAAGCCCCATTGAAACCAGTGGGACTTGACCACTGAGCACACTTGCATGAGATTTCACTATTGTACAATTGAATCACATGGTTTTTTAATTGATTTAAATCTGCATGCCATCTGTGTATGAATAAAGATGCTTTTGAAGAAAACACCTCACTAATTTTTAGATGATGCACCTCTCAAGACAGTACCTGTGAACAGCAGTTCTTGAATTTTTAAATCTGATATAGATAGATATCAGCACTTGATTGATTCAGGCTAAAAACATTTGTTAAGTCAATTTGACTGTAATCATTGCAGCCCAAGCCATTTGTGTACACTTACATGCCTATGCATTGGTATTTTGCAGGGTTTATCATTAATATACTAAAGCTTGTACATCTCTGATTAAATCTCCTTACATTATTTCAGGCATTAAGGAACAACTATCACTGTGAAGAACCCAAAGTGTAATGTTCTTGGTATAGGCTTTCGTGAAGAAGTATCTGAAGAAGTGTGCATGCACATGAAAGCTTATACCAAGAACAAACTTAGTTGGTCTCTAAGGTGCTACTGGACAATTTTTTTATTTATAAATATATTTCGACTGTGTCAGACCAACTCTGCTACCTACCTGAATCTAGAACCTAAGTGTAATGGTAATTTTGACGTATAGGACCACATCATTACAGTCACCGTCCAGGATAATTCAGAAACACGTTACGTATTTTACACACATCACTGCCAACAGCATATAGGATAATGCCCAAGGTATTGGGATCATCTAACTGTTATAGAAAAGTGAGCTGCCACAGGGTGGTGTAGAACAGGGATCTTCAGCCTTTTCAGTCCCAGGAACCACATTTAGAGCCATAGAATTTGAGAGTTTGAAGGGACCACAAGGGTCATCTAGCCCAACCCTCTGCAATGCAGGAATCTTTCTGCCCAAAGTGGGGCTCGAACCCATGACCCTGAGATGGAGAGTCTCATGCTTAACCCAAACATGCATTTGGGAACCCATTTCTTAAATTTTACCATATAACTGCATGAAGGTAGTGCTCCTGTTCTGACCCACTTTGGATCAGGCTGTGACCCATTGGTACTGCAGACCAGTACTGCAGAGGGTTTGCATTCTGGAACTTTGGCTAGGCTGTAGCAGCTGCCAAGATGGCCTGCCTGCATTCATACCACGTGACTGCAATTCTATATATAGTTAAGTGAAGGTAACTTTCCTTAAGCTCAATAGGTCATACATTTAAACTCCTTGCACAAAGCAGAAACCTGTAAGAAAAGCCTGTTGGATCTCACCAGTGGCTCATCTAGAAAAGCATCCTGTTCTTACAGTGGCAAACTAGACCCCCATCAAAGGAAAGTGTGTCTCTGGTCTCTCCTTGACTGTTCCCCTCTGACTTCGTCTATGCTAAGCTAATACTGTCAGACAATAGTAAAACCTGAAAGCCACCTCATCACCTTAGTCCCTTGCTAGAGCACAGAAGGGTGGGTTGGTTTGGTGGTTGTGTGCAAGCATCTCCAGTGGCGTAGCGTGGGGGGTGCAGGGGGGGCCGGCCGCACCGGGCGCAACATCTGGGGGTTAGGGTTAGGGGGCGCAAATCCGGGGGTTAGGGGGCAGAAATCCACGGGTTAGGGGGTGCAAATTACTTGCCTTGCCCCGGGTGCTGACAACCCACGCTATGCCACTGAGCATCTCTAAAGCCTGCTTTTAAGTTTCCTAGTGGGAAGTGGATTGGGAAGCAGGAAATTTACAAAAAACAGAGTTGTTCCATTTCTCTGTTAAGGTGGTTGAGAAATGCAGGTGGGGAGTAAGAGTACAGCACTAGTCTGCCCTCAGGCCCTGCCTTTATCAATTTGGGTCCTTCTAGCATTGATCTTCCTCCCCTTTCTTGAAGCACTGCTATAGTGACAGGTCAACGTTATTGTAATGGAAAATGCAAGGGGGACATGGGGTGGAGATAATCTATTTTGAAGTTCAATAATGCTGCCCATAAACATTTTTTTCTGCTTTAGAACATCAGGCATGGGGAAACAGCCCTCCAGATGTGCTGGGACTACAATTCCCATCATCCCTGACCTCTGGTCCTGTTAACTAGGGGTGATGGGAGTTGCAGTCCCAAAACATCTGGAGGGCTGAGTTCGCCCATGCCTGTATGGCATGTGTCATCCATTTGTCCCTGGATGAAACATGTATTGGTCAAATGTAGACATAACATGCTCAGGTGCACACATTTGCCAGCATCTACTTAAATCACAGCGAGCTTTGTTACTGAAATGTCAGGAACAATCCTTATTCCTGTACTAATTCTTAAAAGAAGAAGCAGGGAGTGCATAGATATAGTACAAGATAAAAGGCCATAGACCAGCCTTCACCAGCTGTGGACTCCCCAGATGTTCTGGACCGCAACTCACATAATCCTTGACCATTGAACATGTTAGCTGGGTTGATGGCATTTGGTGTCCCAACAACACTTAGAAGCCACAGGTTTCTCACTTGTAATTTATATCCACCCACTTTTCCCATTTTTTTGCAGGCAAACCCCCCCCCCCAAACACAGATGATTGTACTGATTTCCTATTTATTTGTAGAACAAATGTGCTAGGTCTAAAACATGGGAGCCGGTTATTGCCAATGAGCTCTCACTGACACAGCGGTGCTGCCATGCGCCTCGGGTTCCTATTACGGTTCCAAATGGTTCTCAAAACATGCTGAAGAGGCGGTCGCTCGCTATCATGCTGTCAACAAATCTACAATAAACAAAGAAAACATTTTTAATTGCTGTTCCGTTGTCTCATAGGGGTACTGTTTCAGCTGCCAGGACCTTATTTATCTATTGTTAAATTTATATCCCTACCATTCCTCCCAAAGGAGCCCAGGGTGGCAAACAATTGACAAAGCTATAAAAGCAAACATCTTTAAAGCCATTTCAAAATAGGTGCAGACTGGGAAAGACCTCAACTTTAAAAGGCTTGTTGAAAGAGGAAGGTCTTCAAAGCACACACAGAGGAATCCCAGGAAGTGTATTTTATTAAGGGTACTGGAAACTAGCTCTGTGGGGAGCAAACAGCAGTTCCTTGGGGAGGAAGGTTCAGTGTTTGAGAAGCACATCTTAGCACAGGGGTGGGGGACCTTTTTCCAGCCAAGGGCCACATTGCCTTATGAGGGGGGCAGTGGGCCAAATGAGTGGGTAAGAGGCAAAGCTGGCACAGCAACACATATGACTCTTAACCTTTGTACAGTAGGCTATATTGCAGCCACACAAAGGTCAAAGGTTTCCACACACCCGCAGCCATTCCTCTATCTGCCCTCCAGGCAAGCAAGAGCATGGATCTCTTAGACAGTACAAAGGGTGCTAGAATCCAGTTAAAGCAGCCACCCAGAATCTCCCCTCTACATCTGCCCAATGAAACCTAATGGGAGGAGGTGCAAGCTGTTGTGTCATGGCATTCAGAATTACACCTCCCCAAACACACACACACACACACACACACCCTCCACAAGCAGCAGTCAATGAAATGGTGCTGGGAAAACTCTCAACTGCAATGGCATTGTCTTTTGCAAGTAAATGTTAGGCAGCTGCTTTTGGAAGGGGGCAGGAACCATGCAACCCTCTCGGTGCACATCCAGACCATTTAAAGCACATCTTTCTCCAAAGAACCCTGGGAACTGTAGTTTGTTAAAGTGCTGGGAATTATAGTTCTGTGGATTCTTTGGGTGAAGCTATGTGATAAAATGTAAGTTGTATGGGGTGGATTTGGCCATGATGGCTGCTGTACACACAACAATTAAAGGATGAGAGTTAGATCTTCCATCCCTGGCTGGGTGAAGTGGTGGGCGGGCTGATTCCCTGCTTCCCATTGTATGCTCACTTGGTCATAGAGCTCCGTAGCTGGGGATGCCTTTGCACCCTTATCCAAGGGATGGCATCTTCTGGCTTGACTGACCGATTCTTAGGCAGCCACCAGCCAATCTCTTGTCCACAGGTCATTGGTTCCCTGTACTCTTCATTTGGGTCTAGAAAAAGAGATAGCTTGGGCTGTTAGATAGGAGAAACCAAAAGCTGTCTGGAGGTGTGGGAGAGAAGGATCTTGGCTTTGGGCTGGCCGTCAACACTTGCTAAAAATCCACTGACTTGAGCAGGAGCTTGAGCAACAATGGAGGCTTGAGAAGATAGCTAATAATCTGTGGGTTTAAATTACCACTGTACATATTGAGTTCAGAAGCTCAATGGTCATGTCCCCATACATGCATCAGCCCTAAACAAAGATGGGATCTGCCACTTTTATGGCCCCTTCCCTTCTAGAATTATCATATTTCCTCCTTGTCTTTTCCTCCCATTCCCCAGAGAACCAATAATTACTGTGTCGTTAATGCTCCTGAAGCTGTTTGGTGCCCTGGTTTCAGCACTGCAGGTCTAGATGTTGGACTTCAGATTACATCCTCGACTATTGGTCTTGCTGGCAAGGGATGATTGGAGTTATAAGTCCAATAACATCTGGAGGGCCACAGCTTCCCCATCGCTAGGTCAGCACAAAATGTGCTCACAGAGAAGCAGGCAAGAGAAGCTGGAAAGCCAAGCTCCAATGACAGCTGACACAGGCACTTAGGAAACAAGTGGCTTCCCAAGATGCCACGAGCCTTTTAGGAGGCAGTGGAAGGTGACTGGTTCCTCATTATCAGTTTCCTAGAGGTACTAGCCTGCTCTCCAGGAGGAGGAGGAAAGAAATCAGAGAAAGAGATCAAAACTCCAGGTACACAAGAAAAATTGCTTTTGATTATTAAACCCAACACATTTCAAATTACTGTTCTTCCTTAGGAGCACTCTTGAACATCACATTTCCACCTGGTTGTATACACAGTATTGCAACTTGGTTTGCATGTTCACTAAAAAATTGTGACAACAAACTTCCTTTTTACACGGCCAAAGGTTTCCTCCCTGTCTTTCCCTGCTGTTTGGAAGGGCCAGCTGTCATGCTGATGCAGCGAGTAGGGAGGTGGCGCACCTGCCTGGAGCCCAACATCGTAGGAATAAGCAGAGCTCTGCTGGATCAGGCCAAAGGACCAGCTAGTCCAGCATCCTGTCCTCAGACTGGCCAACCAGATATGTACAGGAAATCCTGCAAGGACATCCTCTTCAAAGAACCAAGGGGCCTTCAATCCTCCTCCTTCCTCCAAACCTGCCTCCAGAACTCTCTTAGATTTGCATGCATGCACACACACAGCTCCTGCCAACCCAGAGGTCATTGCTCCTAGTCCTGGTCCCAGTGCTCTGACTCATGAGTATGGATGTCCCTCTACAGAATCCTAAAGGCTCCTTGTGCTTTTGCTGAAACCACCATTTAAACCCTGCCTCTGGTAATTCTTTACCTACATTTTTCGAGCTTCATCTTTCTGATAGCCTCTCGATACTTCCTGCAGCTTCCCCTGTGTACTGTGCCATCATATCCACTTGGTCCTATGGGTGGCAGCTTTGGGTAGAAAAGTTCCAGTTTAGGGGTTGGTGTTCCCACTGAAGATGGACAGAAGAAGAAAGAAAATTAATGCAATTCTGGAATATAGCAAAATGAAAAGCAAATGGAACAAGAGGATTAGGGGAATAGTGTTCCCAAAATTATTTGGGCGAAGCCAAGACTGTTTAAAGTGGTGTGATGCTGCTTGAAATGTGTTGAGCAGATGGGGCCTCAGTCAAGTAAAGAAGTAATGAAATTAGGGCCAAAAATGGTCATGTTGGAGACAGGAGAATTTCCTCGTGTCCAGGGAATTAAGTCCAATCTAGATCCCAGATGTACCACTTCAGATTGCAGCTGGAAGACAGCATGGGTGAAAAATATCTCAGTAATATACAAACAATTTCTAGGCATAAAACTAGCACACTGAGGGAGAAAGGCTTAAACCATTCTCTCTGATGTGGACCAGTGCATGATTCTCTCCTTTGAAAGACTGTGGGGTGGCCATCAACCCTTCAATTTTAGAAGGGGATTGAATAGACAAAACCAGGAACCTCCTGTACAGTAGGGGTGATGTGTGTGAACAGCACACAAAGAGCTTATCTATGCAACTGCTCTGTATCAGTTTCTACCATCTTCAATCATGGTTTCCCTGCAAGAATCCTGGCAATAGTAGTTTAGTGACAGTGGTGGGAATTCCATTAAAGATCCACAGCCTTCCTCAGAGCACTGCCATTCCCAGGGTTCCGAGATGAAGGAATGACAGTTAAGACTTTTGTGCGTAGGTACACATACAGAGCAATCACCACTGGTGAATCCCAGGATGAGTTTTTCAGTGAAGTGTTCTTGGATAATTTCCTTACCTGGTACTTCATACTTTGGTAATTCTAGTTTTCTGTCCCGAAAGGGGTCTTGATAGCCCATGAAAGTTAATCCAAAGAAAGACATTTCAAGCACCTAATTTGCTGTAGGTTCAACTGACTCCACAACTTCCCAACTGCAGCCTTCTGCCTTCAGCCTTCTAAAGCATGTTTGCTATGTTACCATGGAGATGCGCAGCTCGGCCCTGTCTCTTGGGAGTTTCTTAAGCAATGAAAACTTGAGTGTGTGAAAGGGCAACTGTGATACCTTGAGAAAAATGTACTGAGGTTTGGTTTGAGGAGGTATCTAGAAAGGAAAAGGGGAGAAGTGACCCTTAACCTTGTGTTTTTTCCAGCTTTATGACTTCATTAACTTGTATTTATTTGTGATTCCCAGTGATGAAATAAGTATTTAACCAGATGGCTGTATTTTCTCCTCTAGGGAGATCCGGCACTCACAGCAGCTTTTAGTGTTGTCTCTAGTAGATGTGAGCCGAACGGTCTTCTTGAAATGCCGGCCATGAAGAGTGATTCACTCAGTGGAGCGCTCTGAGTAAAGATAGATAAGTGTGTGCTGTGTGTCAGCCTTGTTTCCGACTCTAATAGGCAAATATTTGGCACCTCCAAAACTCAGTCATGATCGTCCCATTGAGGTGTTTCTTACCTCATCTTTATACTCTTTTAGGGGTGTTACCGGAAAAATCCGAGGGCTCCCTTGGACAAAAAGTAAAGACACCAACCAGAGTAAATTGGAGCAAATCAGCAGCCTGTAGGCTTGGCCTTTATTGTACTGTTGCAGCAGGGTGTTCCCCTCACTCGCAGGAGAGAGGAAAGACCCAGAACAATGGTGTGCGAGACCTTATAAAAACTTTTGAAATTCCCCTCCTCTAGGTCAAGCCCACCCCCAGAAACATCATGCATACATTACAGAAAGGAGGGGTTGAGGGAGGAGTTGTGGTGGTAACCTGAGTGTCCTGTCACCTGGCTGGTTCCCCTCTTTCCCCCCTCCCATGAGTCATTTTCTGAAGACAAAGGTAGTCGCAGTTTCCTGCCCCCTGAGGGGGAATCCAATCACTGTTCTTTTGTTATAGTCCGTGTTGAATCCACTCGTGTATGCAGTCTGTTGTGTAGTTGATGGTCTTCTGTCTAGGACCATCAGGGTTGGCACAGCAACTGGGCAGGGCTCCTGTGGATGTGCTGCTATGCTCAAGGGATTATGGTGGCCTGTATCAAACCTTCCCCATTTTGTAGTCCTTCCTTCGTGGAGTAAAATCAAAGTGGAACAGTGCAAATCTGATGTATGGTTGATTTTCTATGAATTTATAACAGAAGTGTAGCGTATGTAGTGTGTGAGTGTGAGTGTGTGTGAAGTCTGTACAAACTGAATGATGGGGGGGGGGGTTCCTGCTACAGGGGGAAGGTGAAGAAACTACCTCTTTTGCTAAGCTTTTGTACTGAAGAGGTGCAGTCTGTCTGAGGTTAGTTTTATAATCTACTCTCAGCTATTTTATTTTAGTTTGTTGTGTTTATTTAGTATTTCCAGTCTAACCAGCATTTTATTGGTGTAATACATTGTCACGACAATGCTCTCCTGCACTGCAATTCTAACAAGTAGAACATTCAGACAGCAGAACAATTAAAAATAAGTTTATATACAGATATTTTTATTCATTCAGTTTATGAATCCGCTTAAAACACACAGAAGCAATTTAATAAAAAACATCAACAACAAATGCATATTTAAAAGCAGTTTCCAATGCAGTACAGACTGGAATAAAAAAAAATATCCACTTAAAGGTAAGGGTAAATGACCCCTGGACGGTTACTGGTAAGTCCAGTCAAAGGCAACTACAGGGTTGCAGTGCTCATCTCGCTTTCAGGCCGAGGGAGCTGGCATTTGTCCACAGACAGCTTTCCGGGTCATGTGGCCAGCATGACTAAACCTCTTCTGGCTCAATGGAACACTGTGACGGAAACAAGAGCGCATGAAAACACTGTTTACCTTCCTGCCCACAGCGGTACCTATTTATCTACTTGCACTGGCATACTTTTGAACTGCTAGGTTGGCAGGAGCTGGGACAGAGCAACGGGAGCTCACCCCATTGTGGGGATTCAAACCACTGACATTCTGATCAGCAAACCCAAGAGGTTCAGTGGTTTAGACCACAACACCACCCTATTCACTTAAAATACTTGTTAGAAAGGAAAAGCCTATTAAAGGTATAGAATACAGACAGCACCTGTTATTTAACACAAGTTCCAAATGGCAGATGTCTCCACACTAAAGGTCCAATTCTGACATTGTGTAGACCAAACCTCCCGACTGGGCGACGATGTGCTGTTGTAAACAAAAATTGCCCACAACACGTAGGAGGGAGGAGGAACCCAGAAAAATGGCGCGCAAGGCCTTAATGGCACGCAAGGCCTTATAAAGACTTTTGAAATTGCCACCCTGTAGATCAAGACCACCCCCAGAAACATCATACATACATCACAGAAAAGGCAGTCTTAAAACAGAAATTTGAATGTTGTTTTTCTCCTGTTGTTTATCTCCTGTCTGGCAGGTTACTTGATTGGATTGCCTGGCCAGTCTTTTGTAATGATAAATACTTAGTTCCTGGGCCAGGTCACAGGCTCACACCCTATTCATATCTTAAATGTGCCCTTAAGACAGGATTTGTGAGGAAAGAGACAAATGGAAGGTTTCCCACTTTGACCTTGCAGAGAAAACATTTGCTCAGTTTAGGAATCAAAATGGTTCCAGGTCAATCTTCCTGTGCTGATCTATGTACATGCTTGGTTGGTACACTTATGAACATTACCATATATATAAGACCATAAAATTCCTATCCCAATGCCCTCTCCTGCAGCATGCAGTGACCAGTTTGGTGTTGTGATAGGAATTTTGAGGTCTTAGATATATGTTAAATGTTCATAAGTGTACCAACCAAGCACATACATAAATCAGCACAGGAAGACCGACCTGAAACCATTTTTGATTCCCAAACTGACCTCAATTATTTCTCTGCAAGGTCAAAGGAAAATAGAAAAGCCTCCCCACTGTCTTTCCCTTCACAAATCCTGTCTTAAGGGCACATTTAAGATATGAATAGGGTGTGAGCCTGACTTGGCTCAGGAACTAAGTATTCATCATTACAAAAGACTGGCCAGGCTCCCCAGGCAATCCAATCAAGTGACCATTAAACAGGTATTTTATGCTTTCTAATAGATCAGGCTATTGTGTAGTCCAATAATTAGATTAGACCACATTCCACCTGGCACACTCTGCAGTGTACCAACCTTCTCTACCCGTTTTAAATTTTTTCTAATTCATTTCATGAAAAAAGGCAAGCTTCAGGATCCATGAAAACACCAGATACATGAAAGTATATATGCCTTGATTTAGCAGGAATGATCCCTTATAGAGTTAAATTGACTAATTTGGACAAGAGCCCTTTTTAGAATTTTTTTTACAGATTGGTTTGAAAAGTTGAGAACCATGGTGCTATCTAAATTCTAATTGGACTCAGTTTGAATTCGACAAGTGTATCCAGACTGCAACCAGCTTTTTTGTCCCTTAAGAGCAAGTGAGCAACTTCCCCACAGTGCAAGACCAGAGCCTATAATACTAAAATCCCATAGAAAGGTCAAGGCAAGGACATCTCTCTCATGACATGTCCAAACCTGTACAAACCTATGGCAAGGTGACATGGTTTATATGAAAGCCCTAAAGGGATTCAACATGGATTGTTGGTACTGTGGTATGATGGAGGAGAGCTACGTAAGTTTGACACCTGAAAACACACAAAAAGGCAGAAACAAACCAAACTGCATTTTCCATTCGTTATTGGACCTTCCTGCGAAGTGAAAAGCATAGACCACTCTTGAGTAAATGTTTATCCCAAAGTGTTAGAATTCCGCAAGTAATTTAGTAATGTAGCAGGAAACCCCCCCCCCCCATCATTCAGTTTGTACAAACTTCACACACACTCACACTCACACACTACATACGCTACACTTCTGTTATAAATTCATAGAAAATCAACCATACATCGGATTTGCACTGTTCCACTTTTATTTTACTCCATGAAGGAAAGACTACAAAATGGGGAAGGTTTGATACAGGGCGCCATAATCCCTTCACCATACCAGCACATCCACAGGAGCCCTGCCCAGTTGCTATGCCAACCCTGATGATCCCTGACAGAAGACAATCAAGATCACAAAGAACTTGCATATGGGGGTGGATTCAGCACAGACTGGAACAAAGGACAATGATCAGATCTTCCCTCAGGGGGCAGGAAACTGTGACTACCTTTTGTCTTCAGAAAATGACTCATGGGGAGGGGTAGAAGGGAACCAGCCAGGTGACAGGACACTCAGGTTACCACCACAACTCCTCCCTCAACCCCTCCTTTCTGTAATGTATGCATGATGTTTCTGGGGGTGGGCTTGACCTAGAGGATAGGAATTTCAAAAGTTTTTATAAGGTCTTGCACACCATTTTCTGTGTCTTTCCTCTCTCCTGCAAGTGAGGGGAACACCCTGTTGCAAGAGTTCAATAAAGGCCAAGCCTACAGGCTGCTGATTTGCTCCAATTTACTCTGGTTGGTGTCTTTACTTTTTGTCCAAGGAAGCCCTCGGATTTTTCCGGTAACAGTAACAAAATGCAACATGTGTTATTTTTATGTGATATCCTATATTTACACAAAGGCATCCATTTACAACATACCATGTTATTATTTGTGGGGCAAAATTTTTTAAGAAAAGTTCTAGCCTCAGAGGGGCATATTGTGATAGGAATGTTGAGGTCTTAGATATATGTTAAATGTTCATAAGTGTACCAGCCAAGTATGTACATAGATCAGCACAGGAAGACCGACCTGAAACCATTTTTGATTCCCAAACTGACCTCAATTTCTCTGCAAGGTCAAAGGAAAAAGGAAAAGCCTCCCCATTGTCTTTTCCTTCACAAATCCTGTCTTAAGGGCCCATTTAAGATATGAATAGGGTGTGAGCCTGACCTGGCTCAGGAACTAAGTATTTATCATTACAAAAGACTGGCCAGGCTCCCCAGGCAATCCAATCAAGTGACCATTAAACAGATAACCGGCAGACAGGAGGTAAACAAAGTACTCAGATTTCTTCTGTTGACCAGAAGGGTCAAGACCAGAAGGGGTCTTGAGCTACACCCCTTCTGTGATATATGTTGTTTCTGGGGGTGGTCTTGATCTACAGGGTGGCAATTTCAAAAATCTATATAAGGGCTTGCACACCATTGTTCTGGGTTCCTCTCTCTCCTCCCTGTTGTGAATAAGGACCCTGTTGCAACAGATCAATAAAGATCAAGCTTACTAGCTGCTTTGCTTCTCAATATTCTCTGGTTGGCCTCTGTTATTTTCTCCTACCAATAGTGAACCTATGTAAGGACTCTATATGGGCTCTTGGATACCCCATAAGGGAAAAGGGCAGATTTTGGTTTACAACAGTGTGTATAAGAGAGGAGATAAAGTTTAGCTGTCCTGGTCCAAACTGTACAGAGCTTTATTCACCAGCACCTTGGATTTAGCCCAGGAAGTAACTGGCAGTCGGTGTAATTCCTTCAGCAGCGACATTAATATTGTTGTGCATTACCCCAATCGGTGCCAGATTTCAGGGCTTCCAGGCGCTTACCTAGGGTTTGATGTCCTTGCGATGAGGGGCAGCACAGACTACGAGGTCTTTAGGATATACAGTGGTACCTCGGGTTAAGTACTTACCATATTTTTTGCTCTATTAAGACTCACTTTTTCCCTCCTAAAAAGTAAGGGGAGATGTGTGTGCGTCTTATGGAGCGAATGCAGGCTGCGCAGCTATCCCAGAAGCCAGAACAGCAAGAGGGTTTGCTGCTTTCACTGCGCAGCGATCCCTCTTGCTGTTCTGGCTTCTGAGATTCAGAATTTTTTCCTCTTGTTTTCCTCCTCCAAAAACTAGGTGCGTCTTGTGGTCTGGTGCGTCTTATAGAGCGAAAAATACGGTAATTTGTTCCAGAGGTCTGTCCTTAACCTGAAACTGTTCTTAACCTGAAGCACCACTTTAGCTAATGGGGCCTCCTGCTGCCGCCGTGCTGCCGGAGCCCGATTTCTGTTCTTATCCTGAAGCAAAGTTCTTAACCTGAAGCACTATTTTTGGGTTAGCGGAGTGTGTAACCTGAAGCGTATGCAACCCGAGGTACCACTGTTGATCTTATTTACAACCTGAGCCTACGTTGGAGGGGCTCACAGCATTAACACCCCAAGAGGATCTTCTCCCATAGCCACAGGCTTGGATTCAAGCAAAAATCCAGCATGGTTCTCACTCTCTGGCTTCTGCCTGCTCCTAGCCCAGCTCTCCCACATTTCTCCTCCTTCCCACTCACTACCAGCCAGGGAGGGAGGGTCCATTTGCCCCTGGCACGCAGCTGGTTGTAGCGGGGGGAGGGGGGACCTCGAAGCGGAAGCGTGAAACCATCGCTTAAAAATTTGCCAGCGTAATTTAAGACGTGCAGAAGGTTAAAACCACACTGGCATAGACTAAAACGAACAAAAAAAAGGCTCATGTAAGTCCCTCTTCTTTGCGTGTCCCTCTAGCATTTTTGCCTCTATGGCGCTTCTTCGAGTCCGTACGACGATCGCCATAGAGATGGGAGGCATCGACCGACGCATCTGAAACGTAACTGTCAACGTAACGCCCCGCCCCCACCCCTACGCAAGCCAACACCGGAAGTTCGGCACGCATATCCTCTTCCTTTCTTTCTCCCAGCGGGAGAGGAAACGGAAGTACGCACGCACGCACGCACGCCCAGGCTCTCTCGGGCGAGGTCACGCAAGCGTAGGCCGGTGCGCGTTGCGTGCGTCTCCACACGCATGCGTGGTTGTCGACGGCGACGGCGGCCATCATGGCGGTGTGTGGCGCGGCGGCTGCAGCAGGAGGCGGCGGAGGGCGCTGGTATTTCAGCCGAGAGCAGCTGGCGCGCAGCCCTTCCCGGCGCGCGGGGCTCGACCCAGACAAGGAGCTGTCGTACCGGCAGCAGGCAGCCAACCTGCTTCAGGATATGGGCCAGCGCCTGACTGTGTATCCATTGGGGGACTAGGCCGCGGCAGCTCGAGCTGGGGCTGGGCTGAGCAGGGTGCGGGAAGCGCGCTTGGGCCGCTGGGCGAACTAGGCCTCGCCGGGGCTGAAGCCTCTGGGGCGAGAGACCAAGCCCGGGGCCTCGCGCTGGTTCGCGGCCGGCTTAGAACGGGGCACGATATTAGGCCGCGTCCTACAAAGACCGCGCGTTGGACCGGTAGCGGGTGGGAGTTCGGACGCGTTTACGGCTGGCCGCGGAGGGTCGACTCCGCGATGCGGAGAAGGCTGGGGTGGAACTAGGTGGGGTCGGGGAGAGGAGACTAGGCCCTGAAGCCTGGATCGAGCTGCAAGGCCCGAGAGAGGAAGCAGTTATTGAGCAACAACTTGGAAGGCGCACTCATTTGTTAGCAGGCCGGCTTGGCTTGGGATTGCGAATCTAAGATTTGAGCTAAATTTTAAGAGCGTTATTTGCTGGTGGGAAAAGGGGCCAGTCTTGGTTCCTGTACGGACATTTCACTTTTGCGCAGGTTAATGCTAGTTGCACTTATTGCGGTGTATTTTTACAAAATGCAGCCAACGTTCCGTCAGTGTTTCTTGTATTAGGTTTCTTGATTATGGAAGAGTACATGTTGGTGAGCCCTTAGCAATGCTTTAAAGCTTGGTTCTGATTTCAAAGATGTGATTTAGCCTGGAAAATTTAACCTTTGTGTATGTGTGTTTAGATGTGTGTTCAGAGAGAGGGTCTATTTACTGTCAGTACAATCCTAGCCAGGTCTACTAGGAAATAGGTCCTTTTGTGTGTAGTGGGGTTTATTCCTAGATAAGTGGTATTATGACTGTAGTCTTAGTATAGTGAGTTTACTTAAAGGTCATATGGCACTTAGTGTGATTCCATGCATGTTTATTTGGAAGTCCCATTGGTGCTTACTCTATAGTAAGCACCAATATAATATTGCAGCCCAAAATTGCAATATAATAATTGCAGCCCAATATTGTTTTAGCATTTATTGGTGTTGAACTTCCTATGTAAGCCTGCATCTGAAAGATAGGTGTTCTAATCATTTTGTAGACATCTGGGATTTGTTAATGTGTGATGTACATTACCTCAAAAACACTGATTCACATCAGTGTGTGTTGTGAAGATTAGAATACATGGGGCAGTGCAGTCCCTTAAAACCTACAATTTGCAGATAACCCTTTTAAAATATGCTTGGAAAGCCTTTGCCTGCTTTTTCCTTAACCACAAGATACTAGTTCCCAACTGACTATCAATACGGCTATTGTCTACATGCATCGGTTCTACATGGTTCAATCTTTTACTCAATTTCATCGAAATGTAAGTATTATTTATTTATTTATACCATATCCATCTGACAGGGTTTCTCCAGCCACACTGGGTGCCTTCCAGCAAAGATTGAAAATTCATTTGTATCACTTGTATTAGTACTTTTTCTTAGTTAGAATTGTACATAGCTATGTTTCATATTCTCTCTTAAGATTAAGAGAAAGGGTGTGTGCTGAGTATTGTGGTGGAAATCTTTAAGGGTTTTATTCTATGTCACATTTTTCAGAAATTGATTACAAATAATTTATTATGAAGAGTGTATAAGAGCGAGGATAATCTCTCTATTAAACATCTGATCTCATTTTTCTGATCTAAAATACATTTAAGGTCGCTAGCAATTATACATAAAGAAGAACAGAACATGAACAGATGCATTTTGTGTTCACTAGTTCACACTAATAGTTAAACAATAAGATAATAGAAGAGTGAAATGTAGTAGCAACAGCAATAGCAAATCCATGAATGAACTTAGAGGCATCACCTAGGTCAAATGCTTATAGGAACAATACCATTTTGCTGATAAAGCTGATAAAGACAAAGAAGAAGAGAGGAAGGTAAACTTCCTGAGGCAACACATTTTAAAACTTGGATGCTGTAACTAACAGGGCACACATTCCATATAAAACTGGATGGTTTTAACCTAGGTTTCTGTTTCAATAGATCTGTATCAAGTTTGGTGATCAAGGTGGCTCCTAAATTGATCATCAACTTAGCAGTGGTCTTCACTTCAGCATCAGCAGTAGAATGCCCCAGGAAAACTCGAAAACTTGCACCCACAGTTTCTTGTAGAAGTTGTTCATTTTTGTAAATTAGTTTTCCTGTGATGATAAGACCTGGAGTCATAATGTTTTTAAGGAAAAAAATAAGCCTATAATTCCCAGAAACCATCCTCTGCATTAAATTATAGCTTCTACTGTGCATAATTTGTTCAGTGTGAAAACCCAGGTAGTTATATCCCAAATTAGCACTGGTTGTCTACTGTTGAATAGCTTTCATATTATAGCATGGGCTTTATACAGTCCAGTCTGTTCTGCAGGTTATGATGCCTTGCCAAATGAATCTTTTAATGTTTGTGTATACAATTCAGCTTATGGACATTTAGTCAAATAGTAGAACTACCAGTTCTATGTTGTTGTTAAGATACTTTCTCTGGACTTTTTGAGACCAAGGAGGTTTGCAGCCATTTGAAAGATGATGTTGCATTTAAATTTATTTTCTCTGTAAAGTCTGTAGCACCAGCTGCCCTTTTCCTGGCAGCCAAGGTGGAAGAGCAACCGCGAAAACTGGAGCATGTCATCAAGGTCGCTCATGCCTGTCTGCATCCTCAAGAGGCGCTTCCAGATACCAGGAGTGAGGTAAGTAACTGAATACCTGTGAAACCTATACAGTGCTCAACAAGTGAGGGAGGGGAAAGGACGAATCCTGGCAGTGCAAGTCCCCTGTGCTTCATTGGATCTAGAGTGCTACAGCTTTGTTGGAATATTATCTGAACAATAGTAATTAGTTCTTGAATATTGCTGGTGCATAGTACAGAAAGCTCTGGGGTTTTGTAAGCCAAATAGCTTGTCTGTCCTGTGTGTTCCTGCTAGAGTGTTGTGAATTAAAGCCAGATGTGTAGCACTGTTTGTATTAATGGGTGGATATTGCCTGCCAGGATCACCCTCTTATGGTGACACAGAAAACGTTGTTTGAAATTCATTCCTGTCACTGCCATTCAAACAGGAGGATTGTTAAGCATATTGTTTTACATCTCACCACAGCCCTTCCTGACAGGACCAGCACATCTAACCTTGCCAACAAGGGGGAAGCTTTATTCTGAAGCCAAATTGAAAGAAAGGGCCAATTTTTAACACACACTGATAACTTCATGGCAGTTGAAGCCATTATGGAATCAAGAGCAGCCTCTTGAGCAAGCATTGTGTCTATTGGGCACTTAACATTCCTGGGAATGGGATGCTTGTGCCAATTCTCTCCAGCATTGACTATGATAAAGATTCCCCCTTGATTTTTTTTGCCTCCCCAAGAGAGTGTTAGAAATATGCAGGCTTGATACAGAGTGCCTCATCACAAGTAACCTGCCTGTCCTCTCAACCCCAGGCTTACCTGCAACAAGCCCAAGACCTGGTCATTCTAGAGAGCATAATACTGCAGACCCTGGGTAAGTTTTTCCAAGCGGACGGGCTGCTTCATGAATCTCAGACCCAGGAAAGTTCCGCAGAGTGGAGAGTCTAATCCCAGTCTTCTTCACAGCTGGAGGGCAGAGGCACAGCTGGCCAGTGTGGGAGAGCATCAGTCCAGGCGACAAACCTCACAGTTTATGACTTGTTTGATATGTTTTGTTTAGGGTGAATTTATTGACATTCTTGTAAACCAATATGAATGCAAAAATTGGTTTGGGTTCTTTTTCAACAGGATTTATATTGTTCAGGTTCCATGCAGTGTACTCTGGATTGAAGGCTTAGCAACATGACAGCCTATTGTTCCAATTGTATGATTAGCTTGGTCATGCGGGGTGGGAACTGGATACCCCGACAAACTGACACGAATTGTTGATGTTGAGCTTTTGCTACTTTGTAACTAATTCAAACAGGTTTCTTTGATAGCTGAAACAATATTATTTCTATGCCTTTGGTAACCTCTTGGCTTACAGATACTATCTCTCACTGTAATTAGATGAATGATATGGTGCCCAATCTTGCTTGTTATATGCAGATATTTCAAACACTTTTTTGAAAACACCTCAGAGGTTTTCTTACAATCAAGTGGCATATAAATTTTAGTCCCCAATGTACAAAGAAGTTATCCCTGGCTGCAAGGGACACAACAAAATTATTCCAGTAACACTTTCATCAAAGAACATCGCAGAGGAAGAACTTGCTTAACTTAATTGTTGCTGGTAGTAGTTACTGTCTGGCAGAAGGCAAGGCTTCAAATAATTCTTTTTTTTTATTGTCTTTCCTGAGCCACTGCCCATTGGGATTTCTCAGACCAGTCCATAGCTGGGCCAAATATTTCCCATTAAAAGAAGCCATTTAAAAACTAGGTTTATACTCAGTGAACATCTGTTGCTTAAGAGGAAAACATTGCTTGTTGGTGTTTGGAGTGACAAGAAAAGCCCTCTTTCAGTAGATTGTAGAATTTTCTGATTTAGAATGTTCAGTTGTATTTTAGTATATTTGCAGCAGAGAATATGGTTGCCTTAGAAGCTAGACGTTTCTGTCATTTTCTTGTGCTGGATAACAGATTCATTTGAACCTAGGAAGATATTGTGCTTTCTTCTTGCTTGCAACTGAACACACAGCATGAGCTTTAATGGGGAAGAATGAGCAATCTGCTTGCCTCCCAGGATCCAGAGGCATTTGTGGTATGTAGAAGCACAAGTATGTTATATCCATGACCTAACTGTCACCTGTTTTTCTTCCAGGGTTTGAGATCACCATAGATCATCCTCACACTCATGTGGTGAAATGCACACAGCTAGTGCGAGGTAAGCAGTGATTCAACACTGCTGTGATTCTGGCACAGCACTTATGACACTTTCACACAGAAGTGGTTACGTTTCTTAGCCGACAAATTGTTTCTTGGTCAAAGGAACAAGTAAAATAAACAGAGAGGGTGTTGAACTTTCAGAGTATGGCAGTATTAAAGTGGGCATTTACAGCTGATGAGTATATATATAATCAAAGTAAATTCAGTATGCTGAGCTATTTCCCAATAGAAACATATTATTGTATATTAAAAGAGGTGCTTTGCAGCACTAACACGTGGTTTTCCTTTTTTCATTCAGCCAGCAAGGATCTGGCACAGACGTCCTACTTCATGGCTACCAACAGGTATGTGTTGAAGGCTCACTTTTATTAGCTTTTTAATTTGGGAATGTAGTTCTTGACAATTGCAGAAGAACATCCTTCTAAACTTATAGAAGAAATGCTTTATTGCGCGTTTGAATATCAGGGCAGTACAGAATAAATGAAGGTTTTGTTCTGAAGAAATCTCCTAGAAAATAAGTTGACAATGCTACTAGCCTATGTTTGTAGCCTAAACCAAAAAATAAACAGCTTTTATTAGGATTTTCCTGCTTGGTTACCCTGAAACAATTCTTGCTCACCATAGGTGGCTGGCTATTTATAATTCCAGGCTAAAATTGCTTTGCTACTAAGTGTGGATCAGACTGGATCTTTCCATCTAGAAGTTAGTGAACACTTAGCAGCATTCATCTGAGATGAAAAGAATTAGATTTTCTTTTGGAAGAAGCTAAATTGTTGGCTTGAGATGGCTTTTTTCAATCTAGAATTCTCCAGAAGAGAAATGCCTCTTCAGTATTTGAACCCTGCAACATGGTTGAAATAACTTTTTGGAACTATATTGTGTGCAAAGGCTGCCGTTCTATAGATTTTATATTTCATGTTTAGATTTTGTTCTGATAACCATTGCTCAGTTTAGTGCTCTTCTTGACAGTGTTTCAGACACTCATACAAACTAGTTTTCTCTGAATTCAGATGTGGCCTGGTATATGCAGCTGTTTAAAGGTTTCAGCTTTGTACTTCATGGAGGACTGAAGTAGGGAATTTTGTGTCTAAAACAGCAGTCAGCATCCTGAGGATTTTACTATTCTTTTTTTAAAGTAGGGCATATAGAAACTTGGTGACATATGTTGTGCCTTGTGAAATTTCAGAAGCCAGAGAGTAGATACATAGGCCTTCCTGTGACCAATTAATGGGGTTTGAGTTCTCTTTCTAATTTCTTCTTTCTCATTGACTTGTAGGAACTGAATTTTAAAAATGCAAAATAACATACATGTAGATTTGCTTATTTGGGTTACTTTGTTGCAGAGTATATAGTCAGCTGATGTGTAATATGCAAAGAGTACTAATTCTGCTGGAGATTAATTTATTTAGAAGGAGGGGGATGGAATGGGCTTGAGGCCTCATCCTTCTCAAAACGCTGCTTGCAAGTCCCATCACCACAGCAGTTGCTTCTTCCTCCGCACCTTTTTTTCATCCCAGGCAACTGGTGTAGGGGAGGGAAAGAGCAGCTGGCGCATCTCCCAAGGACCACTTTTGTCCCAGCAGACACCATTTACAAATCAATGCCTTGCCCTGTAGTGTGTCTCCAGAAGTTTGTTGGGATAGAAATGTACCATGAGTAAAGCAGCGCCTTGCCAGCATCTCTTTGTTATCAGGCTTCTGGGGCCCATTCCTATTAGGTTGTTGTCATGCAAGATGGTTTGATGCTCTGTGGAATTGGCCAAAGCTTAAAGGGAACTACAGTTTGTCTAATGCACAACTGCTTGACTGTTGGTTTTTGGATCTGATGCAAAAATCTACTGCCATCACTGATCAGATTGTCGTATCTGGAGGTTTCTGGCACTTTTTGGCCTGGTGAATAAAATTCCTTTGAAAAAGAGCCAAGTAGCCCAAATCTCTTGAGATTGTTTGGTGCTATTGGATAATCCAGCCCTGTGGAACCCCAAAATAGTAACTTCAAATGCAGCATTTTCCCTTTGCCCGCCCTGTTGGCCGTATGGGGGTCCTGGAGCTCCAGGCTGACGGGAGCTCCTGGAAAACCTCGTGGAAGAAGGCTGAAACAGTGTTGTTTTAAGCAGGGCCTGCTTGACGATGCAGAATAATTAAGGCTTTTAAAGCTGAGGGATGCTCACTTCTTGCAGTGTCTGTCCAGCGGGCGGTTGTGTGTGCTGCTGCCGTTCAGGCTTGGGAGCTTACAGCTTTCTGTTTCTCTCTCCCTGCTGGTGATGTCAGCCTTCACCTAACCACCTTCAGCCTGCAGTACACCCCTCCCGTTGTGGCCTGCGTCTGCATCCACTTGGCCTGTAAGTGGTCCAACTGGGAGATCCCAGTCTCCATGGACGGGAAGCACTGGTGGGAGTACGTTGATGGCACTGTAACTCTGGAACTCTTGGATGGTAAGTTTGGAGCAAGGTCAAATACATTCCCATGCACAATGAGGTATTTTATTACCTTGATATCTTACTTCTAAGGGACATTCTCACCAAGGTTTCCAGCATGGCAATAAAAAATTAAGTGGGATTAATTTGATAACTTGAGCCAGTATTATTAGTCCCAGGACTGCTCCATCTGTTGCTGGCAAGGGCAGAAGTTAAAGCACCCTTTGGGTTCTGGCTTGTAAATTCCATGCCTCTAACTACTTGGTGTTCTTGTGTTTATCTTGCAGAACTTACTCATGAATTCCTGCAGATCCTTGAAAAAACACCTAACCGGCTGAAACGAATCAGGAATTGGCGGGTAAGGTCCTCTTGAGCATGGCTTGGCAAAAATTGTGTGTGCTCTTCAGTTTGATAAGTAATGCAGAAATACAGTGGTGCCTCGCAAGACGAAAAGAATCCGTCCCGCGAGTCTTTTTGTCTTGCGGTTTTTTCGTCTTGCGAAGCAAGCCCATTAGCGCTATTAGCGCTATTGACAGTTTAAGGGCTATTAACGGCTATTAAAGGCTTAAGGGATTAGCGGTTTTGCTGCTAAAAGGCTTTTAGCAGCTTAGCGCTTCAGAAAAAGGGGTTTGGGAGCGAAAAAAACCCTCAAAATTTTTCGCCAATTTTAGTCTTGCGAAGCAAGCCCATAGGGAAATTCGTCTTGCGAAGCGCCTCTGAAGACGGAAAACCCTTTCGTCTTGCGGGTTTTCCGTCTTGCGAGGCATTCGTCTTGCGGGGCACCACTGTATATGTATAATAAACATCTTCTGGCTGTGAGGAGATGAATATTCAAGAGGTGTATGCTTCTCTACATAAACCCTTCTATATTTTTTTGAATTATCCAAAGGTTTCATCAGACAGGAAGCTGGGGTGTATAGACCCCCTTACTGCAGCCTTCTCCCATAATAGAATTTTCTAAAGTGGCAGGATCAAATGCTGTATGCTGTTGAAATGCGATGTATTCTATTTTCTTGCAAGACAATTTGTGAATGAAAAAAATGTTTATGGAAATGGCATGACAGGAATAGCTGCAACAAAACAGGGCAGCTCCTTCCTTCCTTCCTTCCTTCCTTCCTTCCTTCCTTCCTTCCTTCCTTCCTTCCTTCCTTCCTTCCTTCATCTGTCCAGGAGAGAGATCTGGCATTCTAAAGTTGGTACTGCTTTTGTTTTTTCCCCTAGGCCTGCCAGGCAGCTAGGAAATCAAAGCCTGATGATCAAGGTGATGATGATTGCCTCTCAGAACAGACCATTCTCAGCATGATCTCCAGAAGCTCCTCTGACACAACCATTGCAGGTCTGATGAGCATGTCTACTTCCTCGACAGCTGGAGGCCTTGCTTCGCTTTCAGGTGCAGCAGGCGACTCTCCAGGGGACCTTGGCACAGATGTGATGTCAGCAGACAACTGGATGGCTCAACACCCGTCACATAAATTGGAGGTCAGCCACAGGGCCAGTGAAATGTCTTCCAGCGCAGATCATCCACATCTCGACAACAGTAGTGGCCCCTTCTCTAAGCAGAGCATTAAAAGTGCACCATTGGCAAAAGTATCATTAAAGGAGTACCGTGCCAAACATGCTGAAGAGCTAGCTGCACAGAAACGTGAGCTGGAAAACATGGAGGCAAATGTACGTTCTCAATATGCCTATGCTGCTCAGAACCTGCTTGTGCAACAGCAGCGGGAACGGGATGTGCAGCAGCAAGAGAATAACCCATCTCCCATCATTCTGAAAATCCCATTGGGTGGCAGCTCTGATGGTTCTGAACGGCTCCCCACTGAAAAGCCTGATAAGACCTCATCTGCCCTCAAAGTTCGGCTGACTGCACCAGGGGACAAACCTGCTGTCTCTTCCTCCAAACCGGAGGAAATAAAAATGCGCATCAAGGTGCCGACTCTGTCGGAACGGCCGGGCTCTTCTGATGAAAGTAGCGGCAAGAGCCGAGGAGAGCACAAGGAAAAACATAAGGTCCATTCTTCTAACCACCACCACAACCACCATTCTCACAAACATTCACATGCACAACCTGTTGCCAGCACCAAGCGGCCAGTGGACTCCAAGCATGGTAACCAAAGTGGCATTGCATCCCATAAAGGTTTTGTCCCAATTTGTTCCTTCCGCAAGAGACCACTTTCTGAGGAGGCCTCAGCTGCAGCCCATGAACACCAGCCGAAAATCAGCAAGAATTCAAAAGGGCCCCCCATGCCGTTTCCCTTTCCCCAGCACCCTGGGCACAGCTTGGATGCAGCTGGTCTCCCTTTTGTCCAGGGCAGCAAAACCAGAGGGGCTCCTGGGAAACTGGACAAGAGCACTGCCGGGGCCAACGGGCATAACATGAACCAGGCCATTGATTACCAGGATACAGTGAACATGCTGCACTCCTTGCTCAGCGCACAGGGCATGCAACCCACCCAGCCTCCCACCTTTGACTTTGTACATTCATATGGCGAGTACTTGAACCCCAGGGCTGCTGCGAGTGTGGATAAGCCACGGCCGCCCCCTCTACCTTCAGAACCTCCCCCTCCCCTGCCGCCTCTTCCCAAGTGATTTCCGTTTTTAACTACTGAGGTTGGGCTGCCGTCTGCTGAGGGCATGTTGCTCATAGTGATCTCCACTGCCTTGTGTGAATGCCCGAACCCCTTTTTCAAACATTTTTATTATTGGTATGAGAATGTGGAGCCCTTGAAGCTGTGAAAAGATGCACCCATCTTTCTCCATGTGCTTCCCCCTCCCCTCCAGTCCTACTGGAAAGAAATGGGGATATGTTTCCTGTCAGACTGATTTGAAGGTCGTGAACCAACAGGAGATGGCATAGGGCTATTTAAAATTGTTGCAGTCTTTCTCCTAAAAGACATTTAAAATAATTTAAAAATAAGTTATATATGTTCTTAGTGTTGATTTTATTTTTCTAAGGTGGACAAAGGAAGGGGATTACAGCAGAAACTGAAATGAAGGCAGGGCTCATGGGCTCTGCGCGCTCCTTAAGTGTTACTTGTCCTGGTGGAAGTTGCTTCCCTCTGAATGGAAGGCAGGGAAGGTTTGATAGGATGAAAAGGCATGAAAACTCTCTGAGGAAGGCATGAACATTAACTAGAAGCGTAATGGTTGGGTAGGGGGTGGAGCTTCCCCCCCTCAATTTCTTCCTACTGTGGCTTTTGGTTCCTCACCAGTGAGTGTGGAGACAGATGGCAGACCCGTATTTCCAAGAAACTTTGGAAACAGCAAAGTGTGTGTTTTAGTTTCTGGCTTTGTCCAGCCCTTCCTGCTGAGCGGGAAGGATGTGGGAACGTGTCTTCCTTAACCTTTCACTTCCTGCCTTGACCACATTTCTTCCATTTGGGTGCCCTGCTACTGTGTGTCCCACCTAGCATAAGGCATTGAAAATAATTTTGATGGGACTCCGTTATAAAGGTGGTCAGGACTGTGTCTTCCTGCAGGAACTCTGAGGGTGCCTTCAAAAAAGAGGGTCTTTGCAGCAACTTATCTGGAAGTGGGGGTTAGTTTGGGAAGAGGAGTGGGAAGGGAGGCAGAAAGTCAATGTGAATGTTAGAACAGTAATCGTGATTCTGGGATGCTTTAAATTGTACTTAAACTGCATTATGGGATACGAGATTTTCATATTTGCTAGAAGCAGAAAAGGCATTTCAAAGTATTTGTAAAGACAGCAGTGAGTGGAATCAGGCATATTTGGATTGGAGAACAGAGGAGTGAAAAGAGCTGGTAAAACCTAAATGAATAAATGGGAACTTGCTGGTCTCCTCATTTAATGATGTCTGCCGACAATATAAACCTATGGCCAGGTTTACTGTGTCCTGACTTTGAGATCTACGGGAAAATGTGGGAATTGACCCTGTGTAAGTTGATTCAGAGACATATTCCAGCCTAAGGTTGTATCGCAAAAGGCATAACATTCTGACCTGATTCTCCAGTAGTGTGTTAAAGTTAAATGGGGTTATTCTTTTTAAAAGTGGCCATATATTTAGTGTTTCTGTAGATGACATCTGAGTGCTTGTTCATTTGACAGGATTCAGCCTTGGTTTGTCGCATCATAACAATTGGACTGAACACTTGGTTGGTACTCATAAATCCCAGCTTTGCTGTCCTTTGAGTATACATTTCCTAGTTCAGCAAAGTATTTCAGGGCATTCCCACTGCTCTGAAGAAACTTCCAAATTAAAGTCTGGAGGATTGTGTGGTGTAAAGCATTGTGGTTTTCTTAGCTGGAATGGAATGCTTTGACTAATACATATCAATAGGAATCTATTCCAGTGTGTTAATAGCAACTAAAAGTTGTGAACAAACAAGGCTAGCAATGGCCTAGGTCTGCAGTCTCATGTGAGAAAAGTTTAATTGCTGCTGGTTAGATAGAGTGTATCATGTTTAAAACAACAAAAGACACTCATCTGTGGGTATCTGTTTGGTTTTTATTGAAGTGTTTTCTCTTAATTTGGAACAATAACTATTTTCCCACCACCTCTTAATTTTTAAAGCAATGGTGTCTCAGCTGTTGATGGTCACAAACTTTGGCTCTGGTTTCACATAATCTTTCAGAAACTTTCTAATTCCCAGCTCATATTATTACTATTCTAAGTTTCAATAAATGTACTGTCTCCACAATTTGTCTGTTGTTCTATATTTCAACTGTTGCAAACTGCCTTGGACACATCCCAATATTTATATACAGCAGAGAAAATCTGTACAGAAGCATTGGGGAAAGAACCTTGTATCATATGCACCAGTTTTCTGCTTACAGTAGTCTGGGGAGTGGGGCAGACAGAGGGAAGTGGCCATGCTGGGCAAATTATTACCCCCCCCCCCAAGTAGCAGTAGCACAATACCACTTTTCACAAAGTAGTAAGCCACCTTGTAAGATCATTGGAACTCATCTTCAAGCTGCATATTAGATAAAATAGTGTGGAAGATAAAAAAGATGTTGCTGGGCATGGGGAAAAGCCAGAGTCTGCTATTGCAATAGTTTTTTAATATCTCAAAAGAAATAGTGTCGTACCTTGGTTCTCGAATGCCTTGGTACTCCCAAACACTGCAAACCTAGAAGTAAGTGTTCCAGTTTTCAAACGTTTTTTGGAAGCCGAACGTCCGATGCGGCTTCCGATTGAGTGCAGGAAGCTCCTGCAGCCAATCAGAAGCTGCGACTTGGTTTTCAAATGTTTTCAGATGTTGAATGGACTTCCAGAATGGATTACGTTCGAGAACCAAGGTATGATTAGATTTTTTTTCAGGTGATCAATTGTCAACTGCTGTTGGTTAACACAATCTGTATTATGTTTGTGGGGCTTGCTGAAGGTTCCTGTGTGAGCCTCATTTAAATGAGTGGCAGTTGGACTGCAGTGATGCCTACCTGATTAATGCTCACTACATCTAAATGTTCAATAGCCCATCATTTGTATATTATACAACTAAATGTTCAATATTATATATAAATATTACACTAACTAAATGTTCAATAGCCCATCATTTGTATATTATACATCCCTTATACTCAATGCATTCACTCCTTTATTGATTCACAAATATGTAATGAGCATTTCAGAAATAAGCTATGCAAATCGAAACAAAAGTACTAAGTAGTTTTTTCTTGGTCACCTCGGTTATATATTAGGAGGAAGTAACATAAAGTAAATAGCTGGTACTTGTTTCCAACTGAGTTATTGACAGGACTTGCATATACAGTGGTACCTCAGATTAAGTACTTAATTCATTCCGGAGGTCTGTACTTAACCTGAAACTGTTCTTAACCTGAAGCACCATTTAGCTAATGGGGCCTCCTGCTGCTGCCGTGCCGCCGGAGCACAATTTCTGCTCTCATCCTGAAGCAAAGTTCGTAACCTGAAGCGTATGTAACCTGAAGCGTATGTAACCCGAGGTACCACTGTATTTAGATCAGTGAAGAGGAACGTGTGGCTCTCCAGATGTTGCTAGATTCCAAATCCAATCCACTTTAGCCATCATGGTCAGTGGTTAGGGATGATGGGACTGATAGTTCAACAGCATATGCGGGGGGGGGCAAAATTCCTACTGAATTAAACCTAAAAGAAAATAAATTAAACTCCATTCTTAGGCAATCTAAATTCTACACAAAAGATTTTTTTTAGCAACCTGTTATTTCTCACTGCAAAATTCTGGTTCTGCTGGGCTGGGCAATGAACTCTGCAGGGCACTGACGCTCCACCATTGGCTTACGGTATATGTTTTCAGCAGGTATGGCCCATGCATTTTCAAGCACAACATACTTCTGCAGCCATAAGGGCTAGAACCTATCTTTTATTAATGAAAGCTTAGATTTCCAAGAACCTTAATTGTGCTTAGTTTTCTCCCTCTGACCCCTGTAGAATTGCAACATGTAGCGCTAGTTCCTCATCCTGTTTGTGTGTGTGTGTGCGCGTGTGCGTTGTTCTAAAATATGTAAGGAAGTTTGCTTTAGAACATGCTTAAATGTAAATAATGATATAGGTACAGTGGTACCTCAGGTTACAGACTCCGCTACCCCAGAAATAGTACCTCAGGTTAAGAACTTTGCTTCAGGATGAGAACAGAAACCGTGCTCCTGCGGCAGCAGGAGACCCCTTTAGCTTAAGTGGTGTTTCAGGTTAAGAACAGTTTCAGGTTAAGAATGGACCTCTGGAACAAATAAAGTTCTTAACCCGAGGTACCACTGTATACTGAAAGTTGCATGAACTGCCATGATGGTATGGCCTGCCAATTCAATAACAATTCTGCTAGGATGCAATCCTATAGTGGTGGAAGCCTGCCTATACTGCCAGAGACTGGACTATTATTATGCACATTTGTTGCTTTAGGCCAGGCACGTCAAACAGGTAGAACGCGGTCTCCTGGTAGATCACTGGCTCCCCTAAAAAAGGCCCATTTCTGCCCTGCATCCCCTAAAAAAAGCTCAACAACTTTTTTGATCAGTCTTTAACTCCGTGAGTCTCCTGGGAGTTGGCCACCCCTGCTTTAAGGAAACATCTCTAAGTGACTTAAACAAATAATAGTAAAATGCACAAAATAACATGAAAAACAATAAAAAGTCAAGTATAATACTGTAAGTTACTTAAACCATTAATAACAAAACTTTCACTACACCCCTAAAGGAAAACAGACAATTACAAATAAAAACAAATGCCGGGGGGGGGAAAGAGATTAGTTTGTCTAGTGCACCAAAAGATGTCAATGTCAGTGCCAAGTAAGCCCCTCTTGGGAAAGCATTCCTTAGATATGGGAGCAGCATTCCTTAGATAAGGGAGCACTACAGAAGCAGCCCATTTTCTTGTTGCCACCTCTGGCCTGATAGCACTGATATGACGTGTGCTCTGGCAGAAGTCTCCCAATATGCCAGTGGAGCTGTTCTGCCAGTGAAGGGGGGTTATGGGTGGTATAGGGGAAAAGCACACTTAAACCATGTCCTACACCTTTTCATTTTACGACTATGCCCATGATTATAATGGAACCAATACTCGGCAACGTAGCAACGCCTGCCAGTGCCTAGGACAGACCAAAGTTGTTGAGGTTTTTGTTTTGTTTTGTGATAAATTCAAAGTTTTGCCCACACACCTGCCACTTGAGGGTCATACTCCACATATCTGGTGAAAATGGGCTTTAGTCCCATAATACAGAGGTAGCTAATGCGGGTGTCCTCTTAACTCCCAGCATGTGGAGAACTATGTAAGACCTGTGGGAGATTAGCAGCCAAACCTAACAAATGCATATTCTAGCTAGTTAGCTTGAGGAGGGGCTAATTCCACAGAGCTGGATTGCGGATAGGCCAATGCTCAGAACATTGAAATACAATTGGTAGAGAGGAGACTCTGTGATGTCATTTCCCCTCTTCACCTGGAGAAGAAAGAGCAGTATAGTCTTTCCTGTTCCTCACTTCCTTTGACCAGGCTGGATGCAGGTATCCCTCTGCTTGCTCCAGCTTTAGTATAACATGTATGAAGCTGCAAATATATTTATTCCCCCCCAAAAAAATTATTGGTTATAGCACACAGACATAAACACAGACATTACATTTAACACAACATAAAAACTTTACAATAAAAACACAAAAAATAATAATAATAAATTCTTCTTATTCCCTGGTATATTTACATTGCTAAAAGACTTCCTCGACACCTTCCAATCTGAATTTCATCATAACACATATTTAGCAGTTGCCAATTTCATATTTATAGCATCAATATTCTCTCTCATATAAGTATTTTGTCTGGATAGATTTTAGTGGAATCAGATTTTAGTGTGAATCAGTCCATGATCATAAATGTAGGTAAATCTTTTTAAACTTCTCAAGTAGTTGCCTGATTCTTTATTAACCGGAATAAGAAAGGGAGGTCAGCTTATTTCATAGCTAGACTTGTTCAAAACGGTTTAGCAGCCTTATTCTTATGCTTTGAATTTTGCCACCAATGATGGCGTTTTGAAAAACACTTCAACTCACGCAGCGTGGGCACCTGGAGGGATAAATTGCAATCAGTATATCCTCTCCTAGGGACGTGGGTAGCGCTGTGGTTTAAACCACAGAGCCTAGGACTTGCCGATCAGAAGGTTGGCAGTTCGAATCCCCGTGACGGGGCGAGCTCCCGTTGCTGGGTCCCTGCTCCTGCCAACCTAGAAGTTTGAAAGCACCTCAAAGTGCAAGTAGATAAATATGTACCGCTCTGGCAGGAAGGTAAATGGTGTTTCCATGCGCTGCTCTGGTTTCGCCAGAAGCGGCTTAGTCATGCTGGCCACATGACCTGGAAAAACTGTCTGCGGACAAACGTCGGCTCCCTCAATAAAGCGAGATGACCCCTCAATAAAGCGCAACTCCAGAGTCATCCGCGCCTGGACCTAACGGTCAGGGGTCCCTTTACCTTTATATCCTCTCCTGCCCATTAAAACTCATCCCACATGCCCATTCCTTAGAGGAAACGTGGGATAAATATGCAACAAGAGCATCCCTTGGCCATGCTGGCTGCGACTGATGGAGGTTGTGCCTGAGGGCGCCATCTTGGGTCCGCTCCTCCCCAGCCTGAACGCAGCGCGACGTCAGGCATTCAGCATCTAACTTCAAGCCCCGCCCTCTTATGTGGTGGAATGCTCACGACCGTGAGCGGCAGCAGCTGCAGCCAGTAAATTTGTGGGGTCCCTCCCACTAGCTGCGCGCCGTTGGGCGTGGAGGGGAGAAGGAGAGGGAGAGAGGCGGGCTTTTTCGCTCGAGTGACGCACCTTTCGACCAATCTTGTCCCCGCTCTCCGCCTCCCGTTCGGGTTGGCTTGCGATGGCGAGCGGGAGGAGTTGCTGAAGCGCGAGGCGAAGTTAAGATGGCGGCGGCGGCGGGAATGACCAAGGTGAGGCGTTGTTTTTTATGTCTCGTTTTTATTCCCTTTCCTCCCGCTTCTTGTGGGCAAACTGCTCCACATAGGAAGGGCGTTTCGTTGGCCAGGCGTGTGCCGTGGGGCTCTGGTGGTTTGGAGACGAGAGCCGAAGGGCAGGGATTCGCTGGTCCTGAGGGCGGCTGCGACCGCGGGTGGGAGGTCGGGCGAAGCCCCTGGCGGGAGGTGGGCAGCTCTTCCCACAGGGGAGCTACCAGAATAAATAATAACTCTTTTATTTACCCATTTCTATTTTCTACAACGGCTGTCTCTCTCCCCCCCCCCCCGCCATCACACTTCACTACCTGCTATATATATATTAATTTAAACACAAGGGAAGAAACCGGTAATCAAGAAGTCTGGCCTAATAACTGAAAAGAAGGGAAGGGGCCATAATGGGAAGGGTGGGGGGCGAGACCCCATTACGTTGCTTTCCTCTCCCAAAACTTGGAGCAGCATAGATGGGGCTTGGATATTTTTTTTTCTTCGTAATTCGATAAAGCTGAGGAAGGCCAAGGTTGAAATCTTGTGCCTGGAAACTGATAGATTTAACAGGTCCCCTCCCCCCCCCCACGTTCTTATGGTTATGTATTCACACCCTCTGTGTGAGTTGTGCTGCAGAGATTCATAACTTGCTCCTTGCAGACGCTGGCATGAACAGAATTCGCATCCACGTGTTGCCTTCAAGTCGGGGACGACTCACCCCTGTGCCAAGGCCCCAAGAGGCCTTGTCATGTGCCTTTGCTCATCGGCCGTGCTCCCAGCCTCGTTTGGAAGGACATGAGTTCTGCATAAAGCACATTCTTGAAGACAGGAATGCGCCTTTCAAGCAGTGCAGCTACATTTCCACTAAGAATGGGAAGAGATGTCCAAGCGCAGCTCCCAAACCTGAGAAAAAGGATGGGTATGTGTAACGTATGTTCAGATTATCTGTGGAGAGCTGGCCAGGCTTCATCCATGTACAGTTGAAATCACATAACTTAAACCTACACAAGTTGTGAGATGTACCAAGTGTTCCTCCTCAAATGAGGGTGCCTGTTGTGTTACTGCATGAGTCCTTGCTTTGGGCATGCCTTTGTTAGGTGGCATATCCAGATCAATTTCTGAAGTGGCTGGTTACCTGTATGCATAGCAAAAACAAACTGCCATGGAGTGTTTATTTTATTAGAAAAATTTATAAACTGCTTAATAAAAATCTCCCTCTAAGTGCTTTATGTAAAACCTTAAAAAGTACGCTTATCAATAATACTAGATCAACAAATATTAAAAACACAAATATAGGTAACTAAATTACGTGTCTGGGTAAAAAAATGGTAAAGGACCCCTGACAGTTAAGTCCAGTCACGAATGACTCTGGGGTTGCGGTGCTCATCTCACTTTACTGGCCGAGGGAGCTGACGTTTGTCCGCAGACAGTTTTTCTGGGTCATGTGGCCAGCATGACTAAGCCGCTTCTGGCAAACCAGAGCAGCGCATGAAAACGCCGTTTACCTTCCCGCCAGAGTGGTACCTATTTCTCTACTTGAGCTTTGACCTGCTCTTGAACTGCTAGGTTGGCAGGAGTTGGGACCGAACAACGGGAGCTCACCCTGTCATGGGGATTCGAACTGCCGACCTTTGGATCAGCAAGCCCTAGGCTCAGTGGGTAGGCTTGCTGAAATCAAAAAGTTTTAAACTGGCATCAAATATCATAGCAAGAGTGCTTTCCTAATGTTAATACACAAGGAATTCCAAAGCTACTGCACTGTTACAATGACTCCTAGTAGACTCAGAACGAACATTACATGGCACTTGTAGAAGTGCAAGTTCCGCTGATCAAAATTGTCAAGTAGGTCAAGTAGGCACATATGGGCATTGGAAATCCTTCAAGTAAAGTAGTCCTAATCAGTTAAGGGCTTTATATACTAATAGTAAAGCCTTGAACTTGGCCCAGTGAAAAAATCTGTAGCTGGTGCAGATCTTTAATAAAATTGTGGTAGGCTCTCACTCCTGTTCATAGTCCTGCTGCAGCATTCTGCATAATTTACAGTTTTTGAGAGTCAACTGCAAAGAGAGCCCCACATACACCGCATAGAAGTAATGCAGTTACAAGCTATTCTGGTCTAGCAATGGTTGCAGCTGTTGTAAATGATTTGCTCAGTTTCAGAATCTAGGCTGCCATCAACTGGTTTTGTGTTCATTTCTACACTATAAACAAAATGAAAACATACTTACTGCTTATTATTTTATTATCAGTGCTACTTTAGAAAATTTGGGAGCCACGAAAGGTTGGTTTTTCTTTTGTCTCCCCAACTAGGGTATCGTTTTGTGCTGAACATGCTCGTAGAAATGCCCTGGCACTGCAGGCTCAGATGAAGAAGTCCAACCCTAGTCCTGTGCGGGAGTCCCTTCTCTGTCAGCTGAGCTCCTACGCCAAGACAGAGCTGGGCTCCCAGACTTCAGAGAGTAGCCGCAGCGAGGCCAGCAGAATACTGGGTAAGTGGAATAGGTGGTGACGGCATTGATCTGGTCATTAAAATAGGGTGTGAAGGCTAGGGTCTGTTACATCCTAATTTAAAAATATTTTAAATTATAATTGAAAAGTAAAAGCCACCCAAGAGAGAAGATGGAAGCAGTGGGTGTTAGATTTTTCACTCAGTCTTGTTTTAATAATAATAATAATAATAATAATAATAATAATAATAATAAATTTTATTTATACCCCGTCCTCCCCAGCCAAAGCTGGGCTCAGGGCGGCTAACAACAATAAAAACAATCCAACATTCTAAAAACTTTTCACCATAAAATCAATCAGAAACAAATTGATGGCAACCAGCAAGCAGGACCCTGTGCAGATTGCCAGAGGAGGGGGTCAGGCTGCGCCCTGACCAAAGGCCTGGTGGAACAGCTCTGTCTTACAGGCTCTGCGGAAAGATGTCAAGTCCCGCAGGGCCCTAGTCTCTTGTGACAGAGCGTTCCACCAGATTGGTGCCGCAGCCGAGAAAGCTCTGGCTCTAGTTGAGGCCAGCCTAACCTCTCTGAGGCCTGGGACCTTCAGGATGTTTTTATCTGCAGACCATAGGTTTCTCTGTGGGGCATACCAGGAGAGGCGGTCCCGCAGGTACGAGGGTCCTAGGCCGTATAGGGCTTTAAAGGTTAAAACCAGCACCTTAAACCTGATCCTGTACTCCACCGGGAGCCAGTGCAGCTGGTATAGTACTGGATGAATGTGGTCTCGCAGTGACGACCCCATAAGGAGTCTCGCTGCGGCATTCTGCACCCGCTGGAGTTTCTGGGTCAGTCTCAAGGGCAGCCCCACGTAGAGCGAGTTACAATAATCCAGTCTGGAGGTGACCGTCGCGTGGATCACAGTGGCTAGGTCAGGGCGAGAGAGATAAGGAGCCAACTGCTTAGCTTGGCGGAGATGAAAAAATGCCGCCTTTGTTATAGCTGTAATCTGCGCCTCCATAGAGAGGGAGGTATCGAAGATTACACCCAAACTCTTAACGGACGATGCTGGCACTAGTTGCACCCCCGCAAGAGATGGGAGTTGCCCCCTCAATCCCATATCGCCCCGTCCCAGCCAGAGGACCTCTGTCTTCGAAGGATTTAACTTCAACCGGCTCCCACGAAACCATCCAGCCACAGCTTCCAGGCATCTGGTCAGTGTGTCTGGGGCCGAGTCAGGATGGCCATCCATCAACAGATAGAGTTGGGTGTCATCAGCATACTGATGGCAGCCCAGCCCAAAACTCCGGACAAGCTGGGCGAGGGGGCGTATAAAGATGTTAAAAAGCATCGGAGAGAGAATTGCACCCTGAGGCACTCCACACACCAGGGAGTGGCGCGATGACAATTCCCCCCCAAGCGCCACCCTCTGTCCCCGACCAGAGAGAAACGAGCGCAGCCATTGAAGGACTGTGCCCTGGATCCCCACGTCGGCACAGTGGGGATATGCTGGTTTTTGTTACATGCCCTTCCCAATGCTGCTTTTTATAACCTGCTGGCCAAAATGTCAGGATGGGCAACTTACTGAACTGTGGAAGGAAAAAGATTTGCAGAATCATAAAGTTGGCAAACTTCCAATTTTCCTTGTCTTCTGATTTCTGATTTAGCATTATGCTCCACCTTATATATGTGGTCATGAATGCTAATTTTTGATTTAACGAAAACCCAAATCTCTTGGTTCTTTGGCGTAGGATGAGCAGCCCAGTGTACTGGGAAAGGGGAAGAATGTTTATATGGCTGGTTTGCAGCATAGTGCCCAATCTGGTTATAGCAGTGTGCAGTTTCTTTCTGTGATCAAGGCTAGGTCTCTGAAGATTATGTAGAACTGCTGGACAATGGAAACCAGAATTAGTTGGTAGGACCGTCCCTTTTCTCCCTCCACCTTTTGGCCTTCCTTCTCACTTTCCCGCCCTTCTCAATGCAGGACGCATCCACAGCATATGTTCCAGGGTTCCCCACATGAATTAGATCCTTAAAAAAACTTTTCTCCAAATAACAAATCGGTTATTCTTCCTTCAGACGAGGACAGCTGGAGTGATGGAGATCAGGAGCCTCTTACAGTAGATCAGACATGGAGAGGAGATCCTGACAGTGAAGCGGATAGCATTGACAGTGACCAGGAGGACCCCCTTAAGTGAGTCGTATGAATGTTGAATTGCTGTTGTATGACACATTAGAATTAAGAATTCCTGTCAACAGATGCTGAGAACTTCATTCCAATATAAGTCACCTTCAGGAAAAATGTGGTGGCCTTTGGGTGACGTACCATATGACAGGTGGATATTTTAATCCTTGCACTTCTGGAGCAGATACAGTATAGCCATTCTATCAAAATGCAATCTTAGTTGTCAGTTCTGTTTTTTTGAGAAGTCCGAAAATAGACTTTGGGAATTCCTTTGTCTCCAGAGACTTTCATTAAAAAATACATTTAGGCTGCATTTAAAAGTTGAAACTTTCTCAAGGTTGAGAAAATTGTAACTAAAATATAAAACCAGCATCACCACATACATTCATTCATATATGTGTGAAAGGACCCTTTCCATGTGCTAGCCCCTGTACAGCAGTTGCTTGTTGTATCCTAAAGTCGTTCGCCAGGTTACAGTTATGAAAGAATTGTTATCCCCTAACCTCTCTAATTGTGATCACAAACAGCAGCTCATATGAAGCCCTAAAATGGCTCAAAAAGTGGTTTTAACTTTAGAACCAAGCCATCTCCATTGTAGCCATTCCAGGTATTTGTGTTGAGTTTGTCAAGTTAGCATCCTCTCTTAAAAGGTTAACAAAAATCCTGCTCTAAGTATTCCTGTTGAAGGTCACAGGTCTACCTGACTCAGTGTTTTGCTGTTAAATGGTTTCCTTTTGCTACTTGACACTACTTTAGCTGGCTCTTCCTTTTTTAATGACTTGAGAAAATGTGACTTGGATTGCTTCCTTATGAAACTGGATCCTGTTTCTGCAGACATGCTGGTGTGTACACTGCTGAGGAAGTGGCACTGATCATGCGAGAAAAACTCATCCGGCTGCAGTCTCTATATATTGATCAGTTCAAACGACTTCAACATCTCCTGAAAGAGAAAAAACGACGGTACTTACACAGCCGCAAGGTGGAACATGAGGCCATAGGTAAACAGCCATTGTCCTGTACATAAGTATTACTGGGTTGCAGCTCAGAAGCTTTGCTAAAGCTGTTCTAAAATTCATTAGGACAATCTGAAAGCAGTTTACCAAGAGCTAGAATGCTTAATGCTTGGCAAGTATTTCTGTAGATCTTTCATTACTTTCTTGTTATATCTGCTGAAATTGTTTGCAAAAGTCATCTTCCAATGAGCTAGGAAATTTCCAAATCCCAGTTAGGAGTATTGAGCATCATTTGTCCCTAATGGTAGGAGAGTGTATAGGAAGGAATTCAATGTAGTGCTTAGCAGGTTGCTGTGTCAGCACAAACATTTCTGCTTGCCCACTGAAACGACCTGCCTCCCCTGCTCTTCCAGGGGTTCTCCCAACCCCCAGCGGCAATTAGGGGAAAGGGGCAAAGGCCCCATTGCACTAGTGAAAGTTCTTGCACAGGCTTCTGGCAGGGCCACAAGTGTGGGACTTGTTCCACACATGACTTTGGAAACCTGATATAAGCATCAAGGGAGATCCGGGCTCCTGCAGTTACTAACAAATAGCATACAATTCCTAGAAGTTTAAATGGTGAAGAGTATTTTCCCTGGTTAAATACTCCTACAGTTGACTACACTATAACACCAGTTGGGTAACTTTCCCTACACAGTTTCAAAACTTGATTTCCTCACACCTACCACTAATCAATCCCACAGGTTCTTTTACAAGATTTTACAAGTTAGCTGTCTTGAAACAGTTGCTCTTTAAAGGTGGCCTAAAGCATTCCATAAGTGACGCAGGTGGTGGTGTGGTCTAGACCACTGAACCTCTTGGGTTTGCTGATCAGAATGTCGGTGGTTTGAATCCCCGTGATGGGGTGAGCTCCCGTTGCTTGGTCCCTGCTCTTGCCAACCTAGCAGCTCAAAAGCACGTCAAAGTGCAAGTAGATAAATAGGTACCGCTCGGGCGGGAAAGTAAACAGCGTTTCCGTGTGCTGCTCTGGTTCGCCAGAAGCGACTTAGTTATGCTGGCCACATGACCCGGAAGCTGTACGCCAGCTCCCTTGGCCAATAAAGCGAGATGAGCGCCGCAACCCCAGAGTCGGTCACGACTGGACCTAGTAGTCAGGGGTCCCTTTACCTTTAAAGCATTCCATGGGACAATCTGCAAGCAGAGAAATATAGAAAGGGTCCTGTAGATATTGTGGCTTGGTGCTATTCCTAGACAATTTTTTCAAAATTGTGCGAAATGTTATTGGTTTTCATAGTAAGACATTGATTATCCATTTTTACAGCATAGTGGGTTTAGTACAGATTTGTTTTTGTGTGCATTTTGTATTGAATGTAATGTAATGTGGGTTTATAAACAAGAAGGAACTGTTGAGCTCAAGTGAAAAATAAACTTCTCAAAAGAGGTTCACCAAACTAGCAGGTGCTTAGTCTGTTGGGATTTACAAGAATCAGGGTAGTGCTTTGAGTCTGCCTTGAGGATGCTTCCTTGGTGTCTTCCAGGTAGCAGCCTCCTGACAGGCCCAGAGGGACTTCTGGCTAAAGAACGTGAAAACCTGAAACGGCTGAAATACTTGAGGCGATATCGGCAGCGTTATGGTGTGGAAGCTCTTCTACACCGGCAGTTGAAGGAACGCAGAATGCTTGTCACTGAGGGTGCTGCCCAGCAGGTACTTGAGTCAGGCTGTGCTTCTGTACCTACTAGGCACAGTGGAGCTAGAAATTGTGGGTTTTGTGATTTTCCTCTGAAAGTAAGGCAGGGGTATAATTGGCTCTGAAATGTTGGAAGATTTTCAGATATGACACTATTTGTTTTGAACAGGGCACAGAATTATTGTATCGGCTCAGCCTCTTACATTATTACGAATACATGTGGAAAGAGATGTTGAGGTGATTCTCTATTGTGTGTATTTTGATTTCTGAATGGAAGAATGTATTCCTGTAAGAGCAGCTTTTCCACCAACAGCCTGCAAAATTATCTTGTGCTCTGCAGGCACACACCACGCGTTCTAGCCAGAGGTGTTTGGCCTTTGTGGATGATGTTCGATGTTCCAACCAGTCTCTTCCAATGACAAGACACTGCCTTACTCGTATCCTTTTAACCTGTCAGTTGTCGGTATAAGTACTTCTGGAAGTAAGAGAAGAATTGAATTGTTTTTCTTTTTCTTTTCCCCCCCTTTTTTTTTGGCCCTGAATCAAGGCTGCTGGCTTGCTGTAGCCACTGGTTTCAAACAGGCGCCCAAAGAAATGTCTTCCTATGGTCTGTTGGCTGTTCAATTGCTTTAGACTAGAACAGCCAATTCAGTTGGAAGCAACAAGCAAACCTCAAACTACAATAAGGCCACTGTCTGACATAAAACTGATCCCTTCAGAATCACATGTGTGAATACTTGAGTAGTTCTAGTTCCACGATGATCCTTAAATCTTATATTCTGAATTTAGACATAATTTGCTGCTGACTTTGTGTTACATTATCCTAGTGTCTACTCCTGCATTAATTATTCAGCTGCTTTTGGTTTGCTAACAGCTGACTACTAGTTGTAATGTGCAGAAGAAAAGTTATCTACTAAAAATTCAAGCCCCATGAGTTTAAAAGCTGATTTTTACTTTTGAGGCTAAAGTCCAGCAGTTCCCCCTTAATATGGTGGTGTATTTCTACAGTAAATTTAAGGTGCTTTAAATTATTTATGTACAGACTATGATACTGCACATGGAGTTCAGATGTGCACCTTGATATTTTCTTCTAAATAGAAGTATTTCCAAGGAAAATGGAAATAGGGAGCTGTCACCTGCCATTCTATAGATCTTATGTACTCTTCTGCAAATTATTCATTATTTTTAATGAAACATACAAAATGACAGGCCTGCTGACTTACTAAAAGTATGCTTTTAACACTTCCTTTTAGTTCTCATGTCCTGGAACGGCTGACCTTGCCTTTTCGCAAATCTTGCTTGTCTCCTTTGACTGCGTCTTTAGATATTTGCCAGGATACCAATCAGCTTCTATTTAAGCTGTGCCAAGGGTCAGAAGAAGCACCCTGCAGCAAGCCAGTGCCTGTAAGCCTCTCCGAAGACCCCTGCTGCCCACTCCATCTCCAGCTACCACCTCAGATGTATGTTCCTGAACAGGTACTGTCTGTTCCCGAGGAGCTGGAAGCTGCTTCCATGGATCTGTACTTGAGCGCAGCTGAACTCCGGCCCACAGAGAGCTTGCCGCTGGAGTTCAGTGATGTAAGTGAATTGTAATGCAGCACCTGCCCATGGCACTTCAGAAGGCACAGTTACCTCTAACCTGGGTGTGAGTACTTCAGTAATGACATGGGTTGAAGCTACATGTAAATGAGTAAGGGGGGAGAGCTCTGATACATCAAAAACATGGATTATCTAGGAGAAGCAGGCACCATGGGCATGGTGAACAGGGCTGACATTTGGTGCAGGAAAAAGTGTGTCACTTGAAAAAGTAGGTTGCTAATGCCATGCCTGTCGATATTTCTAGAGGACTTAAATAAATTTGGTACATGAAAATAAAGCAGACCCTATTCTCAGGTTTGCAGTCTAAATAATAGACTAAACTAACAACTGAAGGGGAACAGAGTGAAAACTCAAGAGGTGCAAGATCAAGCTGATTGAGCAAGTGAGGAGGTGAGTGTTTATCAAACATTTAGAGGGCTACCGAGAGACTTCCCAGCATAGGAAGCAAGAAAGGAGGCTGTTGGGGCATGAAGAATGTCATTTTGGATTAATAGAAGACTTTCTGGAGGAACAAAGGGGGGGTTAAAGAGATTAGTGGGTGTGAGAAAATGAAGATACTTGAAAGTTCTTTTTATAAAAAGCGAAGGGAGAGCTAAAGTAGAGAATGGAGGGTTAATATGATCAAATGCTTCTTCCTCCATGTTAAATAGAGGCACTTACACCTGTGGAAAACCTAGTTTTCTTTGATACATTGACTTTGTATATGCATGTGGTTTTTTGTGGGGGGGGGACACTTGGAATGTGTGGTCTCCCAGCTGCTTGCAGAGGTGGTACATTCCTTGGAGGTGTGCTGTTTTGGAATATGTAGTTCCAGCTTTGTGTAGAAAAGCAGCACATAAATATTTTAAAATAAATAGATTAAGAACAAAATTATGGGTTCCTCAGTGTGTATTTGGAGCAAACACTTGTATTTGTGTAGGGCAATGAATTGATGGCTTGTTGTCATGTTCCTTGCCCTGACTGAATTTTAAGTGAAGTAATTTTGTCGATTCATATAAAGGCATCTTGTTGGGAAAGACTAGAACACAAAATGGTTAGATTGGACCTTTTGTAACCCTTTGAAAACATCAGACCTTTAAAATCCGTATTTAAAAGCTTTTTTTTTTTTTTTTAAAGCAGCTTTTTCTCTATCCCATAAGGGTTTGTGTGGGTTATAATCCTTGGATTACTAGGATGGCCTGTGTGTTTGCTAAATCTATGTACTTTATAAAAAACAAAACATTGTAGACACAGCATGCTGACTGAAATGTCTGTCTTCTAAAAATAATAGTGTAAAATCAGCTAGCAGTTTGATTCTAGGGCCAGCTCTGAAAGTGGTTCTGAAAATAGTGAGGGTGTCAATCTTGTTTTGAACATAAGGACATTTGTGGAGACATGTGTAATGGGGGATATTGAGTCCTATCAGGCCATACTCTTCTGTATGGATCCTCTTCCCATTCATGCAGCATACATCCCACTGTAGGGAGAGAGTTGGAGGTCTGCCACATAGTTCAACAAGTTCTATTGGGTACAGTGAGCACTGATCAGATTAGTTTCTCATATATAACTTGTTTTGAAGTGCAAGCACTGGGATGGTGGCTTTATCATGTGGTTGCAAATGGGGGCATTTTCTGTGGGGAGTAGAGTGTATTAATGAGCTTCTGTGTGGGCCTTTAATGTCTTTTCCAAGAGGAACGTTAGGGCTTAATCCCGGCTGCTTTCTGGGTTACACTGGATTCCAGCTGCAAAGCCCTAGGCAGCTTTGTATCATCCCTGATGGCATTTATGCCATTATTTTGCTGCTTCAATTAAAATCAAAATCTCCCTAGATGGAAGTGTCCATATATTTGTTCTGAAACTATTCTGTTTTGAGGTAGAACCTTATCAAGAGGCAGCTAGGATCTGTCTCATTTTATCAAAGTGGCTGTTCTGGAATTGTAAGTATCTCCTTTCTCTGCCCACAAAAGTGACTGTTAAGCTAAAAAGCAGACTCTGTATGCCTTTTAATAAAAAAAGGATGTCAGTCTGATTTTCATGTTTACTTTCAGCACATGCTGACTTTGTTTGATTCCCTTCAGGAGAAGCTGAAATACTATTAGGAATGGGTTAAGGGAGGGGGACTGGAAACACCCTGTTTAGCCACATCTCAAAACGGTTTGTTTGGTTTTCTCTGTGACAGGACTTGGATGTTGTTGGGGATGGCATGCAATGCCCCCCTTCTCCTCTGCTCTCTGATCCTTCTACTTCTCTTGAGAACCAGTTAAACAAAAGTGTTGCTGAAACCCCCACAAATGTGCCACCAAGTGAAGAGTTTGCTCAACAAGGACTTCTGAACCAGGCAGCACAGCCAGGCAGAGGGTTTTTCCCCAGACAAACTGCATTTCCTGCTTCAGAGTTGCTACAAGAGCTACCCTCACAGGTACTGATCTGGGCTTGGAAGAACCTTCACGGGGTTCTGGATGGGAGTCAGTAGATCCTTTTAATGAGTGCATTAAGGTTTGCTGGCAAAGGTCTTGCCTCCACTAAAGTCCAATGAGATTGCCTGTTCTGCAAAGATTTTCTTGAAGTCAGCCTGAATACGTGCGTAGGCTAGCTACCAAGGAAAAGGCAACCCGTGCTTGTTTGTCAAGGGGATTAGCCATCTGCTCATTGTATGTTGGAGGAGGGAAGAGGACCGTCCCCCAGCCGTGTAACATTGCACAGCTGGCCTGGCGCATTAATGCAGGGATGGGAAGTGGGTTAGGAGCTGGCAGGTGGCTGATGCTGTTTGTTTGAGTTTCCAGAACTGTGATTGGGTTATTACTATTTCTTTAATGTTTTCTCATCTTGCTTTTTTGGTTGCATTCTGCTTAAAAATATATTCACATGAGTTCAGCTTATACCTGTTTGTTGTGCGCATATTTGTTCTCTCACTTCTGCTTTCTCAAGACGAGACTGTTTTCCTCCCATGCCCTCTGAAATGTAGACTTTAAATTGTCTTACCAACCAGGAATCAAAACCGATCCATTCTGCAGGCCTTGAATTGAAGGCTAATGGTTTGCAGTAGCCATTGGTTTCAAGCAGGTGCCCAGAGGAAAATTTTCCCATGGTCTGTTGGCTGTTTTGAATGTTTGAATGGAATAGCCAATTCACTGGGGAGTAACATCAAACAAAGGGGGAGAAAGCACCTTCTCTGGCCTGGGTATGACCTGATTCTAGAGTTGCTGTATTGCATCCTTTGCATAGGAACACACTAGGTCCAGTTTCTGTAAAAAAAAAATTATAGGATACGATTGTCAATTTTATCCTCTCTGTTTCTATTAGAATATACAGCATCTTGTGACAACTGGGCCAGGACTGGAGGAGGGTAAAAAGGAAGAACCTGCAACCAATGGGAATTCAGAACCAGCCTCCATCAGCTGATAAAACTCAAAACAGATGGCAATCCCCTCCCCCCAAACGATGAAGCATCTGCTACTCTTGGACTCCTGGTTCTGTGTGTTCCTCCATCTCCATATTAAATATTTCTAGATTAGTGAAATCTCTTTCTGGAAGGCCACATGGCTGGCAGATTTTGGGTGCTTTTCTAGTGGCCTTCAGATCTTGTTCAGTTGATAGCCTTTTAGGGGTTGGTTGATTTTTAATAATTCTGGTACTGCTATAAATTCCAATAAGGCATGAGAGACACTCAATGTTTAATGAATACAAACACTGAGGAGCCACACCTAGTTTATATTCGTAGTCCTAAATTGATAATAAAAGGGGATGGCTTGGAAAACATTTTGTAACTGGATTATTGGGAATATGTTTTAAGTTGTGGGCTTGTCCATGCTAAAGAGGTTTTTGAACTGTGCACTGCCTGGTGATGTTTGATGGTGTCAATGCTGCACAGCTATTCCTTCTTTTTCTTTCTTTCTGGCATTTAAGTCTGTAATCAAATATCCACCTGTAGCTTTAACTTGTGTACATAACCCATGTAGTATAATAAAGACACTAGATGATGTTTATAACTTGCTTTTACAACTATGACTTTGATTGGTACATAAGAAGAGCTGTACTGGATCAGACCAAAGGCCCACCTAGTCCAACATACTGTTTTCACCAAGTGCCTCTGAGTAGCCTAGAATCAGGATGGGTATAATAGCCCTCTCTTAGGCATGATCCCCAGCAACGGGTATCCAGAGGCATACAGTCTCTGATATGGGAGGTAAGTATGTAGCTATAATGATTAGCAGCCATTGATAGCTTTATTCTCCGTGCATTTATCTAATCCCCTTCCAAAGCTGTCCATTTGGTGGCCATCATTCCATCTTGTTGTAAATTCTATAATTTTAACTGATTCCTTACGTTTGTCTGGCTCTTCCAAAAATCATCCCAAAAGAAAGGGGGGGGTGTTAAATGAGAGGCGCTTACTTGCATCTTTTATGGAGTTGTGTCAAAGCAGAAGTCAGCTTCTAAGCTGAAATGGGGGCTGTCCTAAAAAAAAAGAAGTAAACATGTTATCCATGTTTGCAGGGAACAAGGAAAAAATGTGTAAACAGTTGGTCCTCTTCATTATAATGTTGGTGCTAATGCTTGTCATGCAACGTTAGAAAGATGTCTCTAGACTTTGAACAGACAACTTGCATGTTAAGTGGGTCACCTTGACGGTGGTGGAAAGATTAGCACAACTTCAGCGGAAGCTGCCTAATCAAATGTAAATTGCAGGTGGACATTTTTCAGGACATAGCAGAACTTAACTTTATATATGAACAGTTCAGACACAGACTGCTGGGTACATGTCCAGAAAGCTTGATAATGTGTTTTAGCACTTGTACAACAAATCTCATATGCTTCAACAATGGAGTTCTTTATCACTGGTGACAGAAGTACTTTGACTATAATCATACTCTTATAGGAAGTTGTATACAGTGGTGCCCCGCAAGACGAATGCCTCGCAAGACGGAAAACCCGCAAGACGAAAGGGTTTTCCGTCTGCAGAGGCGCTTCGCAGGACGAATTTCTCTATGGGCTTGCTTCGCAAGACGAAAAATGACGGAAAAAAAAGATTTATTTTTTTTTTTGCTCCAAAACCCCTTTTCCTGAAGCGCTAATCCCCCACCCCTTAAAAAGCCGTTTTTAGCCCTCAAAATGTCAATAGCGCTAATAGCGCTACTCCGTCAATGGGCTTGCTTCGCAAGACGAAAAAACCACAAGACGAAAAGCCTCCCGGAACGGATTCTTTTCGTCTTGCGAGGCACCACTGTAATTAGATGAGCAGTGAGACTAGGAAAAGAAAATGAAATATAAGAAAATTGTTTGGCCACCTCGGTAGTTAGGCAATGGGTAGGATGGTAGGAGAGCAAGCTGAACTTGGCTTGGGCTGGAACTGCTTTGCAGTAGTACAGGCAGACAAGTATAGTTTCCTTATTCATACTTGGTGCAGTGTTGCCAAACTTGAAAGATTTGATGGACATCTGAAATCCTGTCCCCTGGTGCCTTTTTACATACGTCAGACTAAATAATTGCCTGAAGATGGAGTGCAACTTCTGTTCTCGGAACTGTTTTTATATATATATGTTGTACAAGAGAGGGATAACTTGAGGTGATTTGCTATGTAATCGTATAATTATAAAGTCTTGGGCAAATACAAACTTGTATGTTGAGCACTTGAGACTTGAGCACAGATTGTTCAGAGCATTGGATTTGGGGTGTGTATTTAACTGCTGTGATAAATGACTTCTCTCAGGGTTGTGGAATGTGGATCATGTGTTCCTGAGCTGTCCAAGCCCTGCAACATCAAGCAGAAACACACTTTCATGTTTCACCCTTTATTACACCAAATCTTGAAAAACAGGCACTAAGTTTGGAGAGAATGGTACTGAAAGAAGATCAGCAAGGTCCTGCGGGAGATTCTAGCTTTTTACTTCCTATATCTGGTAACTGTATTAACTATGTTTGCTTATGTATATTTCTCTGCCTTCAAAGAGGAACATGTTTTACAAATGTTCCTGAGCATCATTTCTTTGCCTTTTCACAAATGCCTGTGTACTTGAGAATCAAACTTTCCACTAATCTCAGAGCAAGGCTTTGTGATGCTTTGCTTCCTTACAGCTGCAATCCTATAGAACTGCTGTATCAACAAAATTAGGACCACGGTACTCTTGTACACCCTAAGCTTTCAAACAAAACACGCCTCTATTGGTCTCTATAACCACAGCAGGTGCTATAACTCTCCCAACAGTTTGACTTCCCCCCTGAAGGTGCACTCTTCACTGTATTTCAAGACAGATGGATGCCAACCAACTTGTATCTTTCTTTTCTCCATCTTTCTTTTACTGTGCCACTTCAAGAAATGCCTCTTCCTAGAGAGAGGAAAGGGATGGTCATGCATTGCACTTTGGGAAAATGCAGTAGGATACATCCCATACAATTGCAATAATATGGCAGGGCAGTGCCATGTTCCTCTTGAGAAGTGTGTTACTGTGGTAGTTTTCAGGGGTAGAAGGAAACGGGTCCAATAATTGAGCACATGACAATTTTGCTTATTTTCCTTTCATAGGAATGTGTGTCTCCAGGTTTTAAACTACTGTATGAGAATTGGCAAGTGTTTAGGGACTCAAAAGTGTTGCTTTCTCTGTTAAGGAAATAACCCGAGCTAAAGTCAGAAGTATTTACAAGGCTCATATCCTTATATTGGTTTTCTTTTTCAATTTCCCTGCTTGGGATTGTGTGACAATTATGCATTTTGCCTTTCCCTTGATAGGGTATACTCATTTTATGAACATCACATGATTAAATATGTGTGAATGTTGTGGGGAGGGAGCAACTCAGTTATTCTAACTCAGTACATTTTAAACGATTTCTGAATGGAACAAAGGAATTGTAAGCCACAAATCTATTGACTTTAGTCCATCTTGTGGACCAATGTATAAAAGAAAAAATGGTATTATAATAATAATAATAATAATAATAATAATAATAATAATAATAAATTTTATTTATATCCTGCCCTCCCCAGCCGAAGCCGGGCTCAGGGCGGCTAACAACAATAAAATAGTGCAACATTATAAAAACATTATAAAAATTAATTAAAATCAAAATTGATGGCAACCATAAACTAAAGTTTTGTTAAGATTGCCAAAGGAGGGAGTCAGGCTGCGCCCTGACCAAAGGCCTGGTGGAACAGCTCTGTCTTGCAGGCCCTGCGGAAAGATGTCAAGTCCTGTAGGGCCCTTGTCATATAAAGAAAGAATGGTATAAAGAAAGAATGTATAAAAGAAAAAATAAGTGAGGATTGTTTCAATCCCGAGTGCTCCAAATGACTCCACTCTCCTCATCCCTTGCTACCAGACTGACTTTTAACAACTTATTATTTACAATAAATAGTAGACTGGGCAGGTTCTGTAGCCTTCCTATTAGAACAATTTTAATATACTTTAATGTCAAGGCTCAGCTTGGTGATTTGGTCAGGGATTTAAAATATTAAAAGACTTGTTTAGGAAAAAAATTCAGAACAAGCAGAAACAATAGCATTCTAAATTTAAACCGTTTAAAATGGGAAATTATCTTCAGGTTACAGAATCATAATCTGCAAAAGCAGCCCTGGAATTCATATTCATAAGCAAAGTTTATGATGCTGGTCACTCGAAGCGGCTTCTACCTGAACAGATAAGCCTTCATAATTATATCAGTCTATCGTTAGAGATGACCTCCTTTCCATCATGGAAGTCTGTACTAACCAGGCTTTGCAATAAGCCTTCAACCCTGTTGAGGAAAGCAGAAAATTAAGAACCTTGCCAATTGCATATGGCAATTATCACCAAATCTCATATGTCCATAGTGAATTATAAAGAAATAAAAATCTGAGCTTAGTTCAGGAAAAAGGACACCCCAAAATTGTTGAGCTTTTTTACAAATATGCCAAAACACAATTTTTCAATTGACTTGTCTAAGATCCAAGACAAAGGACGAACTTTCAGAAATTTCCTCCAAACGTCAGTTCCACCATTGAAATCCGGCAGTATGGCAGCGCTAGTTATTTATGAATACAATTGATATAAGAGAATGAGTTGATATAAGAGAATGAATACAATTGATATAAGAGAATGAGTTGTTCTGGGACATTGGATATGTAACAAAGGATTCAGTGCTGTATTGAGCTCCTGTTTGTGCTAGGCTTCTGTTGACCTCATTGATGGAGGGGACTGAAAGGCAGGAGGAGTTGAGCAGAGGCCTTCATTGCTCTGTGGGCATTTCAGCTGCCTCCATCAAGTTACCAAGACAGTTGCAGGGACATCTAGAAAACAAACCCATAGCTTTACAAAAGGGCTAGGGCTCCATACTCTGGATATATCTCTGATGATTCCCAACCTGACCACCCCTATCTCCCCAAAGGATCCCTCTTGCCCACAGCACAAATGTGCCACTGATTGGTGTTAAGGCAGGGAGCCTACCGAGTTGGCAAGCCCTCAACGGTGCAAGGGCTCCATCTCCAGCACACACAGTTATCTTTAGGGTGTAGATCTCCCAGAGGTGGGAGATGCCATGAGGGTGCTACCACTAAGAAGTCCTGCCCTTTGTGGTAGCCAACCCAGCATCAAATAATTACTCACTTCTGTGAAGCTTCCCTTTTTCATAAGCCACACAAGTATACAAATAGTACACTAAAGTCTGAGAACATGAGCCCAAGGTGTCTTACAAAATACAGAAATATTTTACCTAGGGCCTGAATTTTTATATGCAACCAACCTGTACTATTTTAGTCCTATGTCATGGGTTGTTGGGCTTTTAGGGTTGCTGTTGGTTTTTGTGGCAATGTTCAGGGATGCAGGAGGATATATTGTTTGATTATATCCTTTCCAACTTGTGTTAACAAGTTCCACAATTTAGCAGAGTAACATTCCCCTTTTTAAAGTTACACAGTGGATGCATTTGCTCAGGCTCACTAAAGCCTCAATAAAACGTTTTTAAAGGTAATTCCCCTTTAGTCCCTCATAAAAGATAAGACACAACACAGTTTTCTCTAAAAGTATAAAAAGAGTTTACTCACTCACATTCTGTTCACAATTGCATCCCAGAAGGCAGACTTAGCTTAGAAAAGTAATGTACACCTGGAAACTATCCCATAAGGAGACAGTCCCTTTGTCCTCTATTGGCTGCAAGCCAAGAAGGAACCTTGGACTAAGCAGATGTTGCTTCTTCGACGAATGTAGTCAGAGAGAGATGGAAGCCAGTCCTATACTTTTGTTACCTGCACAGGTGAGGCCATGCCCACCTCTAGTCACATGCAGAGGAAGTCTGTCCCAGCCCAGGAGGAAACAGGAAGTTCCGACTGGCTGGTCCAGGCACCGCCTTTTTATGTCAACTCTAGGGATGCTGTACTTGACTGCTCTTGTGTTTCACATCCCAGTTTTCTGTATCTTCTTGTTTTCTGTATCTATTTTCGTTCTTGTGAATTACAGTGGTTACATACGCTTCAGGTTACAGACTCCGCTAACCCAGAAATAATACCTTGGGTTAAGCACTTTGCTTCAGGATGAGAACAGAAATCATGCGGCAGTGCAGCAGCAGCAGCAGCAGCAGCAGGAGGCCCCATTAGCTAAAGTGGTGCTTCAGGTTAAGAACAGTTTCAGGTTAAGAACGGACCTCTGGAACGAATTAAGTACGAACGAATTAAGGATTATATTTTTGTGTTTATGATGACTTTTGTTATGTGGTAGTTATGTATTTTTTCATGTTGTAGGCCACCTGAAGCATGGTTTGAACCTTAGGCAGGATACAAATAAAATTATATATATGGATGGATGGATGTATCATTAAGGTTCTGAACTCAAAACACTTACCCCAGTAATAGTAACACCAGCGTGGGTTCAAAAGTGACTTCACACAGGAGTAAATAGTTTATGGGGTGCAAAGGAAACCTGGGGAGATGGGGTTTTGTGGGACACCACCTCCCTGGCATGCCCCATTTAAGGTCAGCAGAGCAAGGGGTCCATTCTGATCTCCAGCGATCTGAGCGATTTTTGCCGGGTGGGGAAGGATCTCAGGAACCCGCTCAAGCCCAGGCTCCATCTGGAAAGCAAAACAACCTCTTTCCTTGCCTTGCTCCTCAAGCGGGCCCAAGCCTTTCCCCCTTTGGCAAGCGTTGCAAGCCCTGCTGTTTGCTGCTTCCCCGGGGCTACTCGACTCGCCAGGCCTGGAGAGAGCTGAGCTCAGCCTTGGAGGCCCGAGCGCCGCTCCGAAATGAGAAACATCTGGCGCCAAGCGAGCTTGGACCAAGCGCCCATTGGCTGCCGCGGGTCAGGATGCAGGGAGGAGTCCCCACCGTTTTAAAGCCATGATGACATCACTTTCTTCTGGAGTGGCCTTGGGAGGCGAGGGAGGCAGAGTCTCGCTGCAAGTCCCGGCAAAGGGCACCCTTTTGGGGCATGACAGCATCGTCCGCGACTGACGCCGGGGTGAGTCCAGAGCAGTCCTTTCTTCCCCGCAGCACCCATCTGGATTTCCTTTTCCACCTCCCCCTGGAAGACTTTTAACTCTTGCAGGCCGTTGGTGGGTGCATGAAAGGAAACGTTGCAGGCCCCAAAATGCAGCCTTGTGTAGCGTAAGTCCGAGCTGGCTGCACGGCGGGGAACGTGTCGGGGGGAATAACTTGCAAGGCGCAATATCCCCTCCGACAGCCGTGTAGCGCGCCTCCCCGGGCCCCTTTCCAAGAACGAGGGTCTGTCTCTTTAAAAACGTTGGTTTGGTTGCAGAGCCCTGACTTTAACCCTTTCCGGACTGGAGAGGCGTCTGTTGAATGGGGTCTGGAGGAAAGACAGCGGTCCATAATAAGACCCCATCTTGCGAGGCAGGGGCAGAGATACCGGGGGAGATGGATATTTATCTGTCGCCCCTTTCGTGACGTGCCAGGGCGGTTTGCAATCCTGTGTAACAGACAATGTGCTCAGAAGCAAGACCCGTTTTCGATCGCACTTAACCCCGCGTAGTATTTCAACCCAAAGTAGGTTTGGGTTGCGTACAGTAAATGAGAATTTACTGGATTGTTCAGAAGAGCCTGCTACTAAGACATAACGATTTCGTGGCAACGGTGCACTGGGGAGACGTCCGCAGAGTCCCAAGACGGAGACCCCTGCAAGTAAAACGGCTTTGCGTCGGGAATTTCCCCCCTATTTTGCAACTTCCTCTGCAAAAAAACGTTCTTTGGGGGAATCCATCGTTGTCGCAGCTCTTTCTGGGCCAAAGCGCGTCTCCTCCCCGCCCCATGTGAGGTTCTGCTTCGTGGGGAAAGGGAGATGGGAGTGGATGAGTCCCATCTCATTTCCACAGCCCTGGAGGCTCATTTTGCCAGCTGGCTCCTGCTGCTGCTGCTGCTGCTCTGGCCAAGGGCTGCTGCAGCCCCTAAGCGCGCCTGCCAGGCTTGGAGCAGGTCCCGCGGAGTTCGGGGGCGCTGCCTTCCGATCAAACGCGCCCAGGGCCCCCCCTCAGTGGCGTAGCGTGGGTTGTCAGCACCCGGGGCAAGGCAAGTAATTTGCGCCCCCTACCCCGTGGATTTGCGCCCCCTAACCCTAACCCCCAGATGTTGCGCCCGGTGCGGCCGGCCCCCCCTGCACCCCCCACGCTACTCCACTGCCCCCCCCCCTGCAATGCACGCGGGCGCACCGATTTGGGAGGAAACCCCAACTAACTCGGAGGAACTTCTGAGCGAGCTGGCGCAGCACTGAATGGCCGCCAGTTCTGCTCCCCACCCGCAGAATACAGTGCCGCCTTCCGGGATTACCGACCCGTTATCTGCCCCTCCTCCTCCCCCGCTTCTCATCCGAAAACTCCCTGGTTACGCATGCGTGAACCGACCCGTTTCTCTCTCTCTCTCCCCCCCCCCCCCCCGCAATGCCCCGGCCAGCGCTTCCTTTCCGCATGTTTGGAAGGGATCCGCTCAATCCTTGCATGAAGGACTTCTGGTCGGAGGAAGCCTGGCCGCAGGAACAGCAGAGGTAGATTGGGAAGGAGGGGAGCAACTGCTGTAGCCAACCGCGGTTGTGATGCGGCAGGCACATCTGTATGAAGCGCTGCCCTCTAATAAGAAGCTGCATTGCAACTGCTCTGCAGGCCTGCTTGAAATCATCATCTCCGTAGCCTCCGACCAACGCAAGAGACAGCGTCCTTGCTGCTTTCTCTGCCACCTTCTTGAAACCCTTCCCTGCCCACCTGCTTTGGTTTGCCTTATCTGTAAAATGGGTTTAATGTGAGGAGGGCCATATAGTCCCATATCCTTGCTCTATGGAGCCATAGATTGAATTACCTTCTCTTGCCTACTGTTTCTGTCTTCTTTCAACAGGTGAAGTCCTCTCTTCCCATGGAGTGCTTTATTTGTTGAATTTAGCTGTATTGTATGGCTGTTAAGAGCACAGGAGCCTCCCCTCCCCCCCCCCAAAAAGAGAGAAAATAAACCTACATGTGGCAATCAGAGACTTGCCACAGATTCTGACAAACTTGAGGCAAGTTACTTTGCCATTTCTTCTCCAAATATGCACCAACCTACAAGATCTGCATGTTTGTGTCTTAGGTGATGGATGCAGAATGTGGCAGTTGAAAACCCTTGCATGCCAGTTTCATCCTCTTGGGATAAAAGCTGAATAAATATGACTTTTCTCAATTTTACCGGGTCCAGAGTTAACTAGATCTGCACTGTCCTTTGCCTTCCATTGCGGCATGATATATCAAAACAGTAAAATCATCTAGCACAGCTTTTCCCAACCTCCAGATATTTTGGACTTCTGACAGAGCACTAGATTGGGAAAGGCTGGGAAAGGAGGCACTTTTAAAGATTGACAAATTTATTGTGACCCGTACTTTTGTGGCATGGAGCCCCCTTCATCAGATGCATTGATGTGCAATCTTCAGTGGGCAAACATATACACAACTGGCCAACTGAAGATAACGCATCATGCATCTGATTGACTAGAACGCACTTGAACAGATTGTGGCATAAGCTTTCATAAAGTGCCACAAGAATCTCTTGTTTTTGCTGCTACAGACCTGCGTGCTTAGCCTTCTGGGAGCTGGCATGAGTTCAATAGGAATTTTGTGCTGGAGCACTGCTTTGCAATGCAGCCTATGAGTTGTCAGAGCAAATAAGTTGTGGGTGTTGAGATACTTCAGGGATGGAACCTGGTTTAGTAAACAGGATACAAGGCACTATTGTTGTTGAGATGATATCTACAAGCTGCTAAGGTTTTGTTGCTAACTTACAAGGCCTTGAATAACCCAGCTACCTAAGAAAGTGCCTCCTTCCATACAGATAGTCAGTCCATTTGCCTAGGCCAGAGCTTTCCAAACTTTTCCTGTTGGTGACACACTATTTAGACACAGTAATTCAGCTTTACTAGCAAAGCAGAGGTTAAACTAACCCCTTTCCAGCCCTGGGAGCATTTGCGTGACACACCTTGTAGCTATGCCAGATCTACTGGGGATGCATCTTATGGCAGCTCGAAGTAGGGTCTTTTCCATGGTGGCCCCTACTTAACTATTTATGCAGACATATCCAGCCCCTTATTCTTGGTACTGACTTTGCTGAGCTGTGGATATTTTGTCTTATGTTTTTTTCTTATTTTACTGTACTGGTTTTATTTCTTTCTTTCTTTTTGGCTTTGTTGTGTTTCACGATAAAATAGTAAATAGATACTATTGAATGCTTTCCCCCCTCACATGTCCTTCCCTCTAAAGAAACAATTACTCTGACTTTTTATTGAGTGTAAGTTTGTAGTTGATGTAGTTGTGCATGAATGGACTTGGAGAATTCCTGATAAAGGGTGTATTGTGTTTATCACCCATACAGACATGCTGTCTGTGCTCCTTTGCAAACTGAGCATTGGGTATAAGCATGGACAAGAGCCATCACAACCCACACTGAGCGTAAAAGTCAAGTCACTGGGACATTGACGTGCTGCCGTCTCCCTATGAAACTGTGTTTGGAAAAAGAGAAAAAAGATGCCTATCCAAAATATTCCAGCATTATGTGGGTTCTATCCTGCACTGTTCATTGCCTAGTGCTGCTGGCATTTCAGACAGTCCCAAGTGTAAGGCTGTCACTTGTATGTACCCAGGAAATCCTGACAAGGAAATCTGTCTAAAGCAGAGGTTCTCAACTGGTGGTCTTTGGATCCCAGCGGGTCCGCATAACCCACCAGGTGAGGGGGTCTGTGGCACCATTCACATAATGAGAAATACCTCAGAGTTATAAACAATTTCAAAAGTAGGGGGTACATGGCTCGGCTTTTGAAAAACAGGGGATCTGCTGTACTTAGCTGATTGGGAAGCACTAGTCTAAAGTAAAGGGTACCTGTGACTCTCCAGATATTGTTGGACTCCAATTCCCATCAGCCCTAGCCAGTACGACAAGTGGTCAAGGATGATGGGAGTTGTAGTCCAAATATCATTGGGAGGGCCCCAGGTTCTTCCTGGCCATGATGTAGAGCATCATCTTAAGCTGATGATGGGAGTCACAGTTCAGCAACAGCTGGAGGGCCAAAGGTTTCCAACGCCTGGCCTGGGGGAAGCAGAACAGTGTGTGGGGGGGATGGGTATCTGGTAAGAGCATAATTTAGGAATGGTGAAGGGGACCAAGGTGGTGAATGTTGTTGTTGGTAGTGAGAAATCTTAACAGGATAGCCATTTCAGGACTCAAAAAGGCATTGGCTATCTTTTACAGCTACATGCCCATGGAAGGGACAGGAGGTGCCTCTGGAGAGAATCTGTGGCAGTTTAAACTTCTCCTTTCTTGCATTTACTGCGAAAATATTGGAGAAGGAAGCTTCTAACATGGTGCCTGATCTTTTCACATAATGTGGGACAGGCAACCCAAATTCTGAGGGCGTTTTCAGAGGAGTCTACCTCTTCTACTTGTATCAACCTGCCTATTTAGGGTTTGGGCTCAGCACCCTAAATACACTCTAGAGAGTCTTGCTTCGGGTGGCAGTCAGTGTCAAGACCTCTAGATTGTTTCTGCGGCACTGGGAGAGAGAGTGCTTTTATTTCATCTTCCAAGAGGATCTTGGCTTTTCTCAGGCATCCGTTGAGCCAGATAAAGCGGCGGCATCCCAGCCGCTGAATCTGATGCCTTAAGCCATGACCTCCTTTTGTCTCTGACATCTGTCGGAGGCTGAAGTAGCCCCCATCAGTCCCTGGAGGTTCGAAAGCCACTACCGTGTAGCAGGAGTGGGCACACACTGACTCCGCAGGCTGTTCCCTTCAGGGGTGATAGCAACCTGCCTGTAATCTTGCAGTAGCACTCAGTTCGTGGCGGTTGCACTCCCTAACATTCACTGCATCACCCGTGTCAGAGTTGACACAGTTTGTGCCTGCCACTCATCCCTGGAAATGTTTGAAGAGGAACAGCACCTGAGAGAGACATCTGATTACACCACTTCCTTGTCCTTGCAACTGAAACAGGCTCCAGGGGCATAGATGGGCTCGTCTGAAATCCCACATCCTCAGTTCTGAGAGGAGAGACCAGGAATCCTGGCTCCCAATAATGCCGTTGTTTTCTCCCCTCACTTCCAACACCATCCATGTTACTGCAGCAGGTGTCTGTACAAACTAAACCACTCTATCACTTTTCATGTAAGAGCAAAAACCAAAAAAGTTACAGAACCTCCTTGTCTTTACAATTAGGCTGCTGAATTCAGCTGGCCATCCATCCATGTGGCAGAAAGAGGTGGGTAGAGACCTGACAATGGGAGAATGGATGAAATATTGCAAGTGCTGGTACTATTTTTAAAATGCTCCTTCTAGGTACAAAAACAAAGCTCTTAGCTCGGAAGCCAGGCTTGTAGGGAGAGAGTGTGTAGCATATCCCTCTGCTTGGTTTGCAAGTATTTGGTTTGGTGCACACGGTGTTTTTACAGAGAGTTGTATTCTGAAGTGTGAAAAATACGCAGAGAAAGTTGCAAGTTGTGCAGTCTGTCCTATCCTCGTGGGATTTTTTTCTTCCTGATTTCTCTCTCTTTTTTTAAAATAATATTTATTAGAAGTTTTATAGTTACAAAAAGAAAGTATGATTAAAAAACAAAAAAACAATAAAAAATTTAACAAACAATACATCAAAAAGAAAAAGAAAAAACAATACATCAAAACAACAAGAAAAAAAACCAAAAACATTAAAAAACACATCCAACTTCCATATCTTTATCATTCATTTACTTGTTTCCTCGACTTCCTCACACCTCCCTTTTTTGTATTCTAGTTCAAATTGGCTAATTCAGCAAATCCTTTCCCTCTTTCTCAATTTTTTCTTCTATAATTTATCTTAACACAATCTAACTTTAAATTTTCCACTTTAGCCCATTAACAATCAGTTTTTTTCCATCTTTCACTGCTTTCTGTCATTTAGTTATCTTAATTTATTTTAACCTTATCTTACCATCAAAACCTTAAAATTTATTTATACTTAACTCCTTATAATATTTCTACGAAAGTCATGTAATTTCATTCCAACATTTCCTAACATTCATTGATTATACAAAATTTCTCTAAATAAATTTTTATATATTTTTTTCCAATCTTCTTCCACTGTCTCTTCTCCCTGGTCTCAGATTCTGTCAGTCCTTTCTATCAGTTCTATATGACCCATCAACCTGGTGATCTTCTATCCGAGGCTCTTAACTCTTCTCCATGTCCCTTCTGCAGGTCTTCTTCATATTTATGCGTACATTTTACTTTATCTTCTGCTGAGCTTGTTCTTAGTTTCCTTCCTTTGGTACCAAGGAGTAGGTCCCGGGAGGAACTCCATCTTAACAGTTCCATTATTCCTTCTCGTCAGGTCAGCCCTGATTTCTCTGTGCCTGAGCAGCAAATTTGAGTCCAGGTATTAAGACCCTCCAAGCTGATCATTTCTTCTAGAGCCCCTCACTGTTCACTCTTAGCCATTTAATGACGCTGAATGCTGTTGCCTGATGCTCTCCTATGCTGGAATACGGGAGATGGATGTAATGTCTATATGAGAAAGAGATGTAATATCTTTGGTGGAAATGGAAACTGGTGGATGGCTGGACATGCTATTACATTTGTTAGCAGCTGTTCATGTGGCAGGGCAGAATGCTTGAGAAGTGTGTAAGGGCAAAAATACCCCCCCCCCTTGGAGAAATGCATTCCCTGTGTTTTTCCCTGTGTTGCTAATCTGGGCATGGCTTCTGATAGGAAGGAGCTTGAGTCCAGAACAGTGACTCCTGTGGAGACACAAGGCAGCCCCCTCCAGGGTGTGTGTTGCGTTTCTGCGCTGGGATGCGGCAGGATGTGCAAATCCAAGCAGAAGTTGAGTGGAAGGAGGCAAGGTCCGGAGCACAGACGTGCAATAAGCAACTTCCTCTGTGGGCAACTTCCTCTGTAGGGCTTTCATGTATTTAATGAACTCATCGGTTTGGGACTAGCTGGTCTCCAGATCTCATGGTGACTGGGTAACTAGTGCCTTCCTGCAGCTAGAATTTAAGCTGGGTTCTTGTCTGGCCAGATGGACTTTTGAGCCCTGCCTGCCTAGCCTTGGGCTGCATGCAGAATGCTAAAATCCAAAGCGCTCTGCAAAGCCATCTCCGGCCACTTTGCAGCTGAGTGTTCATATTTACTGTCTCATGAAATGACAGAAGCCAGGATGAGGGAGGGAGGGAGCAATTCTGCACCTCCCTTTGGGTTAGGTCCCTGGGACTTGGGTACCCCACTTCCTTTCTAGCTCCATAATCCTGATTCCCTCTGAAGCTGTTGGGGGACAGGACGGAAAGGGGGCACTCTCTCCTTTCATGCCATTGTTTTGTGCACAATTACTGACTTTCCTTTTCCTCACAGACAGCATCTCACTTCCCCAGGTCTCCTGTTGATGTGGTGCCATTTCCTGCCATTTCTGCAGGGTGGGATGGGGGGGAGGGGGGAATGTTGGAACAACAAGAGAGTAAAACTCTGGGGCCAAGTTAACGTAAGCTGGAGGAGGGGCAGGCTGGAATGGATGGCCAAGACTGCAGCAGCAAGACTCTCTGCTCCACCCAGCGCAGGCAAAAAGGAAAAGCTGCAATGCTCCGTGGTGAATTTTGAACACAAGCAGTGCCACAATTCAAGCCGGCACCTCTCTACAATGCAACACCACATGGTTGTATGGTGGGCTTAGCAAACTACTTTCCCAACAAGTTAACTTTTTAAGTATTATTTTGGCTCCAGAGGTGCAGCCTACAGGAATAGTGTCTCTTTGGTGTGTGGGAGGGGAGAACTTCCCCACACACCAAACTTACAGAAGTTGGCAATCTGTGCTCTGGGACATGGGTGGTAAGTGCAAGAAGGTATATGATGTTTGCGGAGGGTTTAGCTGCACCCCAGTTAGTCCTCCTTACAGAGTCTTGCTACATGGATTTTTGCTTTGTGCTCGAGATCCGATTACCACTTTCCTGGAAGGTTCAGTGAAGTTACCTTGATTCTTTGTGGGAGGGGAAGAGTGATGGAGACTGCCTTTTCTCTGCAAGATGGTATGCCTTTGGCCTTTGTGCTTCAAAAGGGAACTGAAACAGTCATTCAAAGCAACTCCCTGTGCCAGTGCTTTGTGGTAAATGGTTACCGGATCTGCCGTTGGCCACTAGAGAGCACTTCCAAAATATTAAAACATAACTTTAATTAAAGCAGCCTTTGTGATATTTCACTTACAGGTGTCAATACAGTGTTATAGTATGCTGATGAAACAGAAAGTTATATGAGGTAGTCGTCATAAGCCGTTATGGATCAAAAGCAATCATTATTTTGAGTTTGCTTAGAAGGCCTGTGACCTTCTTGCACAGGCATCTTAAGCCACAAGTTAAGAAATGCTGATTTGGAGGGCACCGTCTTAGCTACCCCCATGTCAGGGAGCATGCATGCACAAAGGATCCTGCCCTGGGCTGGGAGTTAATGACCTCCAGTTCCTTGGCAGCCTCGACACCGAGGAGCCTTGCAAATGCTCTCGGCAGTTTTCCTTTACTTACGTAACGGGCAGCCTGGGGAGAAAGCTCTGGGATGTGTGCTGTCTTAACAGGAGGGGTATTTATGTCGGCTGTTAAAAACCTTGACAGAATCTGAGCAGTTGGGTGGGGTGAGGAGGGTGAACGAAGGACAAGCTGGGAGAAATCTGCAGGGCAGGACGCAAAGTGCAGCTGGCCTGGGCATGTAGACACTGGCGAGGAGGATGTTGCAAACATCAAGGCCAGGATTGCAGGAGTGTGACAGTTACTCTGCATCTGTGCTGAAGTTGTGCTGGGTATCATGCAGAAGTAACAATGGCTGGAATAATACTAAATAATAATAATAATAATGCCCTGCTTATCTGACTGGGGCACACACCCCTTCTGTATCTGCAGTGCCCATTTGTCTCAGCTCCAGTTCCCATCAGTTGGTCCCAGTAGTGCAGGGACGGGGTACCTGTTTGCTTCCAGACGTTCCCGGATTACAGCTTCCACCACCCCTGGATATCCTGGTTGGAGTTGATGAGAACTGTAGTTTAACAGCATCTAGAAGGCCACACATTTTTCTTCTGTGCTCTAATGTGACCAAGAAACAAATCAGGATGTAGCTATTCGAATAAGAGCTGGGTGTTTTGTTTTTTTAAATTAAATGATGGATGTTGCAATTGGTAAAGCATAGGGATGGATCATAGCCTTTTGCTTTGCATGAGAAAGGTCCCAGATTCAATCTCCAGGTAGACCCAGAAGAGACTTCCGTCTGAAACCTAGAGAGCTGCTGCCATTTGGTGTTTAGACAGACTGTTGGTCCATTGAGCTTAGTTAGTTACAGAGCAGCTTCCGAATCTCCACCTGCCAACCCCAGAACACTCGCTTCCTGTTACGATGATGGACAATTTTCTAGGTGCAATTGCTTTTATAGGATGTTTCAGTGTACACTGTGCTTTTTTCTTGGATCTTGGCACATAGGTCACTGCTGTGCCTGTTTCCCCCTGTGTGGAACGATATGAAATAAACTCCACCCAAGGGTACAAAATGTGGTCTAAACCACCATGTAAATCCATCTCAGCCCAAAGAAGAGAACTCACTCTGAAACTTATTTATAGATGGTAC